>NC_053157.1:131169732-131517232 GCF_016835505.1 Polypterus senegalus | reverse complement strand
GTACTGGTTTATTGTTCGTTTATTACAATTGTTATAGTTATTGTGTAGCTATTTGAGACTTACTTTACTGTTCAGGTACCCATTTCCTTTATTTAATCCGTGGCTTGTACACTATTTTTTGTTTGTTTATTTTGATTATAGTTATTTATTGATTCCCTTCTTTAGCTGACTGCCTGCTCATATAAGGCGCTCCGCTGGATTTTTGTGAAGCAGCCTTTACACAGCTTCTCCGCTGTTTTATAAACGAACGACATATAAGGCCATCCTTTTTCCTTGTTTCGCCAAGGAAGGAGCCTTTTTATTTAATCCATGGGTTCTCCGATGTTTTTTTGTTCATTTATTACGATTGTTATAGTTCTCTTTATATAGCACGTTGTCAGTTCAGCACTCCGTCGTAATATGACAAAGCTGCACGAGCTCACTCTTGAGAATGCAACGTATAGTTGTCCAGAAGAAAAGCAATCTTGCCTCAAATCAATGGCAACCACTTGTAGGGTCTGTCCCTGAGACTTATTACTTGTCATCGACTTACTGGAAATTGGAGGCATTTGAATTGAAATGGGAAATCAGAGGGTATAACGTGGATGCGAGGAATATATTGAGTGTGGAGAAACTCTAGAGACAGCGTGTGTATTAACTTGTGGATTTTTCTGTGAGTATTTGGTGGCAGCGTGACGAAGTTGCTTCCACAAGACCGCGTTAGCTGTGGAGCTCAACTCGGAGCATATTTTTTTCCTACCTTGTCAATTGTGTAATGCATTTTTTGTACAGGTTTGATGCATGGAAGGGCAGCACGGTGGCGCAGTGGTAGCGCTGCTGCCTCGCAGTTAGGAGACCTGGGTTCGCTTCCCGGGTCCTCCCTGCGTGGAGTTTGCATGTTCTCCCCGTGTCTGCGTGGGTTTCCTCCGGGCGCTCCGGTTTCCTCCCACAATCCAAAGACATGCAGGTTAGGTGGATTGGCGATTCTAAATTGGCCCTAGTGTGTGCTTGGTGTGTGGGTGTGTTTGTGTGTGTCCTGCGGTGGGTTGGCACCCTGCCCAGGATTGGTTCCTGCCTTGTGCCCTGTGTTGGCTGGGATTGGCTCCAGCAGACCCCCGTGACCCTGTATTCAGTGGTTAGAAATTGGATGGATGGATGATGCATGGAAGTGATCACTCGTACTGCGTTCAGTCAGTTCACGTGAGCTGCTCTCTTGTGTGATGTTGCGATGTCCACGGCTTTATTTAATGTTAGCTAAGACCTGGCACTTAAAAGTTTCTCGCTACAGCAATTTTAACTCTGTTACAAAGTGATCCAAAGTCTCGTTTATACCTCGTGTCTTCTCATTAAGCTTGTACCTCACGAATAAAGTATTTGTCAATGGCATGACAAACATTAGCGTGAGTGTGTCTATAAACTTAATTTAAATTACGGTTTACACCGTGCTTTGTTTCCACGGTAGCTGCACTTATGAATAAGCTTGTATGCGGTTTTTCTTCAGCGCTCTTTGGAGCGTTTTTCTTCAGCGCTCTTTGGAGCTCTTCCTTGTTTTCTACGTACTGCGTTCACAGTCAGTTCACGTGATTATGTGGGAGGCGTGATGATGTAACACGCAACTCTGCCCCCCACGGCCATCGAGCTGAAGTCCATTACAGTATATGGAGAAAAATAGGTACCAGTTATGACCATTACGCGTAGAAAACCTGCCTTTTGTAAGTAAGCTGTAAGGGATGAGCCTGCCAAATTTCAGCCTTCTACCTACACGGGAAGTTGGAGAATTAGTGATTAGTGAGTGAGTGAGTCAGTGAGTGAGTGAGTGAGTCAGTGAGGGCTTTGCCTTTTATTCGTATATATATATATATATATATATATATATATAAAATTGTAAAAGATTATTATATATTAACTCAAAATTCATACTTTCTCCTTCAATGGAAATGCACCTGGAGCAGATGGTCATTTCTACACCTACTCCTACTCCTAACTACTTGACTCTGCCCCAAAGTGCTTCTCCTCCACTCCTCTCTGTAGCAGCATCAGCTTAGCCACGATCCTGTCGCTCTGATTTTCTAATCTATTCCTTTCTTTTAATCACTGTGCCCGATTTTTGCCTTGTGCCCTCCCCCACCATAACCTCATCTAAGGGAGAGGAGCAAAATGTTCAGGTTAATCAAAAACATTGATATATTGGTGATGGGTGTGTGTCTGTGTGTCACAGTTTCTTGAGGACAGTCTAGAGCTAAAATGGCTGGACATAAAAATAGCAAACTTGAAACTTAAGCCTGATATGACATGATGATGTGCTGATTATTTTTTGAGCCAAATCGTGCAAGGCACTCTAGAGGAACCCTCAAATTCCGTAATTCAGCAATTAATTATAAATTCTTCTTGTCAATTGCTATTGTAATGAACTATTTTATGATCAGAAAGATCACCACCAGAGTGGTAAATAATTACTGAAATGTTATAGAATAGTTTGTGTAACTTGGTTCCTGGGGTGCAAACCCTACTGATGCTAACATCTGAATTTTTCTTTTTGTTCCCTTCGATCTGTTCAGGCTGTCTTTTATACTCCTATAGTTGAAGCACATCCTGATTACTATTGGTGTAGTGCCAATGTGGAACAGCTGACCTAATGAAACTATCAGCTTGCTGTCCACACAATACCCACCATGACTGCCCAGCTTCTCATCAGCGCCCACACCAACAGAAACGAAGTTGCTGTTTATATTAAAACCTGCACACTTCCACAAACTTTAACATGCAAATCACCACAGGCCCATACTGTACATTTGAAGTGGCAGTGCTTCATAATTCTAAAAGCATATATTCACTGACTTTTTGCATGACATTTGTATTCCTTCCAATGTTCTATCATACATGTGTGCAACTTACAAAATATCTTACATTTTCTGGGCCTGTTTGAGTATTTGCATTACTGCTAATTATATTTGTCTACTAATAATTTATTGTTTGGTTCAATTTCTTACTCCTTTTTATTTACTCCTTGCATGGGCTAAGCAGTCATGTATTTTAATTTATTTCATTTTGATTGAGCGCTCAATATTTAGGTATTCTTTCATAAACTGAATATGATATTTTTACTGTGTAAAATAAACTATTCCTGTGTGTCAAGTTATATTTTTTGAAGTGATATTTCTTTATTTGTTGCATTTTTGTGCTGTGCAGGTTCACACAAACACTTCTTTCCATTTGACACATTTCACTTAAAATTACAGAATGCAGTCCTAGAGTCTTTGTATTCATGTTTATCGCTAATAGGAATCAATTGACAAGAAGTCAACTCCCATGCCTCTGCTCTGTACTTGGCTGGAATAAAAACATTCAACTTGTTTTCTTTTTTCTTGATTTGAGCTGTTTGTCTCACTTTTCAGCCTGTTAAAAAACTTGTGAATGATGTGCGGTTACTTTTTTGCTTTTAGATATGTACTGAAAACAATAATTATACAAACTGTTAAAAGTTTTCAGCAGCAGAATAATATGTCTTGTTTCTCTTTAAACTGTCTTGATTTTTTTAACAGTTCCCACTGACAATCCTGTCAAAAGAAAGCATTTTAAGAACAAATAAAAGTCAGGACTACTTAAGTTAGTAAAGAAAAGTCTTCTCAGTTTATAGTCTTATTTCTCAAAGTGGCTGATCACCAACTGAAAGCTGATGAACAGCCTATTGAATCACCATGGATTCCCATTCCACTGCCACATACCTTGTCTCCCGGTCCAATAGCTTCCAGCTCAGTAACATGATGAGGTGTTCAATGTAAAAAGATGATTACAGCACACTGATTAATTGAAATTGAAATAAACTGCAGACATTGTTTTTGATATTAGTAAACAATTTGAAACTAATTGTAGTCAAATACTCCTCTAGTGGGTGTTCAACCCATTTACAAGGGCTGTCTAAGCAGTTTAGAGACGTCAACATTAGTAAGGAGTGGAAGAAAGATTTCTGAAGCACCAAAATATTAAAAGTGATTGTACTGAAAATTGGTTTAAGGGTTAGAAACATTTCACACCCAACTTTCTATATTTGACATCCCCAAGCCATTCATACTAACCTTACATACTCTGACAGTACAGAGTATAGAGTATACAGAAATCAGTGACTGATAAATCCGGATACTGTACTCTATTGATTTTTTAATTATATTTTCACAGCCAGAAAAAATAGGTGGTACTTCTTGCATATACATGTGAGAGTATATGACAGATGTTATCTTTGAATGTTGTAGATAGGCGGTGGCTCTACAGTTTAAATCGAAATGTTGACGCTGTGTCGTCATATTTAGACTAAATAGCGTCAACATTTCTAAGCTCTTTTCTGTGAATATTACTATTTTAGATTCATTGTTGTGCTGAATGCATATATTTGAGTTAAGGAAGTCAGACATTTCAAGGTAAAGTTGTTATTCACTAATCATGTCGCCATAGTCATACACAAGTAAGAATTTCAGTGTACTCTATACACATGACATTATTGAGCCTATGAATTTATGTGGCAGTGATGTTAAACAGCAATACTCTCTCACTCTAATGACTAGTCTCTTCTTATAAATGATCCTCCTTTGATCATTATTAACACTGTAAATATGGTAGTAATCTTTGTTGATAGATAGATAGATAGATAGATAGATAGATAGATAGATAGATAGATAGATAGATAGATAGATAGATAGATAGATAGATAGAATTTCTGTTTGTCCCCATAGTCAAATTTGGCTCTTAACAGAAGCTATTAAAATAAATAAATAGAAAGAAAAATAAATATGCACATACACTTTGGTCTGAATACACACTGGAATGATTTTAAAGCAAGAAAATTCAAAAGAGAGAAACGTTTTGACTTGGCAGTCAAAGTGAGATATTATGCAGATGTATTGCCCTTGGTATAATGGAGCCCCAGTAGTGTTTCTTGGCACACTTCTGCTGAATGATTTGTTGGTTGAAAGTAGTCAGTGTTAGTGTGTCAGAGAGAGGATGTAGAGCATTGCTCATAATGGCACTCAGTTTGGTTTTAATTGTCTCCAGTGCTAAAGTGGACCTACATGATGAACAGTGTATGAATCGGTGAGGTTTTAACTTACACACTGGCATCTGCAATGCCACTATGGATCATTTCTGTCTCACTAACACAAAAGTCCGGAAGATCCAATACACTGTTTAAAGAAGGTGTTTATGCTGCTGTTGCTGATGGCAGTGGTGATGATGATGATGTGGTAAAGGCTGATGTCATCAGCTGGGCTGTGATTTTGCATTGGATTGACTGTTACAGTTAGTTATTTAACATGTGTTTTTATTAACATTATACTTTAAATCTACAGTACAAACTACAAGTGTTGATTGCTAAAAATGTATCCCCTGGTGCTCTGTGCATATTGTCTGATTATGACCACATCAGGGATACATACTCTAATGGCAGAATTCTCTCAGCCTCTTTAATGTGGTTAAGCTTGCCAAACCCAAGAATTTGGAAGACAAGTGACAAAATGTGGAGGTCGCCCTTCCTAGGTTCACTAACCTAATCCACTGTCCCCATTCGCTAAAGCACGTTGCTGAAATAAGGCTGAAAAGAGTCTTATTATGAAGAGTGCCAGGGCAAACACCAGGCTTATTATATTTAAATGATGGGGTTTTTCCAGTGTTTTATTTACTGCTGAAATATGTGCAACAAAGTGCTATCAACAGTGTTTTTGTCATAGATAGTGTGCCTTGAGCTGTAATGGCAGAATGTGTAGACCTCAGATGACAAAGTAATATAATGCCCCTCTTAAAGATTCTAAGTAGAAATTATTCTACACTCAAGAACAAGGCTCTTGTGTGTACCCTCCAGAGAATCTCTGAAAATCATTTGTAAAGCTGATCATTTGACATGCTTATTTGAAATACAAATAGATGCAGTGATTCAAAATACCTTGACACAGTGGCCTGAAGAAACATTTCTCTAGTCAGCAAATGAAAAGCAGAGCTTAGTTCTTAGGTTACATTCCTTCTGGCTACAACCCCTGCACCTAGGTTCCAACATATTCGTCATCCCTTAAAAGGATGCACAACTCATGGTGCATTACCACCACCAAATGGAATGGAGTGAGATGCAGAATAGAGGAAAAAATAACTTTACTATGAATAGAAATACCTAAGCAAACATAATTTATATTGTCCAACTAGGGAGCTTACCCCCACTTGCTTTGCTCGCCAATCTCCCTTTTCTGCACTGCGCCAGCCACTTTGCATCTCTGCCACTTGTGTTGTGAAGAGGGGGGCTGAACGCACCCCAGGGACACATGGTCGCTCCTCCGAAACCCACTCTTAAACAGTGATGCAATGTGAAACAAATAGTTTTTTTCTTACCTCCTTTTTGCTCAATTTGCTGCCGCTGCCATGCCACCGTGCCGCGCGATCTGCATCTCGTGTGGCACTTCAAATATTTAAAAGCCTGTACAGCAGCTGTCTTTGTCATCTACTCTTTTTCTCTAATTTCTGGCCCCGGATGTGGTTAAATCTCTTGGCACAAAGTCTCGTCTCGCGGGATGTGAGTTCTTGATATTTGTTAGTCTATAATTTAAAAATGGAATAAGAATTTGAAAATTTAACAACATCACATTAAAGTTCTACAAATTCTAAAAAGAATGATGCCAAACATATATACGTAGGTTTTAAAATAAGCCCGATTTAAAGCATGACAAAAAAGTCACATAAAAAGTCACATAAAATCGTTGCAGAAAATCGTTGCACTTTTAGGCTTAGGATTTTATATATAGAGAGCAGCTTAAATGCTCCCTGATACCCTACAGTTTTTAAATAACAGAATATGGCTCTATGAAAAAGTTTAATCTCTTCAGCAGCAGAAACATAAATCAAGGATAGAGACTCACAAGACAGATAATACAGCTAATCAATCAATCCATAAATAAATAAATAAATAAATAAATAAAATGAGTACATCGGGTGGAAGCATTGCCTAATAGCAATGGGCAGAAAAGACCACTGCAGATCAACAAAAGGATGTTTAATGACTATTTTTATCCAACTCATCAACTAATTCATTCCCTTTGAACCCTTTTACTGCCAAGATCCATAAAAACATGACATACAAACCCATACTCTGCAACTGATACAATGTTTGGGTCACTTTCAATAGTAAATTAATGCTTGATGAAAAATGACCTGTTTTATTACTCTATGACCTTCAGCAAAAGAATCAGAACAGATAAGTACCATATTTGAACTAAGTTCCAAATCCATTGTAAACCAAAAATAATGGCAGCTGTAAATACTGACAAATAATCAGAGTTATTTCTCAATATACACTTGGAATTCCGCTACACAAAAGCTGATGCTGTATTTCCCATCATAATGTCTAAAAACACTCTTAATATTTCACAGTAATTTTGATTAATATATTTATTTACCATTGTTTGATCCTAATAAATCATAGTTTATAAGCGTGATTTCTGTGGTGATATACCACTCTCTTTTTAGTGTTTTGTTTATTGAAATAATATACAATCTGAGAAGTGCTGTAGCCATTGACACCTCACAGAAAGCTGTCATTTCTGTGGTATGCAGCGCCCCTTTGCTTTCCACGCTGTTATTGAGCTCGCTCTTCTGAGTTCCTTTGAATATACTCAATCCAACTAGTTCTTAGCGCTTTATTTTAATCTTTCTTTCACTTTTTTCTTTTCTCAGACTTGATAGCACAATGAATTTACAATTTATATATATTTACCGATACCTTAGCAAAACAATAATGCTTTATTCACCTGTTATATCTGTACCTAGTTAATATCAAAAACACACAATTACTCATTTCATCAGTTGAAATAAACTTTTATTCACAAATATAAGCACACTAACAGAATACCCGCGCTTCGCAGCGGAGAAGTAGTGTGTTAAAGAAGTTATGAAAAAGAAAAGGTATATATAAAGTTAAACTTGTTTCTGAATATATAAAGTCAAAAGTTGAATATATAAAGTCTAGTTAGATTTAGTCATCATTGCATAACTATTTCTTTACCATAGAAATTTAAAGACTAAATTCAACTTCCATTCCTACCAAAGATATTTCTGGGAACTAAATAGAATCTATTTATATCCAAATTCGAGCTATTGAGCCGTCGCCTGCCTGCCTGAATAAGTCACCCTCACTTCACTCTTACTTTTTTACGTTCATTTAATCATGGTTAGTGGCGGAAAATTTATAAAATGGAAGGAGGATTACACTGAGTATGGCTTTACCAAAACAATTATTGATGGTGAATCGATTATTCATAAAGATTCAATCAATTGGTGATCTGTTTTTCTTTGTTAACCTCATATTTTTTCATACTTCTTCTCAAACCAATTGGGTGTGCGGGTAAAATGAATTGGGAAACGCTGGTCAATGTAATCGGTGTACCAGGAAATCATGCATTGACAGAAGTTCCCCTTTGCTTGGAATTGAAAGTGTGATTAAATGCATTATTTTTTAATGCGGTATGGAGCACATGCATCGACGCTTCTCAGCTGTGCTTGTGCTAAGAAAAGGAAACATTTTAAAAATAACGTAACAGGATTGTCAATGTAACCTTTTGTAAGTAGTGCCTGGAGGATTCAGTTTGGAGAAACTCTACAGACAGCGTGTGTATTAACTTGTGGATTTTTCTGTGAGTATTTGGTAGCAGCGTCACAAAGTCACTTCTGTAAGACTGCGTTAGCTTCGGAGCTCAGCACAGAGCGAAATGAGGTGAATGGGAGGGGAGATGATGACGTGACTCCCCCACCCACCTTAACTGTCAATCCCCCACAAACACAGTCTCTCGGAATTTGCATAAGCACACCCCTTTACCTGCAATTTTAACTTAGTTACAAAGTGATCAAAACTCTCATTTATATCCTGCGTCCTCTCATTAAACTTGTATCCCGCATTACCCGTGGGCATGACAAACGCCAGCGGCAGCGTGTCTATGAACTTAATTTAAACTTTAGGTTTACACCGTGCTTTGTTTCCGAAGTAGCAGCACTCATGAATATGGTTGTATATGTAACTCGCTCGCTTATTATTGTTTCGTTGCCTTCTCAATTATATAATGCTTGTTTTCTTCAGCGCTTTTTGGAGCGCTTCCTGGTTTTCTACGTACTGCGTTGACAGTCAGTTCACGTGATTACGTGGGAGGCGTGATGATGTCACACGAAACTACGCTCCCCACGGCTTTCAAGCTCAACTCCATTACAGTATATGGAGAAATATACCTTCCAGTTGACCATTACGCGTAGAATTTCGAAATGAAACCTGCCCAACTTTTGTAAAGAAGCTGTAAGGAATGAGCCTGCCAAATTTCAGCCTTCTACCTACACAGGAAGTTGGAGAATTAGTGATGAGTCAGTGAGTGAGTGAGTGAGTGAGTGAGTGAGTGAGTGAGTCAGTCAGTCAGTCAGTCAGTCAGTCAGTCAGTCAGTCAGTGAGGGCTTTGCCTTTTATTAGTATAGATACATCAACGACATCTACGTTAATAATTAGATATATCGGTGACACATACAAATGAACTTGAAACTTGAAAATATTAAATTCATTTTTTGAGGTAGATTAAACGTGACCCAAAAGTTATATACTGTATTAAATGAAAAAAGATTTTCACTTTGTTTGAAGACATAATTTAATAAAAAGTAAGTAAATAAATAAATGCCATTTTCTTTGCTAATGTTAGCAAAAAGAAAACTGAAATTTTAATGCAGCCAAAATAAGTAGCTCCTTCACCCCTGCAGAGCACAGAGGAAACTCCACTCCACAATTTGCAGTAGAGACAAGATGATCCATAAATTGTGTTAATGATATGCTCAGCCCTGAAATGGTCCAGGTTCACGCTTAAACCTGAACTTTTAACAAAATACTACTTGAGCAAGTATGACCTGAATTTGAATGCCTTCCTAAAAAGTAAGTTGAAAAGGAAGGCAATCAGAAAACAAGGCCAACGTAGTCATTCTCAGATTGGCATAGCATATGAGACACTGACATGTCAAATTAAAAAAATGATCGAAATGACTGTTGACTTTAAATGCACTGCTAAAGTCTGATTTAATTGAAAGAATACACATCTCTTAAATGGGCATGCATTAAAACCTGTGTTAAAACTCCACAAATGCTATTCTAAACTGTTCATCACCATCAATAATTGAAAATTATACTCCACTCTGCTGTGTCTGTGGACATCAATCTCCTAGATGTTTTTTTTGCTGGCCCTTTTTCCGCCCCTTCGGATAGTTTAGCACATCTAAGAAATGTAATACTGTTGTGGTTGGTAGAATTGTGGTGTGCCTTGGGAAAAAACAGTTGGAAAACAATACTCTACGTTCACCTTTGCTCCTGGCACGCTAAAAAAGGTCTCCGCAGTTGATATCTCACTTAAAAACTGACACTGTTCATTACTTGGATGGTTATGCTGCATTCTTTGCTTAAATAAACAAAGATACTGCAAACTGGAATAATGGGTACAGATAATCATTACACTTGTACTTTATAGAATTTTGTCATTATATTAGGGCAGTCAGCACTGTAACCTACCTTGCAGACTGATGAGTTAAATACAGACTTACTTTTGTTTTAGTACTACTCAAAGATAGCATATTTAGCACTTGTGTGATATGACATTGATTAGATCTTCTTACAGAAACGTGAAATAAAAAAAAAAGAGTGCAATTTTTATCTTCCCAACTTTTCTCTATTGCACCAGGACTCCCCACCCCGTTTCCTCCCACTTCCCTGCACCTATGTCAGTGAGTATAAATCAAGAAAATAATCATCAATGCTATAGATTGACATGTGGTGTATCGTTGTGTATTACGTAATACGATATTTTAAACCTTTAAATGAAAATTTTATTTCATAACATTTTTAAAGGTAGTATATATGTAATGTAACTTAATTCTATTATAATTCTTTAGGTTCACACTTAAATTTTTTGTATTAGTGTAAAAAAAAACCCATGAAAATGACGCCCTGAGCAAAGCACTGCCTGACATGATTGCCTTGTTGCCAGCCCTGGATGTGACCATATTTTTTAACGCGTTAAACAGGTCAAGCTAATCTCAAAAATGAACACATTAACTTTCTAACCCTATGAGCTTAATAAATACATTAAATCAGTACCGCTTACATGCATAACAGCAAACATAAATTAGTATTTCACTTGAATATGTTGCAATCTTATGTTGTTCTGCAGTCCACACTCTCAGCTACATTGATGTTTTTGTTCCACTCACACTCATCTCAAAGCGAAGCTTTATTTTTTTTATAAATTTAAAAAACATCATGCCTGTTCTTGCAGTTTAAAGTGGGCTTTAATGGTCATCAGTCTAAACATGAATGCAAAAGCATTGAAATTTGAGAGTTTGTATGTCCTATCAAGCTCTGTTTTTAGTTGCTTTACTTTAAATTGTTTCTAATTTTGTGGATAAGCATTCAAATCTCTTTTCATTATATGTTTCCATTAGTTGTGTCATTAGCTATTTTACAGATATAAATAAAACAGTGGATGAATGATAATTATGGGTGTCTTACTTCAAGAAAAAGGTTATTTTAGGAGATGTTCATTTTGTGAATAATAAAGCAATATTGTATGCTCTTAACTCAAAAGTTTTGAATTTTAGTTTAGTTGAATCCATCTAAAATGCAATCTTGGACACAGATTGGACCTTTAGTCATAACATTTATGTGTTTTCTAAAAGCTGCTTTCTGTCACTTAGGCATGTGCACCAGGGGACCACCTTCCAGGCTGTAAACTGGTAGGCCATGCCACTCCAGGATGACAAAGTACTGATACCAACTTAGCTTCATTTTACCTCTTAAACAGAATAATCACTCAAAGAGGACACCTACCCCCACCCACTATGCTGCAAGGAGGCTCTGCACCCTACAACACAGGAACAATAAAAGTAGCTGGCTTCTAATTTTGACCTGCCATCCGACATCGACGGAGCTCCTGTTCTTTGCTTCCAAGGCTGACTGACTTTATGTGTCCTGAAGATAAAATAAGGATTTTTACAGAAGGTTAAGAAGTATAGAAATATTATAAACACACAACTACAACATCCCCTTATTCCATAAATACCATGAATTCCATCTTAGTGATCAGAATCAACTGGCAGCTAAAACTTCACTACCAAGAAATGAGTACCAAGGTTAGAATAAAAATCCTTTGTGGATTCTCAATAACACTTTTCAGGTTTCTTTTGACACCTGGATACTTATACATGATCAGATTTAACACTTTGAGTATCTGCTCTTTCTTTAGATTAAAGCAGGGAATCCTGTCTTGAATGTTGGATAACTGCTGAGAGAAAGTGTTTACATTTTTAGCTAAATGTACAGTACTTTCGTAAGCCATTCTGTTCAGAAGATGCATAGCACAGGCACATATTTAAGCACATAAATATAATCTAGACATATTTAAGACAATATTTTGATTTCTCTGCATGCATCTATACATTACTTTCTGCATTCTAATGAGCAATGGGTTCTTGGAAGCAATCTTACCAAAGTGCATTATTTTGAATATTAGTAAGTATTCATAGACTAGTGTGATTAATATTTTCTGCTTTTGATTTATTTTATAATAAGGTATCTCATTCAAAAAAGATACCTACTGTCAGGAATAGTTGAATATTTAAATTTTACTCTAGTGCTTTTATGATTATTTTAATCTACAATATTTAATAATTAATAAAAGCTACATGTTGCTTGAACTCTTATAAAATCATTTGAGAAGCTGATTAAAAGGTTCTCAAGAGCTCTGGCATATCATGAAGCTTACACATTTGTATGCAATATGAAGAGTGATATAATTAACATTGTTATAACATTCTTCTGTAGGACCATGAAAAGGTCACTTAATCTGTCTCTCCTTTCATTACAGAAAATTGTAAACAATACAGGTATAAATCCTTGGGGATGGTGTTCATTGTAAATTAGGCAATATAAAATAAAATTGGCTGGTAACTGTTATGCATCTTATTTAATGCACAAAAATCCTATTAAACATACATCTGGGTAGACATTGCCAAATATAGATGCTTTGCTTGGAATATTTGTGATTACATTGCCTGTAGGACCTACCAGTTATTGAAGGGCAACATTTCTCCTCAGTGTACTTAAAAAGTGAAAACATTCCAACTAATCAGTATTTTTTTTTTTTTTTTGACAGTGGAGAAGTGTGGCAGAACTGGAAGGAAAAGAAAAGTTTGTGTTTCTCCTTCATATTTTCTCTTTTATTTATAAAGATAAAATCTTATCTACTGTAATTATTCTGTCATAGGGACTACTGTACATGCTACAGTCTTTACACTGTATAACTGTTGAAACCTTACTTCCTTTGGATTAATGCTTGTCATGTACGTTACAAGAAGTAAAATGGTACTTTTCTCAACCTTAAAGAAAATTTCACATTAGAACATGTTAATTACAAACACTCAATATGACAGACTGGCTATATTTAGTCCAACTTTATAAAGGTGTATTTCTAAAGGGGTTAAAGTTCATTTACAGTCTTAAGTTAATCATCTGAGGAAATAACAAAGTGTGCCATGTTTCTGACAAGATTTTGCAGAAAATTGGTGCCTGAAGCCATTTAAGGGTGGGTATGCCTAGAGGCATTTGAGGCAAGGCATGCTGATATTTACTAAAAAAATAGGTGGAAATGTTGGAATATAATGACTTGTTATCTTAGATTTTTTTTCTTATCATCAATATGACATTCTGTAAATGCAGTATTTCCTTTAAATATCATGGCAGTTTCGTCTTTCAACTTTATTTCCAGTACATTTAATTTTATTTAACCATCCTTACTTAAAAACAGTAAGGAAGTAGTCTTTAAATTGGCAACATTAAGTAGGTTTTTGCTTTCCTAAACACTACAGTTTTCCCAAAATATTCTATAATATTTAAATTACATTGTTTACTGATTGCTTAAAATGCAAAATAATAATAATAATAATAATAATAATAATAATAATAATAATAATTACAGTATAACTCTGTGCAGTTTGAAAATTTAAATAGTAGTACATACAAGGAAAATCCATCCAAAAATGTCCTGAATTTGCTATATCCGGTACAGGGTCCTTGGAAGCTGGAGCTTATCTCTATAATAATATGGCACAAAGCAGAAACCAACCATTTCCACCCCCTTGCCATCATATTTTATTTATTAGCATTGGAGATGTTTAATAGATAAATACTGATGAGTGTTCCAAAGATAACATATGCATTCATATACATAGACATATTCTCAAGCTTGATTAATCCAGTACAGGAACCCAGGAGGCCTGGGCTACCCTGGCAGCACTGAATGTAAAGTGGAAAACACCTTGGACAGAATTTTATACAGGGCACGCACTCATACATTGGCCCTGGGGATAAAGTAGTGTTGCCATTTAACATAACCAGTGCATCTTTGTGACCATGAATGGAAAACCAAACAAAAATATAAAGAGCTCACAGACTAAACACACAGAAGGTGAAGAGCCACAGGATGCTGCATTCATGAGGCAGTAATTCTAATCACTGCACCAACATACCATTCAAACATAAGATAACATATAGCTAATGGAAATATATGAATGTTAATGAATGGTTGACAACTGACACAATACACACAGTTTCCTTTTTTGTATTTAAAATCAGTATATTCATCCAATGAATATGATAATCCAGTGCCATTTCCATTTATTGTTTAATTGTTATGTCAGATTCCTTTGTACATTATTAGAACTGATCTCTGGTAAATGTTAAGGTTTTTTGAACATTAGAACATGTTTACTGAGTGTCTGTCCACTTTTAACAATTTCATTTGCAGTTACACCAACACACCTCGCTTTTTCTCTTTCATTTTCTTCTCTCCTTCATTTTTATATCTCTTCTTCTATGAATCCCACCTTTCAACATTTCTTTTTTTTTTTCAATTAAAATTGTATTAGGACCTAGATTTTTTTTTTATTTCATTCTTTACTATGGATTATAATCTTAGAAAAATTATGACGAGAACAGACCATTCAGCCCAATAAAAATCCAATAAATAACACCAGGTCTAGTTTTGAAAATACCCCAATTTCTACTGTCTACCCCACTACTCTTTAACTTATTCCACTTGTCTGTAGTTTTCTGTTTGATGAAAAACTATGTAACGTTTGTGCGAAATTTACCCTTAACAAGTTTCCAATTGTGTCTCTTTGTTGTTGAAATTATTTCAAAGTAACCTGCCTGCTTCACCTAATTTACTAATTCCTTTCATAATTTTAAACACCTCAATCATGTCAGATATTTATCTCCTTTTGCTTAAACTGAAAAGGTTACATTCTTTTAATCTGTCCTCGTAACTCTTCCCCTGCAGTCCTGCAATCAGCCTACTTGCTCATCTTTAGACTTTTTCAAGTGCTTCTATGTTTTTGTAGCTCAAAGACCAAAACTGCACACAGTACTCCACATGAGGCATCAGAAATGCATTATATAACAGGCATGACCTCCTTGGACTTGAAAGGATTTATTAGACTTTAAAATGAGTTTAGCAAAAGCACATGCACACAGCTGGCAACTAGTTAAGGACAAATTTCACGTAAAAATTAGGAAGTTTTTCTTCACACAGAGAACTATAGACACATGGAATAAATCATAATGCGGTACACAGCAGGACTTTAGGGACTTTCAAAACTAGAAGTATGCGGATAGGACTGGTGAGCTTTTCTGGGCTGAATGGCCTTTCTAAATCTTTCTAATGTTCTAATGTATCCAGTTGTATGTACAAAACATGCAAAACACATACATTTTTTGCTAAAATATGGTTAAATGGGCAATTCCAGAATAATAATCTTATATCATAAACAAACTAAAGTGTCATTGAACTACCTTTTTGATCTGAAGATCTGCCTTCCCTCTTCACTTGTTGGCCAAGAATATATCTTCACTATAAAGTACATAGAGTAAGTATCTTAAAAAATATATCATTTTTGAGTGGATCATTCCTTAGTATTAAATATTTAATTTGTATGGCTTGACATTAGAAATGGTGTGCTGTATATATCAAACAAATATAAACACTGTGTCAACAGAAGCTACTCTATTTCAGGATAACTTCATGTATGTAAAGGTGCCTCCTTCTGATGCCATGTTCTGTTTGAAGAATATAAAGAGAAAATAAGAAAGGATTAAAATTCAAATCAACCAAGTTTGACTGACTTGTAATAAATTCAATTGAATGTAAAAAAAAAAAAAAATCAAATCTTTGGCTCCCAAAGACAAGAACTAAAGGAAAGGACAGATACATTGCAAGAAAAGTCATTTTTATCTTATCACTTCTACTTAAATTAGTTTATTCTATTGTAGTTTTAAAAGTGAATTGTTCACTGCATTATAAGGTGTTTGTTCTTTTCAAAAGCTCTTTAGCAAACTAAATATTTAAGTATTCATTTTACTGCTTTATCTTTTAATGTCATAATTTCTAAAAAATTAGCCTTTAATTTTTTTTTTTTTTTATGTAAAGGCTGCATTCACATATCATTTTTGCAAGTCCTTTCATTTATTCAGTGCCTCAATCTCCGTGTAAAGACTTCATCCATCCATCCATCCTCTTCTGCTTATCCAGGGTCGGGTCACGGGGGCAGCAGCTTAAGCAGAGAGGCCCAGACCTCCCTCTCCCCGGCCACCTACTTCAGCTCTTCCAGGTCCTTCAGTCCCTCCAGCGTGTCCTGGGTCTTCCCCGGGGCCTCCTCCAAGTTGGATGAGCACGGAACACCTCACCAGGGAGGCGTCCAGGAGGCATCCTGATCAGATGCCCGAGCCACCTCATCTGACTCGTCTCGATGCGGAGGAGTAGCGGCTCTACTATGAGCCCCTCCCGGATGACTGAGCTTCTCACTGTATCTTTAAGGGAAAGCCCAGACACCCTGCGGAGGAAACTCATTTCAGCCGATTGTATTCGCGATCTCGTTCTTTCGGTCAATACCCATAGCTCATGACCATAGGTGAGGGTAGGAACGTAGATCGACTGGTAAATTGAGATCTTTGCCTTATGGCTCAGCTCTTTTTTCACCATGAGAGACCGATGCAGAGCCCGCATCACTGCGGATGCCGCACCGATCCGCCTGTCGATCTCACGGTCCATTCTTCCCTCACTCATGAACAAGACCCCAAGATACTTGAACTCCTCCACTTGGGGCAGGATCTCTCCCCCAACCCTTAGAGGGCACTCCACCCTTTTCTGGCTGAGGACCACGGTCTTGGATTTAGAGGTGCTGATTCTCATCCCAGCCGCTTCACACTCAGCTGCGAACCGTTCCAGAGAGAGCTGAAGATCACGGCCTGATGAAGCAAACAGGACAACATCATCTGCAAAAAGCAGTGACCCAATCCTGAGTCCACCAAACTGGACCCCTTCAACACCCTGGCTGCGCCTAGAAATGCTGTCCATAAAAGTGTAAAGACTTTGTTTATGCAAAAACTACAGGATTGTTTTAAGTATGCAGGTATAACAATGCCCAATTTTGCATATTTTCTAATGTAATTAAAACTCAAAATAATATTGAAAAAAAATCCAAAAGGAATGAAGAATGATAATAATTCAGGTGTTTTATCTTCAGAGATATGTAGACTGTATACTCAGTATAGCAAAAGAATGCGCAAGATGAAAATATAATAGATAACTTTCTAGACACATTACACATATAAACCAGAATTAGCAGTTTAACCAGAAATTACATTTGAAAAGCCTCACATTTTAAGCATGAAATGTTAGACAGTTGAAATCATTCAAAGTTTTTTTTATCAGACTTGAAGGTTTGTCTTGGTTTCATGTGCAAGTGAAGAGACAAAGTTACATCACTGTGGGGAATTGTGTGCTTTTGCGGTTTGGCTAGTTTTCATGTTTTGAGTATGATAAATCTTGTCAGTATGAATTATTGTGAAAAGCATGATGAGGTGCAACCTGTTGAAAAGATGACCAGTTTAATTTCATTTCTTTTTTCCTGATCAGCACATTGTGCCTACTATTGCTATGCAGTCTTACCACAAAGGAAACTTTTTAGAATAAAAAGATGAGTTTGCAGACTCAAGAGTGTTAGTGCCAGAAAGCTTCTAAGTCACATTTGCTATTAATGAAAAATGAAGGGTGCTTGTTATGGTTTGGCTGGTTTTCACATTTTGACAGTGTTACGTATAATTAATTAGGTTTGTCAGTAAAATTACTATGAAAACCATGATGAGGTGTAACCTGTTGCAAAGGTCCTCAGTTTGACTTGAAGTAATGACTGATTTGGGATCTTTTTTCAATAAATGTACCATTTAGTCTAACTCATGAGTTATGTGACACTGTTTATTTAGATAGTTGACCTTGCTTATGTCTAAGGATTATATGGCTGTCTGAGTGCTTTTTTCTCGAGGATAGTGTATTTTGGCTAAAATAGTGTCAAATAAAACACTTTATGCAAAATCCTCTCATGAATGACTGGGGGTGCAGTCTTAAGAGAATGAGCTTTTGAATTGAAGCTCACACTAACATCTCATTCATTGGTCAGCAGTTCTACTCATTAATAGTTCATTTATTGGCTACCATGCCACTGCAGGACTAATCAATGTGGTAGAACAAGGCCTGAGAGAGAGCTGATCAATTAGGCAAGAAAACTCAGTGAAAACATGATCAAATATAAAGTATGTATTTATGTAAATCCAAATACTATGTTGAGGCTTAATGACACTGCACCACCATGCCATCCTACATTAAAAGTAAGAGAGAATGACTTTGAAAAGAACATAAATACTATTTGTATGCCAGTAAGACTTAATATCCTTTTGTTTTTTTTTTCTATTGCAAATATAAACTATTGAAGAGACAACATCAGCTGCTTTCTAAGCTGAAATAAAAATTATCATTTATTGTTGCAAGTTAAAACCCCGATGTGGTGGAAGTAGCTATACACAGTGATTTTTCTGATTTTCAATATGTGTATAATTTTTGGAACCACAACAGCATTAGATTTGTATATAAATTTGATTAAAACAGAAAACTTATCAAATGCAAAGAATTAACTTTGCAGACATTATATTGTGTGGTAGTTAATTCAGGAGGTGCTATGCCCATGATAGTTGCAATAAACTAATGTAGTGCATGCGTTCAGATAAAGCAACATTTGCATAAAAGGTATTTACTGTAGGCTGTTTCTTATGAGCACTGCTTATGAGCGTTATAAAATTGCATGCATTTGTGGCAAATTTAATATATTCTCCCCTGGTATAAACTGTCAAATTGAGTGTGTTTTTATGTGCCTCTGTATTGTGAACACCTGTCCAGTCTCCCTCCTCCTGACATATGATTACATTTCTCAGAACTTCATAAGTTGCCTGGAAAGAAAAAATAAAAAAACATAAATCCATTTAGAAATACATACTCATTAGCTTTAGGTATTACTTTTGCTAACACGTCATCTACTACAGAGCCAGCTATGATTTATAAACATATAGTAAGATTTAGATTTTGTTGCGCTATAATTTAACCCAATGTACTCAGTCAATCACATGTTTGAGCTCCCACATGCCCCATGGTAGTTAAAGCAGTCAGTTATACTGTAATCTGAAAAACAGAGTAGTTATTGCAAAATGCCGCAAGTAACTGAAAAGATGGCATGAGCTGCCAATCGTTTAAGGAGACCCATCTGTGCCAGTAAGTTGCTTTCACTGTTTTAATTATTTTTCAACCCAAAGTAAATATTTACTCTGCCAAAGAATTAGACAATGAATTAAACATGGCTGTGAATCTTCACATTCTCATTTTGAAATTGATAATGATATGATTATTGTTGGAAGCAGTGTAATAACTTTGAAGAGAGACTCATTATTTGTGTCTGTTTCTAAACTCTTTCAAGTACACACACAGAGGCACATAATCCAGGTGCAGAACCATCATTAACTCATGCTGAATTCACTTGTCTTGTCTTTCGGCAGAATTAAATATTCGCCAACGTAAATTGTAAAACCGTTTAACCTGACTGGAAGTTACAGTAATACATATATTAAGATTTTATAAACTCTCTTCTCAGCAAACTCTGTAGTGTTAAATTAACACTCAAACTGTAAATGTGGAAACACTACTTTGATTGTGTGTGTGTATGTATACTCAGCAAAAAAAGAAATGTCCCTTTTTCAGGACTGTGTATTTCAACAATAATGTTTTAAAAATCCAAATAACTTTACAGATCTTCATTGTAAAGGGTTTAAACAATGTTCTCCATGCATGTTCAATTAACCATAACCAATTAATTAACATGCACCTGTGGAATGGTCGTTAAGACCTTATCAGCTTACAGAAAGTAGGCATTTATGGTCACAGTTCTAAAAACGCAGGACACTAAAGAGACTTGTCTACCGACTGTGAAAAACACCCAAAGAAAGATGCCCAGGGTCCCTGCTCATCTGCGTGAACGTGCATTAGGCATGCTGCAGGGAGGCATGAGGACTGCTGATGTGGCTAGGGCAATAAATTGCCATGTCCGCGCTGTGAGACGCCGCTACAGGGAGACAGGAAGGACAGCTGATCATCCTCACAGTGGAAGACCACGTGTAACAACACCTGCACAGGATCGGTACATCCGAATATCACACCTGCGTGACAGGTACAGGATGGTCACAACAACTGCCCGAGTCACACCAGGAACACACAATCCCTCCATAAGTGCTCAGACTGTCCGCAATAGGCTGAGAGAGGCTGGACTGAGGGCTTGTAGGCCTGTTGTAAGGCATGTCCTTACCAGACATCACCAGCAACAACGCCGCCTATGGGCACAAACCCACCTTCGCTGGACCAGACAGGAGTGGCAAAAAGTGCTCTTCACTGATGAGTCATGATTTTGTCTCACCAGGGGTGATGGACGGATTCGTGTTTATCGTCGAAGGAATTGAGCATGTCTGGGACCTGTTGGATCACAGCGTGAAGGCTAGGGCCATTCCCCCCAGAAATGTCCAGGAACTTGCAGGTGCCTTGGTGGAAGTGGGGTAACATCTCACAGCAAGAACAGACAAATCTGGTCCAGTCCATGAGGAGGAGATGCACTGCAGTACTTCAAGCAGCTGGTGGCCACACCAGATACTGACTGGTACTTTTGATTTTGAGCCTCCCTTCAGTCAGGGACACATTGTGAAACATTTTTAGTTTATGTCTTATGGTGTTGACTCTTTTAGTGTTCATACAAATATTTACACATTAAGTTTACTGAAAGTAAAAACAGTTGAAAGTCAGAGGACGTTTCTTTTTTTGTTGAGTATATATAGACATACATTTAAAGGTTACTTACACACTAAGAGTCCATTTAGCACTATAAACTTTAATTTGAGCAAAAGTATATTTAAAGGGTATCTTTGATCAAGCAGTAAACATATCAGTTACTGAAGCCTTTACTTTGAATACTTGAAATAAAAATAATGGCAAAGGAATGTCTTCTAACTTGCTGTTTGAAAAGAGGAAAACAAAAACATAATTCACACTGATGAAAGTCTCTTCTGTACTACTTACTGAAAATGTGCTCCAAATTTTAGAAAAACGAATTCCCAAACCCATAGGCGAAAAAATAAACAAGTGGATATCTGAAAATCTAATCTGGCCTTTAGTGAATGCAGGGAAACAAGAGAGATGGAATCTGAAAACTGAATATCATCTAAAGAATGAAAGAAAAAAATATTTAAAGGATTAGCAAAAAACTGCTGCTTGGAAATTCAACCAAACTATTTCTTCCTGTGCTTTGAACATGTCTTCCAAACATTTCTGTCTTCAGCTATGACCCATGCATCTTCCAGTGCTATGCCTAACTCTCTTGTTACTGTGTTTCTTGAACTTTTTCTTGGTGAGCAAAGGCACATTTTCTCTAATGGAGGGCTTTGTAAGGCTTAGTCATCCATTGAAATCACCTGACCAAACCAGCCCAGGTATCTTTTAATAAGATGTTTTGTATTCAGCGATATTTTTTCATGATGTCCCCAAAAGTGTTCTCAACCAAGTCTTGTGGGTTGCCTTAAATATTCTTCTATCTGATTATTACACCCTTTTGCAGATACCATCACACTAATAGGCCTCATTTCAAACAATGATGAGTCCATATACAGACAGGAGGTGGCATTGTGGTGCAGCCATAATAATTTGGACTTCAACATTCAGAAGACTCAGGAGATAATAATAGATTTCAGGAAGCAGTCATCTGCTCACCTGTCACTTGCTATAAATGGCTCAGCCATTGAATGAAATAATCATTTAACTTTCTGGGTATTATGCTGTTGCAAAACCTTAAGTGGGGCAATAACATCACATGCATTATTAAGAAAGCCCATCAGAGAATGTTCTTTTTGTGTCAGCTGAGGAAATTCAATCACCCTCAAGCAATATCTGTCCAGTAATACACAGCCATCCTCGAGTACATTCTGACCTCAACTGTAACTGACTGATTTGGTGCTTCCTCTGTTCAGGCTAAGGCCAATCTGCAATGTATCATCAGAACCTGCAAAAAGATGATAGGTTGTAACCTTATATTCAAGTCCTATATGAGTCCCAGGCAAGGAAGCGGGTCACAAAGATCACTGCTGATCCGACCCACCCAGGGCATCACCTGTGCCAAAGACTTCCCTCTGGCAAATGCCATTGTGCAGTAAAAGCTAAAACAACATTTCCCATATACAGTTTGAACTTCCACCAAGTATCTACATATACATTGTCAAGCTTGGGTTACAAAGTTGCACAGAAGAGTACAAAAGGATTTCCAAGGAATAGGAACTTTATTGCTGTCTAGGCAGATAGAAACACAAGTCTCTTTCAAAAGTGATCCAGCCACACAAGGAACAGATGTTAACATGACACCCTGGCCTCGGCTCCTGGTCAAAAGAACAGTGGCTCAGGAGCAGAGGGAGTATGGGGGAAGAGAGACAGGAGAGTGAGTCCTCAGGATTCCTGCAGCTTGATCTTTTAAATGTTCGAAGCCCTGCACAAGAAACACATTGCAAGGCAAGCCAGCAAGCCTGCAGCTGATCAAAGGGGAGATGTAAGACTTGTTTCCCATTGAAAAACTGTCTAAAAGGGGGTTTCTGAAGGGCGGCTGCATCCCCCTGCGGCAGTGGTCACAACCTGCACACTAAACTACCTTTACAATTTTATCCTACTGTCTCTTTATTTTCTGTATTGCACTTGTATGCTGCATAATATTTTATAATTTTATATTTTATCTTTTTATATTTTGCATCAATACTATCAAGATAAATTCCTAGGACATGTTTGTGTACCCGACCAATAAAATATATTCTGATTCTGATATGCCACCTGTTCCTTCAAGTGATAGTTTTTACTTGGTAGTTAAGTAAGTATGTCTAGCACCTCTGTATCAATCAGATACTACATACAGGCTACATGATGGCTTACTACTGCTTGTATTCATGGAGAAGAGCTCTGTATGACTGAGAATATTATATATGTGCATGGACTGAAGTGAACGTCAGCGTGGTAATATTCATTTGCATTAACGTAACTTTGCTTCTGCCAGCAGTGAGCATAGCTCACAACAGTCAAATTTTTTTTTGTTAAAGTTCTGTGTTTGACTAGTTATAAAATTAAAAGTATACTATTCAATTATTAATTATTTTTCTTTTTTTTTCCTTTTTTAGTATTTACAATGCACTCCTATTGTTCTAACACTGTGATTCTTTTTGGTAAAAAGCATTGAAGTGTGCTATGTGGTCAAATATAGTAAAGGAAGAGTACTCGTAAGTGTTGTTTAATCAGAAACATATAGGCGGAGTGGTGGCTCTGAGGCTAGGGATCTGGACTGGCAATCGGAACGTTGCGGGTTTGAATCCCGTAAAGTCCAAAAGGGACTCTGCTTTGTTGGGCCCTTGAGCAAGGCCCTTAACCTGCAATTGCTGAGTGCTTTGAGTAGTGACAAAAGCGCTATATAAATACAAAAAATTATGATTATTATTAGAAACTGAAAGTTTTTAATGTTCTGTCTTAATAAAGAAACATTTAAATCAGGTTGTTATGTTTACTTTTCTTGTATTAAAGAGTTTTGACATAAACGTTTTACGATTTTAGTACTGGAAAGTGCTGTGTGAGAAAAGCAAAGGTTTTAATGTTGGTATATAAAATAAAACAATTTTGAAAAATATTTTTATCTATTTAGAACTTTACTTGTTATGAACTGTTACATTTTGTGAAATCAAACGTTATTACCACTGTATGTTGTTGGAAAAGAGCACTTAAAAGTGCTATGTTTTAATAATCTTAGTAAGGTTTACAGTATATCCATCCATCCATTAATCAACCCGCTATATCCTAACTACAGGGTCACGGGGGTCTGCTGAAGCCAATCCCAGCCAATACAGAGTGCAAGGCAGGAAACAAACCCCGGGCAGGGCGCCAGCCCACCACAGGGGTATATTTTTAAATGTAATTTAATTGAAATTCAAGAAATATAAACAAAGAAAAAATAAACAACAAAAATATACATGCAAATAATAAAAAATAAGAAAAATATAACATAAAGATGCTTATTAAACTTTGAAATGGTTATTAAACTTGGAAGTATACAGTAAAAGGTGTCTATACTAGAAATTGTGTTCTGTCTCTTTAAGACAATTGCTTGTAACAGTTAGGTTACTGAATACAAGCACAAGCAGGATTTGCTGTATTTATTTTCTTTCTTTTTGGTTTATATCTTCAAACTGTTAAAAGTGATCCAATTCATTGATTGTATGTAATTTCCTGATGTTGTGCCTGTATGGGCTTCTTCGGTGGCATATAAATCTGTCGTTTGAAAGCTGTGTTGGATCTGTCAGTGCGCACATGATCTTCGTTAAGTACGCCTTAAGAGCTTTCCTTTAAATTTTAATATATATACTTGTTATGTGCATTAATAAGAGAATCGCTCAATAGCAGGAGCACTTGGCAGGTTAGTTTTTTGAGAGTTGAGTTAAAGAGTAATTCTCTCTCACTCTCACCAACTACTTTAGTGCAGACTCTCCTAATCTGGTCTTCAAATGGTTTTCGGTTTCCCCAATATACAATAGGTTGCAGTGAAGCATTTTATATAGAGGATACAATTGGAAGTTTCAAAACCAAGGTAGTAAGAATTCTATAGTTTTTTATAAATCTGTTGGTTTCTAATTATTTTGCAGGCATCCCAGTATTTTGTTAAAGCCATTTGTTTCTTCTTTGCTGTTGGTTGTTGTGTTGGCAATTTGCTTTTGACTAAATAGTCTCTGTGATTGTTGATCCTTCTATAAGCAGCAAATACACTGTAGTCCTTTAGTAAGTGTGTTTCCTCTTTGAATACTTTAAAATTTTGTTTGATGGTTCTGTTTGCTTAAACTTAGAAAGATTAGTTGGTAGTTATGGCTGGAAAATCACTTTTGGATTTTTTTTGAGGGTATATTTGAAATTGTTTGATGATGGCTGTCAAGAAGGATTTTGTATAATCTTTAGGTTTTAAGGATTTCAATAGTGTTGTGGTTGTTCCCCAAAAATCCTTGTCTTTGCTGTAAATTCTTTTAAATAACCAAGATTTAACTATTCCTGTAAATATCTGTTGTGGATAAAAACTTTGTCTGTGATGAACATTGTGTGTGTCCGTTTTTTTAAAGAAAACTTTGGTGGCCAGATGAATGTTTGATTTGATAACTATTGCATCAAGATATTCAAGTTGTGTGAGGTTTATCTTTGCTTTGAGGGTGATGTCTTTCCAATGATTGTTAAAGTTATGTAAATATTCTTCAAATTCCATAAGAGAGTGTTCCCATATACCCCAAATGTCATCCAAATACCTAAAGTATTTCATTGGTATTAGTTGATAATTTGAATGTACTTCTCTTTCCCAATGAGCCATAAAGTATTTGTGTAGGCTGGTGTAGGCCGGTGCCAATTTTTTGCCCATAGCTGTGCCTTTTATTTGGAGAAGAATTGGTTTTTGAATTCAAAGTAATTTCTTTTGAGGGAAAGTTCCAGAAGATGCATCATATATCAGTCAAGTCTGTTCTGTTGCAGGTTCTCCAGTATTTGTTAATGATTTCAACAGCTTTGTTGATGTTAATGTTGGTATATAGATTTGTGACACCCATTGTAAATAAAAAGGTTGACTATTGAATTGGGATTCCCCTAGTTTTTTTAGATATATAACTTGGATGGATTGTTGAGAGTAAATATAAAGAGAAATCAAGGAATTCTGAACCACGCCATAGGACTCACTCTGACAGTCGGACACAGTGAGTCTACCGGTTGGTATTTTAATTGGGATCGTCCATTCTTCCATTTTTTTGTGGATTTTTGGTAGCATATATAGCATCTATGTAGTGTTCTGTTAGCTTCAATTATGTAGTGTTTTTGATCCATGATTGGCACCACACTTCCTTTATCCACAGGTTTAATAATCCTTCTAACCATCCTTCTGCTGATACCAGCATAGGTGAGACATCTCCACCCACAATTACAGCAGCACAGGTGTGCAGAGAGCTGAGGAGACTTCGTGCCAGCAAAGCAGCGGGTCCAGATGGTGTATCGCCACAACTGCTGAAGGCCTGTGCATTGGAACTGGGGAGTCTTCTACAGCACATCTTCAAGCTGAGCCTGGAACAGGGGAGAGTCCCGAGGCTTTGGAAAACATCTTTTATCACCCCAGTCTCAAAGGTATCACGTCCTAGTGAGCTGAATGACTTCTGGCCTGTTGCTTTGACATCACATGTGATGAAGACCATGGAACGGCTGCTGCTTCACCACCTGAGGCCACAGGTCCGCCACACCCTCGACCCTCTGCAGTTCGCATACCAGGAGAAGGTGGGAGCGGAGGATGCCATCATCTATATGCTACATCGATCCCTCTCCCACTTGGACAGAGGCAGTGGTGCTGTAAGAATTATCTTTTTGGACTTTTCTAGCGCCTTCAACACCATCCAACCTCTGTTCCTTAGGGACAAGCTGACTGAGATAGGATTAGACTCACACCTGGTTGCATGGATCGTGGACTATCTTACAGACATACCTCAATATGTTAATCTTGGGAACTGCAGGTCTGACATTGTGGTCAGCAACACAGGAGCGCCGCAGGGGACTGTACTTTCTCCGGTCCTGTTCAGCCTATATACATCAGACTTCCAATACGACTCGGAGTCCTGCCACGTGCAAAAGTTCGCTGATGACACTGCTATTGTGGGTTGCATCAGGAGTGGGCAGGAGGAGGAGTACAGGAAACTAATCAAAGACTTTGTTAAATGGTGTGACTCAAAGAACTTACACCTGAGCACCAGCAAGACCAAGGAATTGGTGGTGGATTTTAGGAGGCCCAGGCCCCTCATGGACCCCGTGATCATCAGAGGAGTGTGCAGAGGGTACAGACCTATAAATACCTGGGAGTGCAGCTGGATGACAAATTGGACTGGACTGCCGATACTGATGTTCTGTGTAAGAAAGGACAAAGCCGACTATACTTTCTTAGAAGGTTGGCGTCCTTCAACATCTGCAATAAGATGCTGCAGATGTTCTACTAGACGGTTGTGGTGAGTGCCCTTTTCTACGCGGTGGTGTGCTGGGGAGGCAGCATAAAGATGAAGGACGTCTCATGCCTGGACAAACTTGTTAAGAAGGCAGGCCCTATTGTAGGAGTAAAGTTGGACAGTTTAACATCTGTAGCAGAGCGACAGGTATTAAGCAAACTCTTGTCAATCATGAAGAATCCACTGCATCCACTGAACAATGCCATCTCCAGGCAGAGGAGTAGCTTCAGTGACAGACTTTTGTCACTGTCTTGCTTCACTGACAGACTGAGGAGATCCTTCCTCCCCCACACTATGCGACTCTTCAATTCCACCCGGGGGAGTAAATGCTAACATTACTCAAAGTTATTGTCTGCTTTTACATTCATTTTTTATTACTCTTTAATTTAATATTGTTTTTTGTATCAGTATACTGCTGCTGGATTATGTGAATTTCCCCTTAGGATTAATAAAGTATCTATCTATCTATCTATCTATCTATCTATCTATCTATCTATCTATCTATCTATCTATCTATCTATCTATCTAATCAGGTCTGACATTTGTTGGAACACTTTTAAAGCCTTTCTTTCTCCCACTGTCATATTATATAATTCAATCCAATAAGTTGATGGAGTGTTTTTAATTGTTCTCTTCTCTTTTCTAATTAGTGTGGAAAAATAAAAATCAGTTATTGATCAAATCTGGTGTGTGTGACAAGGGCCACGAGAAGTCTGTCTTGCGACAAGTGCAGCTTCTGTTTTCTGTAACGAACAAGAAGTTACAAGTGCCCAACTGATGACCTTTAAAATTGTGTAACTACTGATCCAAACAAAATTATTGTAAAGATGTAATGTCTTGAAATTCTTGTGCAACTAAAGTCATAAGGTCAAATTTTGCGCTTAGCATTATAAAAGATTTAGGACACCGACACCTGGGCGCAGATGAAGGGCAGGTGTCCTAGGACTGTGCTTCTCTGTCATTCTTACCTTTGCCTGGTGTGTATTAATAAAATATTTTTTACTAACTTTAATTATATCTCTCTGTCTTCAGTCACAAGAAATGACACTAGAGAAAAAGTGTCCACAGTTTTCTGGCGCCCGGACGTGGGGCAGGAGACGGCCGGCTGACTCCTCGAGCGGGAAGATCTCAGCGATCTGTCTTCTTGAAGCAGACTGCCGCTACAGTGTACACCGGCAGCAGAGTAAGCAGCTCCGATAAAAGTTAGGACTGCCCTGTCCTGAGACGACTCCTGCGTGAGGAGTCCCCGGTCTCCTTCTGGTACAACCACGGTGACTGAGAAGGATTTTCCTGACAGAGCTGACTAACACCCAGGCTGGGGTAAGTAACCCGGAGGTTTCCGTAAAAAGATAAGCTGGGGGCGGGCTTGCTGTAGAGTATAAAAAGTGACCGGGAATAGTAAATGGAAAAGAAATACCTTGTTTTAGGTCACTCCTGTTGGGAAAGATAGTATAGAACACTATCCTCTGGGAATTAAAAAGGGGATTTAGGACGGGATCCGGTGCGTGGCACACCCATAAACCGGACAAATCTATTGGACAGAGGATAGAGCATAGAATAGAAGAATAACAGGTTAAAAAACAAGGGGAGTAATAAAAAGTACGTACTAGAAATAAATATTTGCTTTCACCGTGCACTGTGACAGTAACGTAGGAAATAGTGTAGTATACTTCCCTGGGAATATTAAAGGAACGTTAGGGCGGGTGAGTGGCTCACTCAGCATTCCAATAGTTCATCGGACAGGGGACGAGTAGGACAAGGATAGAAAGATAAATCTGGCACAGGGCTCGGGGGGGAAAAGCAAAGGAAAAATGGGAATACATAACAGCAAGCCTGCCAACCGCGCCCGGGGTTCAAGTCTTTTATGCTGGAAGGATTGTTTTCGGAGGATCAGCAGACGCCGCACAAAAAGGGTCACCTAGAAAGTTAATAGAGAAAACACAGGATTGGATTTTAAAAGGGCATGTAAAAAATGGAATAAGCAGAGCGGTGGACATTAGAAGGGACAGAAGACGCAAGTGAAATTCAGGAAATTAGAAAAATATTATGTAGAAATGCACAAGGGTGTTGTATGTAGAAGTGTATGAGGATGTTGTAATAGAGGTATGTGTTATGTATGACAGATGGGAGTTGGTTATTAAAGATTGTAATTTAAAGGCAGTACAGAAATGAATTATTGGCTGCAGAAAGTTAGAACTAGAAAAAAAAAAGACCCGTTATATCCCACACTTGTTCCTCCACCACCTCCAGCCCCACCGCACCAGAATTAAAAGATGATCCCTTGGGGTCTGGTTTCTTTGAAGAATATCATTATGATCCCTCATTACACACTGATCCGGGAATGACAAAAGTAACGTAATGGGTTCGGCAGGTGGGTTTCACGATCCTAGAACCTCCATTTCACAACGCACTAGAAGTCAAACCCTATTCCTTCAGCCCCCTAATCAAAACACCACCTTTCAATCCCCTTAAAGTCCCCAAACCCACAGGCCCCTTATTGGAATGCCCCCTGATTGAGATCCCAGAACCCCCCGACATGATTCAATGCAACCTGCAGGAGCTAATAACCCCACTACTGTAATGATACATCGTAACTGAGACATTCAAGAGCTGAAGGACGTTGTGTCCGAATTGCCTGATCCCAAAGTCATCGGTGTGTTTAAAAAATTCATAGAACAATTACAGCAGCTGTATGATATGTATAAGCCTAATGCCGCAGAATGGACTCAGGTGCTGTGGAGAAAGCTTGGCACCACATGGGAGACTGTCAATCATGGACAGCATAACGGAAACCCGTGGCAGTGGAACGAGGCGTTGCCTCGGGGCCGGGATGAAGGTCCCTTTATTACGCAATGGGAACATGTTAAAATAATATTAAGGACAAGTATAAGAAAGGCAGAGACTGGTCTCTTATCTCGGCTGCCAAACAGAAAAAAAAGAGACAGTAGATGAATGGGCACACTGAATTTAAGAGTTAATGGCAACACACTCCGGCCTTGAAAATCCAGACAACCGAACTAAAACTGCAGTTCCTCTTTTTGTTTCCGGACTTAGAAGCGACATTCAAAACAAGGTATCCTGTATTAGATGAGAGGCTGCCGCGTTTGAGGAAGTAAAACGTCACGCAGCGCATGCTGAACAACAGAGCAAGCAGAAAGAGTCAGACACCCAGACAAAGCTGATTGCAGCACAAATGAACTATTACACTGGTGGGGCCACTCCCGGCAGAAGTCGTGGACGTGGAGGATTTTTCCGGGGACAAGGGTGTGGACGGGGACAAGGTAGCGGATATATGTTACCTAATCCAAGTGGATCATCCACTCAGCTGCCTCCCCTCCAGATCCAAACGCTACACCATATGCTTGTTACGGGTGTGGTGAAATGGGACACTTCTGCCGCAATTGCCCTCACAAGTGCCCACCCCCTCCTCCACCACCTGAACAATTTGATGTTTCATGGACATAGGAATCCAGGGATCCCCAGCCCTTCTCTTCAACTACCTTTGCTCACCCATAATTCAGAGACTGATCCATTATTGACTTTGCTGGCTGGTGAATGGCACTGAAACTGTTTTCCTCGTGGACACAGGAGCCACGCGCTCAGCCCTTTCGCTGAAGGAGGTCCCTGCCTCAAGAGATTCTTCGAGTTCAGCTGCATTCCAGTGATTCCACTTTAACACACTGATTTCTTTTAAATCAGCTCTGTCCAGTTAACCTCTTAGGAAGGGATCTCATGACAAAACTTTCTCTCTCCATTTCAATGAAATGTTTCCCCACACACCATCCTTCTTAAAGCCCTTCACTCATTTCCCTCCTGCTTGTTTCCCAATCTCCAAGCCCCTGACACCCTATTGCACTGCCCAATATTTCCCTATAGAAGTAGACACCCCCTGGCTAGAATCTTTTCTTTCATCAGGTACCTGCCCGAAACCCTTCACATCCCCTGCATTTTCATTTCCCCACAAAAGCTGCTGCATTTGTACATCTTACATATTCACAGAATATTTTTACCTCATATTTCTTTAGCTAAATCAAGCACTGTCCATTGGGTGGAAATCGGATCATGGGTAGAACAATGTCTTAATAGAACAGACTGGGTACATGTTGCTTCAGGTGTTTTGATACCTCAGACCATTTAATAACTAAAGTTGTGCTTCAAACTGATTTTTTAGTACATCGTACATTATGCTGCACTTCCCTTTCTGCGTTGTCATTGCAAACTACTTCCCCTTCTTGGCTCTTAGCGCTTCCTGACTCTTTGTGGTCTCAGGGTAAAAATGATTATGGAAGGATAGCCCATTGTGAGCCTCTGGTGATCTACCCTAAATCTTCTTTCCGTCCGCACGTGCCCAGTATCCTCTGTCTCCTGAAGCAGAGGCTGGCATCTCCGCCATACATTCCGATCTTGTGAAGCGGTGCGATTATTCCAATTAAATATTCTCCAGTTAATTCTCCCATTTTACCTGTAAAAAAGGCTGACGGTTCATGGCGTTTTGTTCAAGACTTACGACAAGTGAATGCTGCAATCTTTCCTAGAGCTCCTATTGTACCTAATCCTTCCACTATTCTTTCTGCAATCCCTCCCTCTGCTCGTTATTTTTCAGTAATTGATTTAGCCAATGCTTTTTTCTCTATCCCGTACACCCTGACTCGCAATTCTGGTTTGCTTTTACTTTTCAAGCCGCCGTTGGACATGGACTGTCATGCCTCAGGGATATACTGAAGCCCCTTGTGTGTATGGACAAGCGCTTGCTCAAAATTTAGAAGGGTTCTGGCCGGACCGAGGTAGTACATTAATACAGTATGTAGATGATATTATGTTATGCAGTGCTACTGAAGAAGATTGTGCGCAAGACACTAAAAAACTACTGCAGTTTCTGGGGGACAATGGACATAAAGTTTCAAAGGCTAAATTGCAATTAATTCAAACAACTGTACAATATTTAGGTCATGACATCACAAATGGAATAAGAGCTCTCTCTAGCGATCGCATTAACACCATTCAAAATCTTCCCAGACCTGTCACAAAACAACAGGTTATGTCTGTATTGGGCATTCTGGGTTACTGCCGGCAATGGATTTTGAATTTCACTGAAAGAGCACAGCCGTTACAAAATTTAGCAAACACCCCTGGCCTTCCTCTTTCTGGTCAGGTGCAATGGTCCGAGCAGGCTGAGAAGGCTCTCTGTGACTTAAAAAATGCACTTTCGGTGGCACCAGCCTTGGGCCTTCCGGACTTTTCTCGTCCCTTTACTCTGTTCGTGGACGAAAAGGGGGGATATATGAATGCAGTTTTAACACAATTACATGGGGATAAACAAAGGCCAATAGCTTATTTTTGAAAAAATTGGATCCTGTGGCCGCAGCACTTCCGCCTTGCCTTAGGGCTGTGGCTGCCACAACAGAAGCTGTGCTAGCCAGTACAGATATAGTGCTCATGAGCCCCCTAACAGTAAAGGTGCCTCACGCTGTACATTCCATTTTAGTACAGGCTAAGACCTCCCATCTCACTACTGCTAGGGCAATACACTAATTGCCATACAGAAATAACAAAGGTTGTAAAGCCTCGAGTAGATCTACAAGAAACACCTTTAGAAATTGGAGAAAATATTTTTGTAGACGGATGTTCTTTGCGATTGGAAAACGGAGCACCCTCAACTAGTTACGCAGTGGTCCAAGGGGACCGCCTGCTGGAAGCAAATCGAATTTCATCAAGTTTAAGTGCACAAGCAGCTGAATTAATAGCGCTCACCCGAGCATGTCAGCTGTCCGAAGGAAAAATCATAACAATTTATACAGATTCCAGATATGCCTTTGGAGTCTGCCATGATCATGGGGCATTATGGAAATTGAGGGGATTTAAGACCAGTACTGGCAAGCCCATCCAACATCAAAAGTTAATCGAATCCCTCTTGGAAGCCATAACTAAACCATCAAAACTAGCGATTGTTAAATGTCAAGCTCACACAGGAAAACAGGACCCTGTCAGCAAAGGAAATGAATTGGCAGATTACTTTGCTAAAGAGGCTGCATACAGTAACACACCAATCTCTTTATTCCAACAGAGAAATGACAAGGACCCCGATAATCAAATTATTTCTTTACAGAGTGCAGCCACGGACATTGAAAAGAAAAAGTGGTCCAAAGAAGGATCCCTCTCTGATGGAGTCTGGACTCATCAGCAAACTAACAAACCTTTTCTCCCAAAAGCTTCTTCTCTCTAGTCTTACAGGCCTCCGAGCGTCCCTGAAGGAAGTCCACGAGCAGGTTAATCAGGCTTGGAGAACCAGCCCTCCATCTAAGGACTCGCCGATTCCCTTGGGCACCTGGATCCTGGTTCGAGACACCCGGAGGAAACATTGGCATCAGCCTAGGTGGAGAGGACCGTTCCAAGTTCTTTTGTCCACACCACACGCTGTAAAGGTTGAAGGATTGCCCGCCTGGATTCACGCTTCGCACTGCAAAAGATGGCACCCATAATATACATACTCTTGTTGTTTTTTCTTCCATTATCCACTTCACGGGTGACACTGACTTTCCAGGTTGAGGAAACTGCCTCATACCAGGTTGACTTTTGTGCAATTGTTCTGGAGTGATGTGTTTGCAAACACAGGACCAAATGACTGGGGTTATGAACCCTGGCAGGCTACTCAGTATGGCCTAAAGACTCGATTCTCTATTTTAAAGGGACATGCCTCTCATGAGTGTGCTAAGAATCAGTGTAACCCATTAATCATTACTCTAAAGAATCCTTCTTTGCATGATTCAGGAACTTATGTCTTAGCTGCATATGCAAGTGGTCATGATCCCCGAGGACTCTTTCAAATTAAGGTCAAGACACCTGCTCCCTCTCCTCTGTCCCCCTTTCCTACTTAGTTTTTGACTACTGCATCCATAGCGAGGAAAAACCCTAGTCCAGGCTTTGAATCTAACCACCTTAACAAGCACGTTCTCAGTAGAAACTGGTTATGGAGACCAGAATAGATGGTTACTTATATTATAACCAGCAGCGTTTCCTTAATTTTACTAGAAATGCTATAGAAGGTATTCATGAACAATTAGATCGTACCTCCCTAATGACTTGGCAAAATCGTTTACTTGCTAAGAAAGGTGGAGTATGTGCTATGTTTGGTGATGCTTGTTGTACATATATCCCTAATAATACTGCACCTGATGGGTCCATTACTCGAGCACTAGCCAGCCTAACATCTCTTTCCAATGAACTTGCCACTAACTCAGGCATTTCTGACCCTTGGGATCGATGGTTCATGTCCACCTTTGGGTCATGGGGCCAAAGGCTAAAATCAGTATTTATTTCTTTGGCAGTAGTATTCATTGTCCTTTTACTTATCGGATGTTGCATTGTTCCTCTTATTCGCTATATAATATCCAAATATTTCACTGCTTCTATAGCCAAGGCCTATATGCTACACGAGGAACATATGCTCCAAATTGCCTCTTCAGTTTCCTCATCCCTTTCCCCCTCTCCTCCTCCTTCCCCATCCCTTACCTCCACCTTCTGAATTTTCTTCACTCTTTGTCATGCCCAGATTGATAAAAAGGGGGGAATGTGGAAAAATAAAAATCAGTTATTGATCAAATCTGGTGTGTGTGACAAGGGCCACGAGAAGTCTGTCTTGCGACAAGTGCAGCTTCTGTTTTCTGTAACGAACAAGAAGTTACAAGTGCCCAACTGATGACCTTTAAAATTGTGTAACTACTGATCCAAACAAAATTATTGTAAAGATGTAATGTCTTGAAATTCTTGTGCAACTAAAGTCATAAGGTAAAATTTTGCTTAGCATTATAAAAGATTTAGGACACCGACACCTGGGCGCAGATGAAGGGCAGGTGTCCTAGGACTGTGCTTCTCTGTCATTCTTACCTTTGCCTGGTGTGTATTAATAAAATATTTTTTACTAACTTTAATTATATCTCTCTGTCTTCAGTCACAAGAAATGACACTAGAGAAAAAGTGTCCACATTAGTTTGTGGACATCTTTGCAGGTTTGCTTGCCCTTTAGTTCCCAGTCTGACTTATTGGTGAAAGAGATTGTTGATTTAGATGGAGTACTTTTGCAGTAGGCTGCCAGATTTAACTTTCTGTGGAATTCATGGATGTCAAAAGGTTTCTACTGCATATGGGTTCCAGTTAGGGCTAAATGTTACTCCTCTTAGATTGTTCTGTGGTGGAATAAGATTAATGTAGACATATATAGAAATATGTCTGTAAGAGGCATTGAGAATTTTGGTGTTTTCCATTTTTATTTCTTTCTTTATTAAAGTAGTTTTTTAGTCTGATGCGTAAGTTATCTTTATTTGTGCTTTCAATTTTTTGTATGCATGATTCAGTGTTTAACCATGTTACTGATTGTTTCCCCAGATCCAGCTGTGTAGTGGGAAGATTTGCATGTATCCAAGTAAGTGTGCGTTGTTTCATGTTCACAGTTCCAAAAGGCACTGTGTCATCAATCTTATGCCTGCACTTCTCAGGTTAATCCTAATTTGTGGAGACATTATTATATAATTGTAAGTATTGGTTTGTTTAAATATACTTCTATTTCAGTCTCCTTGTACACTTAAGGTTTGTTGTTCTCCATAGGTCAGTAAATTCGGGTTTTTTGAGGCCTGTTCATTTAAGGTAAAGTTTTCTTCTCTAGAATTTTGTTGATCAGAATGGATTATTTTGGTATTAATTTGTGTAATTTCTTGTTTTTGTTGTTATTTTGCTTTAATTTTTCAGAGTTCTTCTGTATCTTGGATTTAAATATCATTTAGGGGAATTGTTCCATTTTCTGCTTCCTGGTTTTGATGTGTATTTTTTCTCCCTGTATTTCATATTTGTTTTGCCTCTGTGAAGAGGGTGCTTTTAGGGTTAATGCATCCTGTTGTTCTAGACTTTCTGTGCTTTATTGTTTTTGTTTTCTAAAAGTAAACATTTGGCATTTGTTTGTATTTCAAGCTTTTGTGTTTCTCCAGCTTTATTCTTTGATCCATTGTAGTATCTTACATATGTTTCTGATGAGCAGATACTAATTTCTAAGGTGTTTTTTTCTTCATGTGTTTTGTTTTGAGAGCTTTTATGTGTTGTAACTTGTTTCATTGTTTTTTTTTCTTCTGTTTCTTCTTCTTGTTTTTGTAGTACCAAATCTTTATTTAACTCTGTTTTAGCTGTGTTAAGAGTTTGTTTCACTTTTGTTGTCTACAGTGTAGATACGTATATTTTGTAAAATGTCTGTTTCCATCAAAGATATCCCACCTGTTGACTTATTGTTTTCATGGATCTCTTGGGATTTACTGTAATTAGTTGTTTACGGGATTGTTCATGTCTATATCGATGATCTATGTTGTAAAGGTATTGATGCCCGCTCTTTTTGCTTATGTGGTTTGTAACTCTGGGTCAGAAGATCCCAATCAATCCAATCTGATATTTCGGGGTATTGGCTGCAGTCTGATTCTGTCTAGTATATAGTATACAATTGTGACATTAGAGAAAAAGTTTTCCACATTTTATTTCTCTGTATCTGAATTCTTTGGGATAGAATGACAAATAGATGAAATTGTTTTGAAATTTTATTGTTAAGTTTTCTTTTTAGCCTTATTTAAGATTTTAGGTTTTTCTCCTTTTTGTATATTGTTAGTGTTTTGTACTCTTGTTTCTTGGGTACATACTCTTGTATACCATTTCAGTAATTTCATTTCAAAATGATTGTGATGTTTAATCCAGCCACATTTAGTGAAATTTATTTTTAGTCATATTTTAGCTGTCTCCCAAGGAACCTCAAAGTCAGCATTTAGTAGTAATCATTCACCTGGTTTGTTAATTCCCTGAGTCTTTCTTCATAATGTTGAATTAAAATGTACATGGTAGTGGCTCCCAATGTTTGGTATTGGCAATGATTAATTATTTTAACTTGTTGATTTGGGTGTGCTGGATGAATTTTTTTCTATTCATATACTTGTTTGTCTCTCAGTTGTACTTGGTATAATATCCTATATAATAAACTATTTCATAGTACCTTTGGATTTGTACCCATCTATATAGGATTCTTGTCCTCAAATAGTGGTTCTTCCATGTTTTGTTTTAAACTTCTTTTGGTGTTTGATTAGTCTTACGAATAAAAGTATATTATTCAATTATTGATTATTTTTCTTTTTTTTCCTTTTGTAGTGTTTACTTTTATTGATTTACTGACTACTGTTTTCTAGTCAGTAGTAATTGCACCCCAACAACAAATTCTGAAAGAAGAAATAGTTTTTCCAAAATAACCATATTACCCTAGGAGTCCACATTCCCAGCCCTGGGTAGTTCTTTCAAAATATGACACTCCTTGTGCATAGTAGGGGCTTCACTACTACATAGAAGATAACTGCACCATAAAATGTCATGGGAACAGTCTACTCAAAGACAAGGCTACTCTAACAATTAAGTGAGGAATTTTCAAAAGTTCTGTATTTCAAATGGTGTACATATATTTTTCATTTTGCAAGAAAGTAACATCATGACAAGAAGATATTGTTACCATTTGCATATGAAAATTCAAGTGTAATTATCAATAATTTCATTGTCACGGTTATTTCACTAAATTAAACAATCTGCACTAAAGTTAAAATTGTTTTTTATCCTTAATGGTTATATTCAAAGTTATGATAAATAGGAGTTCATATATAAGTTTTAATATTAAGTTTTGTAAGGAGGCACGAGTTAAGTCCATGTTTTCCATCTAGAAGTACAAAGAAATGGGGCTAGGATGAAATACTCAGAATACAAACGATTAGCACACTTCTCCAACAATCCCCAATAGTCATGCAAGAAAATCTAAAAATGTATCAAAAAATAATCCTGCACAGCTTGAAAGTAATCATGTAGGAGTAATCTAAGCACTGGGTGGTCAACTGACAGTGCAACAAATTTCACTTCCATGTGGTGGCTTCTTTATAGTGAGGTTCAAAAGACAGCAATAGAATAGCAGGTGTGGGAACTGAAATGCTTACTTAATGAGCTGTGATGCTATTTTCATCAGCATTTAAGAGAAAGAAAATTATACAGAAAAATTAAAATACCCCAAGCATGACTATTGCCTGGATTTTACTGTAAATTCTTCCTAATTGTTTTTATAGGTTTTTTTTTTCCATTGACTATGCCAGAAAAGTAGAAAACAAACTTTTCTTGATAGTACCAGTGGAGCTGGCTACTTGTCTAATCACTGCCACTATCAAGTAGAAGCCAGTTAAAAGACAAAGTAAGATTCATGTCCAGCCTCGAGTCTTAAGATAATCCCTATTTTATTGTGGCTTCTCTCCTTGACTTCTTCTGTGGCTCTGCCTGCACTTAAGTATGTGTTTTATAGTTCTTACAGGCTTGTTAAACAGTACACACCTCTGGAAGTATGGTTCTCATACTGTAATAATGGCTAAGCCCTAGGAAATGAGTGGGTGTCATGAAATTAGGTGGGTACATGGAGAAAGCTAGTGTAGTCTGGTCTTAAATTAATCCAGTGCAGCACCCAGGCTACACACAGAAGTGTTGAAACTAACAATAATAGACAATAAATAAGATATATAATTTATCTCGAAGGGGAAACCACAGTATTGTGGCAGTCAGTGCATAGGAACTACACATAATTCAAGAGAGAAACTTTAAAATAAATACATATAATTAAATATACTGGGGTGCAGTAAGTTATTTGGTCAGGTTCTCAGAGGAGTACTAAAAGGTATTGTTTGGTAGTCTCCCTTTAGGCATCTTTGTTTGACTATGCATCCTTCTTCTCCTCCTTACTGTCCTCTGTCCAATTCCTCCTCTTCGCTGCCTTCCCCACTGGCCTCTTTCTTGTTAGCAGAAAATGTACTCTCTTCTCCCTGGTTGATCCTACGATGAGCAGTTTGCATCCATAGTTCCATTCTCTAGTGGTGTCTTTGTTGAGCGATAAGATGGCCTCATATTTCTGAAGAATGTTACTAACTGTTGTTTTACAGAAATTGTGGCAGCTTCACACTTGTAAATTAAACCTTTCAGCACATGTACCACTGCTGTCTTTCCTGTACTTTCCTTCACCATCAAGCAAAAGCGTGAACTGTCCAATAACTAACATCAGTTTGTCTTTACATTCATCAATGGTCATTGTTTCCTGCTGATATCTGAGACATGAGCTTCAAAATGACAGCAATATATCCAATATGTTGACCAGAAAACCTTGAAAATGCACTGTGCAGACTTTCAGTAGGTCAGTGTCATCAGTTGTAGATAGCTGAATTTGAATAGCAGGTAACAGCCTTAATATTTTTAATAAAGTCTCATGCCTCCAAGCAGACCAACTAATGTTATGAAACTTTCCCATTTTCAGAAAGGCAATGCCATTCTCACCACATAATTTCTTTAGTCCTATAATTTGTTGCACCACCTTTATGAAAATAATATTTTAGCAATTTGACAACAGAACCATCAAATGTCTCACAGTATGGAACCATACAAACAAATAACTTTGCAGTTTTAAAGGGTGTGTGCAGTCCACAGAATATGAACAAGGGAATCTCCAATCTGAGCCATCTCAAGTAGTTTTGGAACAATTCTTTTGTACATACCAACGTTGACAGCAATCTTGTGTGTGCAAACCAATGCCAACTTTGACATTAATTCATGCAATCCTGAGTCACGGAAAAGATTCACGAGCCTGTCAAATATGTCCCATAAAGTTTGATTCATACCTGATTCAGTTGATCTGAGGAAATCGCAATTAAAACTCCATTGCTGGATATAGACAAAATGTAAACATCTTGCGGTCCATTTTGGTAATATCTTCGGACAATTCAGCCGACTCTCATTTTTCCCTCAGTTCCAAACTGATTGTCTAGGCAATACTTTGCATTATTCATGTTCTACTTTCTCGTGAATTATACTCTCTTCTGACATTCACTCCGAGCCTCTTCAAGAGAGCAACAACCTCTGCGAAGGAACACATGGGGTGTGTGCATTTTGCTTTACGAAAGGCTAAAAGGAAGATATTACAGAGCGCTTGGCATTGTTCTTCATTTATTTTTCATCTTGGCTACCATGTTTGTTAGCTATAGTATGGGCAGTATTTGTATGCTCTTTACTCTTTTCATGCTTGTCAAACACTGAGTGACTGAAATTCGTATAAAAAGCACTGGTTTTATCTGCTAGTTGCGAGTACTCGCAGCAAATCGTACATTACATCTTGCAGTGCTCATCATTAGTTTCAAGCCACAATATCTCCTGGAGCCATTTTGTGGAGAAAACATGTTTTTATGCTCCATCTTAGTCTGGCACTTCTTTGCATATGACGGAATGTCAAAGTAATTACTTAAAGTATGTTGGTTTTTTGACATTGCGTCCAATAAATTTTGGTCAGTAATTAAAGTAAAGATAAATTGTTTTGCTGTCTACCAACTAATTACCTGTGTGGGGCACTTTTATAAGTTGGGAGGGAAACGATGCACACATTTCCTATTTTTCTTCATGCATTAACACCGGAGCACTAGTTATGTGCTCTGCTGTAAATATATATGCCCATAATATAATTAAAATTATATCTAGTGGTATAAAAGACCTGTAACAGCATTCCCTGGAGAACCTTATGGTAAAGGTCTGCTATACAAGTTGACCAAAGTATCATGACAAGAGCCATTCTTCAGGGAAGACAGCAGTGTCCCTAACATCCTCCTCTCTGCTATTGCCTCTAGAAAGTCCAGACTAATATGCAGAACAGTGTCAGTCTGCCTAATAAAATTTAAGTTGTTGGCATATCTTTCTAATCCTTCAATATAACATTGTGTACAACTGAACTCTTGCAGTCTTGGAAATTGACAGTAAGGGTAGTTAATATTATGAAAATTAAAAATGAAAGGGAAGCACTTTTTATAGGTTTATGACAACAATATCAGAGTTTTAATTTCTGTACTTATGTTCTGCATTTCTTACTTTTAAGAGATACAAATAGAAATATAAATGAGTAGTATAACATAAGCTGTATAGACCTAGCACCCTGCCAGTTTGGAAAGAGGGTTAAAGATAAATAGGAAAAAGACAATATATGAGTTAATGATGATCAGGATTCAGGGAAAGCTACTGAAAAGAGTTGATACACTTAAATATCTAAGATCAGTGATAGTCTGAGATGGAAAACTTGATGCACAAATAACCCATAAAGTGCAGTGTGGATGGAACAATTGGAAAAAGGTATCAGGAGTATTGTGTTATTGAGGAATTGTGGGTTAAAAGTAAGAGTGGTGTATGAAGCTGAGCCTTGGTTAGTAAAGCGAATGAAGAAGTGGCAGAAATGAAAATTTTAGGAGTTAGAAGAGATATCTAAGAAAGTATAGGAAAGTAGGGTGAGGTGGTATGAAGATTGTACAAGGAGAGACAATGAATATATGAGCAAAATAAAGATGGGAATGGAAGTACAGGATAAGAGAAAGTGGAGGTGGATAGATAAAGTAAAAGAGGACTTGAAGTAAAATTGTTTGACCTTTGAGAAGGTGCAGAACCAAAACATCTGGAGAAGGATAATTATACACATTAATCCCACCTAGAAGTGGGAAAAGATAAAGAGGAAGAAGAAGAAGGCCTAGCACCCTGCAACATTACTTGGAATTTTATAGACAAATCTGCCTATGAGCACAGTTTTTCAATTGAGTTAAAGTTGCAATCTCATCCTTATTCCTCCGTAAGCACCTTCCTACGTTTAAATTTTACACTCTTATTGGAGATCCACTTTTTATTCTGTCTAGAGTAAGTTAATAAATTTCTGCTTTTTCAGATGTATGTATTTATTGATTTCACAGTTTTTTCTTCCTTTACAATTTTTTTTATTGCAGACAAAATTTCTAATCCATACTTTTTTGGTCAATTGAAATATAAACTGTATAATAAAGTTGTCTGCACTCTTGGAAATAAATTATTCTTCAAAATATTCATTAATTTGGTTTTCATTGAATGCCACTAAGTGCCAAGCAACTGTCTTGTAAGTTATGGCCGATCTTATTAATCTTGGCAAGTCACTGGTTCTGTACAACTGCTTCTTATGTCGGGATAGGGAAGACAAGGTTGATGTGATTTCACCCTATGGGGGTTGATTTTTCAGATGAATGGTGACAGTTTGGCAGCTAGTGTGCATCTACATTTCCCTAACTGGCTTTTTTGCTAGTTTATCTTATGCATGACAGGTCTACATATCCATCAGGGAAATATGCTGTTTTCTGACATGTCACATTTATTATTTGCACATTAAATTCACCTTTTAGGTTTGTCTGTAAACTAGGCTAAAAGCCTTTTTAGTATATTAGAATATATGAAAGAAATATTCTTTGATGTGTTGGATGATCCAACTTGCTTTTATTTTCATTACAATGTATTAGGTTAATAATATTTTCTTTTATGTATATATGCATTTTCAGACATTACCTTTGTGGTGATTTTTTAAAATTGTTTTTGCTTGATATCATTAGAAAAAAACTTTTAAAAATATTTTGATTCATACCTTTGCTCACTTTGTTGTTTTCTTTTCATAATGTAGGACCAAGAGTAACTGTCAATTAAATATACTGCTTGAAGAAATTAAAGGGAACACTTAATTACAGTCCAACACCAAGTCAATTAAGCTTCAGGGATATCAATCTGTCCTGTTAGGAAGCACAAGCAATTGTAATTCAACTTCACATGCTTTGGTGCAAATAAAAGTGACAGCAGGTGCACTGGAGAAGCAACAGCAAAAGAACCCCCAAAAAGGGAATGGTTTTTCAAGTGGTAGCCACAGACAATTGCTCTGTCCTTATCCTTCCTGACTGATTCTTCTCTAGTCTTGCATTTTGCTAGTGTCCTTGTCACTACTAGTACCATGAGGTGGTACCTGTAGCTAATTCAGTTTGCACAGGTAGTCCAGCTCCTCCAGGATGGCACATGGATACGTGCCGTTGCAAGCAGGTTTGCTGTGTCTCCCAGCACAGTCTCAAAAACATGTAAGAGATTCCAGGAGACAGGCTGTTACAGGAGGAGAGGTGGAAATGGCTGTCGAAGGGCATCAACACAGCAGCACGACCAGTATGTGCTCCTTTGTGTGAAGAGGAACAGGAGGAGCGCTGCCAAAACCCTACAAAATGACCTCCAGCTGGCTACTGCTGTGCATGTTTGTGACCATATTGTCAGAAACAGACCCCATGAGGGCCAGACATCCTCTAGTGGGACCATACAGCTCAATTGGCATTCGCCAGGGAATACACAATTGGCAGCTCTGCTATTGGCACCCCGTTCTCTTCACAGATGAGAGCAGGCTCACACTGAGCACATGTCAAGTCAAGTCAAGTCAAGTTGGGGAGCCTGCACTGCTACAGTGCATTGCCGCACCCACTATACGACGAAACAACTCGGGGTCCCAGTTTGCAACACCCCAGGAAGACACGTGGTTCAGTCTCACCCACCGGAACTGACTCTCTATTTGCTACAACCAGGTGTTACGTGGGCGATCCCTTGGCCTTGTACAGCCACTTGGGTCCCCAACAATGAGGATCTTACGAGCCAAATCACCCTTGGGGAAACTCGCCATATGGCCATAGTGCTTTAACTGGCGCTCCCTCACAATGCAGGTAATGTGCCTCATTTGGGACTCCATGATCAACCGCTCATTCGACACAAAGTCAAACCAACAGTACCCAAGGATTTTCCGGAGAGACACAGTACCAAAGGAGTCCAGTCTTTGTCTCAGGTCACTGGATAGTGTCCATGTCTCGCAACCATATAGCAAGACAGGAAGCACCAAGACTCTAAAGACTTGGACCTTCGTCCTTTTGCATAGATATCAGGAGCTCCACACACCCCTTTCCAGTGACCTCATGACCACCCATGCTCTCCCAAATCCGTCTATTGACTTCATAGGAAGAGTCACCAAAGACATGAATGTCACTGCCAAGGTAAATAAACCTCTCAACAAGGTCAAGACTCTCTCCACAAACAAACACACTGCTGATGGCTGTGCCCAAGAGGTCATTAAAGGCCTAGATCTTGGTTTTTATCGAGGACACTCACAAACCCATACACTCAGACTCCTCGCTCAGTCTCTCGAGCACCTCAATTGACTCCGCGAAGATCACAGTATTGTCAGCAAAGTCAAGATCCGTGAACCTTTCTTCACCAACAGATGCCCCACAGCTGCTGGACTCCATGAACTTGCCCAACACCCAGTCCATACAAGCATTGAACAGAGTAGGAGCAAGAACACATCCCAGAATCAACTGGGAAAAATGCAGAGGTCCTGCCTTCACTCTGCACAGCACTCACAGTACCAGTGTACAGGCCGCCCATGACATCCAGCAAATCCTCAGGATGTCCCACAGGGCAGCTCGATTAACTGAGTCGAACGCTTTGTGAAAATCGACAAAGGCTGCAAAGAAACTCTGCTGATATTCGCGTTTGCGCTCCATGAGAAAACTCTGTGCCAGGATGCAGTGCATGGTAGACTTCTTAGGCGTAAAACCAGACTGTTCCAGTCGCTGGTAGGTAAGCAAGTGATCACAGATTCTATTGAGGACGACCCTAGCAAGAACCTTACCTGGCACTGAGAGCAGTGTTATCCCCCTGTAGTTGCTGCAATCCAGGCGATCACCCTTCCCTTGCCAGATAGGGATGACAAGTCCTGTTTTTAAGTCATTTGGGATGATGCCAGTCTCCCAAATGAAGCAAAGATTGCTTGCAATGCCATGACCGACAGCCTTACCACCAGCCTGAAGAAGTTCACCCCGGATAACACAGATCCCTGTAGCCTTTCCCCCCCTCAGCTGGTTCACCACCTGTGCAATCTCAGTGAGATTGGGTGGTTCACAGGTAATTGGAGGATCAGATGTGACAGACGTGAAAGAGTCTGGAGACGTCATGGTGAGTGTTATACATCCTGCAACATTATCCAGCATGACCAGTTTGACGGTGGGTCAGACATGAATCCAACTAAGAACTTTCTGAGACCTTATGTATCAGTGCATCCAATGCTGCCAAGTAATGCCACAGAGTGTCCAGGTGTTGAACGATGCCATGATCCAGGTCTGGAAGGAGATCCCCCAGGACACTATCCTCCGTCTCATCAGGAGCATACCCAGACACTGTCAGGAGTGCATACAGGCATGTGAGGACCATACAGACTACTGAGTCACATTATGAGTTGCCGTGATGACAATCATGCAAGTTGAATCAGCCTGTGATTTAAATTTTTGACTTTGATTTTCAGTGTGAAGTTGAATCCAGCCCCCAATAGGTTGGTGATTTTGTTTATCATTAACTATTGTTACATCATTTTGTGCTCAACAATTTACACAGTATTACTAGAATTTACACTTGAATATTTTGTTCATCGATATCCAATGTGTGATTTAAGTGTTACGTTAATTTTTTTTGAGCAGTGTATGTCTGTATCTATCCAAAAATATACTGCAGTAATTGTGCAATAGAGATGGCATCCACATTTGTATTTAGGGGCACTTAAAGTGTATCAGTATACAACATAAACTACACTGCTCCTTACCTCATATCTTTTGAGGATATTGAAATTTAACCAACCTTACCACATATGAAATATACAGGCACATGGTCTTGATGATTTCTTTTTTTCTGAGAAAAGCACTAAGATTAAGTAATATTTAACTTCTATTAACAAGCAGAGAAACTTGGTATTTAGTAGGGTTAACATAAATATTCTTAATAAAGATTAAGTATTAAAATGATATATTCTTGTTCTCTATTGCAAAAATGTATTATAAAGTATAACTTTGTATTCAAGGCATTATCTTGATGGCTAAAATAAATAACTCATGTGGTCCCTGACTTAACTACATCAAAGAAAACATATACACCAAGGTAATGTTTATTTTACAATTTCAGTTTACATAGAGCCATCCATCTGTGCATGATGCAGTGAATTTAGGCTTGAGGTTTATTTACCATCACCTTGATAAGCCAGGGAGTTATGTGAAGATTTTGTTTGTGGACTATAGCTCTGCTTTCGGTACAGTCATCCCAGAGCTCATATATATGAAACTCACCAAGTTCAGCCTGCCTGGTTCAATCTGCCATTGGATCATAGACTTTCTTATAAATAGGAAACGGTATGTTTAGTTGGGCGCACACATGTCTGATCCTTTAACCCTTAGAACTGGTACACCACAGGGATGCGTCCTTTCCCCACTACTCTTCTCACTTCATACAAATGACTCTACCTCTGACGATTCATAGGTCAAACCTCTTAAATTTGCAGATGATATAACACTAATAGGCCTTATTTTAAAAATTCATGATTACACACAAAATGTGGAAAATCTGACATTGTGGTGCAGCCACAATAATTTGGACTTTAACATTCAAAAAAGTTCTGGAGATGATCATAGATTTCAGGAAACATTCACCTGCTCATCTATCAATGGCGATAATTGGCTCAGCCATTGGGATGACAGAATCATTTATGGTTCTGATTACTGTGCTGTCACAAAACCTTAAGTTGGACAATAACATCATATGCATTATAAAGAAAGCCCATTAAAGAATTTTCTTTTGCATCAGCCGAGGAAATTCAATCTCTTTCAATTAATATTGGTCCAATTCTACATAGCCATCATCAAGTCCATTCTAACCTCATCTGTAACTGTCTGGTTTGGTGCTAAATCCAATCTACAACACATCATTAAAGCCTGAGAAAGGAGCATAGGCTGTAACTTACTGCACATTGAAGTTCTGTATGAGATCAGGGTAAGAAAGAGGGCTGCAATGGTCATTGCTGATCCGACTCAACCAAGGCTTCACCTGTTTCAAAGACTTCCCTCCAGCAAACATTTTTGTGTAGTGAAAGGTAAAACAGCCTGTCACCTAAACAGTTTTTTCCACTGAAGTTATTCTTAGTTATTGCACTTGTATGCGGCATCATATTTTATAATTTTAGATGTTGTGTTCTTATATTTATATTTTGTATTCTGTGTTGTCCTTATATGCACCAATACTATCAAGACAAACTTCTAGTATACATGAGTGTACCTGGCCAATAAAGTGAATTCTGATACTGATATATTGTGGTCGAATAAGGTGCTGGAGGTTCCCACAGTAAAATGTTGTCCCCGTTTAATACAGTTAAAATAAAGTAAAAAAGGACCACTACAAAAAATAAAAGCAAGGGAATTAAGCTGGTTCTGTTAACTTTGTTATTTAGGTTTTGGAAGCTTCGCTCTCTAGTTCAGTCAGTTCAATACTGACCGACTCCAGCGGCGGAGGGTTTTAAAAGGAGGAGACTGTAAGGAATGGAGTAAATTGCCCCCACTTGGTGTCTTCTCAGTGCTGTGGAGAGAAAAAAAACATGACAAGGTTAGTTCGAGTGACTCCCTCCCAGCCCAGTGCCTGTTTTAGATGAGCGTGGAGGTTGATCCACAGACGTGCATGCATATTTTATTTGATGTTAAAAACTTTCAATGAAGAAAACCCAAAAAGGCTCAATCGAATACTCTGATTATTTTATAACAATAATAAAAAGAACAGTAATTTAACACCAAACATTTATTAATTTCCTTGCACTTATACTCCAGCTCCTTTTCCACAATCAATATGGATCCGAAAATCTTCCCTTTGTTCTTTTTCCTAGTTTTTTTTCCCCTACTACTACACATTGCCTTTGTTCTTTGTCTCACTAAAAAAAACAAAAGCACAAATTCAATGTTCCATTAATCAAGTTTGCCTCAATCAATTCCTCAACTAATGAGGATTTCAGCATTAAACCCTAGTAAAGCTTTTACTACAAAACTAAATAAAACTAAATCCTTAAGCTCTTTCTTAAAAAAGGAAAACCAAAAAAAAAAAACACTATAGAAAGTTTTATATAAGTGGCAACAATCACCTGAGGCATCTTTGTGCATGAACATGCCTGGAAGTAATGCCAGCAACATGGTAACAATCTGCTGTGCACTCCCTGCCATCATCAGGGAGTCTAGCTGTTGTTATAAGTGACTACAATTGGAATAATTGCTGGAACTCACCAAAACAAACAGAGGTCATTCAATTCTCTTTTTCGATCATCTGGAAATCCTCTTTTTACAACTCAGTCTTTTTGGAGCTCTCTGTATCCAGAATTAATGGGCCGCCCATTGTTGCTATTGACAAATGATCACATCTAAATTAAAGGGTGAGGGTCTCCTGTGAAAAGATACCTAATGTTTTATTGAAGACCCTCTGATGCATCTTGGGCAGGTCAATAATGCAGAAACTAATTGTAGTCAGAATAAAACATCATTAATGGTGGTATCTACAAAGATATGTTTGCAAAAAATGCGTATTTTCTGTCATGTGATGGTCTTAGAACTGGTTGGAGGACACCAATACATGAGAAGGTCCATGAGGTCAAACATTTGAGGCATTCCTTAAAATTGTAGCAGGATGTTTCTCTGCCTTTAACTAAAGGTACCAGCAGGCCAATAAGGCAGTTGCTTATCCCATAAATGGAAGAAGCTCAATGAGACCAAAGATAATGTAATCAGAATTGCTACAAAGAGGTTTTTCCAAATTATTCTGAAATGCAGTAAGATTGTGTGGGATTTCACCTAGGGTGTTTCTAGCAAGGTTGAGGAAATTTGGACCTTCACTGATACAGTCATTACATGGTGGAAGGAGCACTTTTAAGTCTGGTGAATACACCCCCTTCATAGTAATCATTATCACGAGAATTTGGTGGGATTTAGCATAGTTTATTCAGCTGATATCACTGTTGCAAAAACAATATTTTATACTAATACTATTGAGAATTTAGATTAAGGATCAATGTACCTTATTATTAGTTTTAGAACTATTAACTATTAAAAGCTTGTGTTTGTCATTTCTTTTAAGTAGCTTAAAAGGTCACCATGTATTTCAAGGCATAAAGGCCCCAGTTCTTTGCTTATAAACAAGCTTATTTGTCTATTCAGTTGTTATGTTTTAATTGTCAGTGATTCAAGGATGTTATGTACTTTGAGAGAACTAAAACAGGCCATTGTTTTGAAAATGCAAGAATGTAGCTGTGGCTTAATTTTAAGAAGACTAAATAGGCTTTTGTGGTATATATACAAAGTTACATAGAATGTTACTTTGTTTTAAGACAGATGAATATGCAAATTCGCCAATAGTTTCCAATTGGTGATGGATTTTGAATTTCAAAAACATGTACACAGTGTAATATATTCAAAATATGTGAATGAAAAATTAAACTTTCCCTGTACGTTTTTTGAAGAATAAGTGTGCAATATCTCAATTAAATCAGTCCATTGGGAGCCAAATTGTTCCATGCATGCTGGTAGACAGACAGACAAAGCAATCGAATTAGGTGCTTTTCATATTATATGTGAATGCACCTAAAAATGGAACAACCAAAGTGAGATCATACAATTTTTATTATGAAAAAGAACATCATCATTTTGCAGTTCAACTGGGTCACAGTTCCATAAAGGTTGGGTTAAACTGGTGTAAGGAAGGCAGTGCAAGCTAAATGCATAAGAATTACCCACATGGAGAGCACCGATCAAAACAAGAGTAAAAAAAAAACATGAAAAACGATAATAATATTAATAACAACAACAAAATATTTATTACTACAGCTGGTTTTAGCAATTCCTACAAAATTATTGCCCTATTGTTTTCTTATGGTCGAGAACAAATCATCTCATCTTGGTTGGTTATAAATGACTGTATTTATTTTTTTTAATTTTTAATGTATGACAAAATTTTTTGTAGTATTTATCTTTGAACCTAATTTTGATCCTTGTGGGTACCACCATTTTGCTTACTTAATTTGTCCATTGCTAGCAATGTGACATCAGAAGGTTGCATGTTGTGACATCAGTTCCAGGAAGTATATAAGGAAACCGTGGGCTACTTCTTGCGTCCAAGATTCTTGATTCTTTAAAAATAAACAGTTTTTCTGTTCTGATGAGGAAGGTTTTAAAATGTTAATTCATTGTAAAAGACTAAAGGCATGCTCTGGTGACTTGTTTTTTGGGCTTGTTCCTCTGCGGGTTTTTGGCTCTCTCCTGCTCCACTTAAAATATTTTTTCTACACCTTTTTTATTTGAGGCAGAGCTGAAAAAAGATTAAAAAGGTTCTAGCCCATGAAGTGCTTAACAAAGAAATAGTAGCCAGTAATACATTTGGGACTAAGGTTACTATACATTGAGAAATAATTAAAAATTTAAGGATTAGTAGAATATCTTTACTGACTAGGTTGGATAATGTTTATCAAAGCAAGAAAGGAAAAGTTCTAAGTAAATCACTATGCCATGTCCCAGTCTATTAGGCTGTCCATTCTACAGATCTATTGCCCTATTTTCACACATGGAAACAGAGAGGGGTGTCCTTCGTCATTGATTTTACTTGCAGTTTCTGTCAAATGTCTTGCCAGCTACTTGCATATACAAAAATATCTCTTGATAAATGATGAGTCACTGGGTGAATAATAATAATAATAATAATAAAAATAATTTAGAGATCTTAACCAGAGGCAGCAGGGTTAGGGTTGCCAGATACCAGGGTAGTCATAGGAGGACAATGAAGGGAGGTAAGGATGACAAAGGAGGACACGTTGAAAATTTCCTTTTAGAGTCTCCTAACAGTGGTGGGCTCATGGGTGCCCCTTTGGAGGTTTGATTGTGCCGAGATAGACATTCTTTCATTGGAGTACACCCTTGGAGAATCAAGTGCTGTGAGAGATACAAAGTGTCCATGAGAAAACATTTATTGCAGGTACTCGAGCCATGTTATTGGATTGTTACAAAATCTGGACAGATTTTAGCAAAGCTTGACAAACTAAGGACATTAGGCTGAAAGAGAGGATATGTTCTCCTTTTGCTGGACATCTAGGCAGGGTGTAGCAATAACTTTTATGTTTATTTCTGGGTTGTTAACACTGGAATCCCTGAAACCTATGAAAATATTCGTAATGCCTGGCCACCTTAAATTCCCCCACCAAGGCAGCTGAAGTTAAGTCAGGCACAAAATTCTCAGTTCTGAAGTCTCATTATCTGGGAGTAAGGTGTCTGGAATTGTATAGGGTAAATAATATATCATTATTTGGAATATCTACATTTAATGTGTGTTCTGTGTCTACAATGATCTGTGTAAAGTTAGGATGATAGGAGATGCGAGGCAAGAAGTGTTGAACATATAAGTAAAATAGAAACTAATAGAAGTAATAATGGCAAAATACTGACATGAGCTGTGTAATGTGTGAAGACTGAAGTCCAAATATCAAATAGCCAGTTTCACAAAAGGTATAACAAAGCAAGTGCGCTTTTATTCAAGAATATAACTGGAGAAAAATAAATTATTTACAGCAATTTACATGATCACTGTCTATATGTAAAAACTGAAGCCCAAATATCAGTTAACACAAACTAAACATATCAGCTTGCCTAGTGCAGAGGTAAGAACTGCTGCCTCATAATCAAGAGGTTACGGGTTCAAACCAGGTCCTCTCTGCATTGACTATTTTGAGCAGTGAGCTGCTATTATTATTACTATTCTATAATAAACACATACATTTGATTTGAGTCTGTAACACCCTGTGTGAATATTTGCTAAAAGACATTGCTGAAGGTATATAAGCAGACACAGAAATGCTGGTGAATCATGTCTTCTTGGTATCTTGTTGTCACTTGAATTTTTTAATTCAGTTTTATTCTTGAATAAAAACACACTTGTTTTGTTATACCTTTGTGAAGGTGTTTATTTTATATTTAAGTAACCACCTGAATGGCATCAAATCTGTCTTGGCCTGTCTCGCCCATTAAGAATGCACATAGACTTCTTTTTGGTTTCATACACCGTCATCATGCATAAAGAATTGCTCGCATACTGAAGTGATTTTACCTGCAGGTGGAAGTTTGTGTCCCAATTTATTTATGGTGCTAAGCAGAGTTGTGTTGAGGTGCAGCAGTCTATTATTCAGCTAAAGCAATGTGTATAAGTTGTCTGTTGTTATGGTTCTGCCTTTGTCCAGAAACAGCTCCATAAGCTTTATGACCACAGTCTCTGCAAGTCTTTTCTCCTGTGGGATGACTGGGATCTTTTCGTAAGTGGCATTGCACATGTACATTGTTTTCAAATCTGTCGCAATCCAAAATTTTATGCCATATTTGACAGGCTTGGTCAAGATGTATTGCAAGAAAGGACAACAGACCTTGGTTGTAAACAGTTGCTTATCAACAGTAATATGTTGCCCTGGGTTGTAGCTCAAAACATTGTTCTCAGCAAAATGTTGCCTAATGTCCGAGATCATAGCAAATCTGCCATTTTTCATACGTTCTGCACAGGTGTCAAATACTGCTTGATAGTCTCATAGCGTTCGGGGGCATTGAATCTTTGATTGCCAGTACAACAAATAGTTCTGACCAGGCATCAACCACAGCACCAACTGTGGTCATCGCTGCTCATGTGAAAAGAATTGAGATAAACGCCATCAACTCAGGGAGGGAGTGGTAAATTCATTGTACCACGTGAACGTAAAACGTGACAGTAAAACTGAATCAAAAAAACAAACGCTGTCTTTTACAATAAACACTTTCACAAAGGTATAACGAAACAAGTGTGCTTTTATTCAAGAATAAATCTGAATAAAAAAAATTCAAGTGACAGCAAGATACCAAAAACACGATTCACCAGCATTTCTGTGTCTGCTTATATCCCTTCAGTGATATCTTTTACAAGTAGCAAAAATTTACACCAGGTGTTACAGACTCAAATCAAATATATTTTTTTATTATATAATAGTAATACAGTAAAGCCTTGAATATCTGTCAGGGGTCTGGACCGAGGCTGTGACAGATAAGAGAAAAGATGCATAACAGAACAGCTATTTTAAAAATGATATACAGTAGATTATTTTAGTGAATAGCCATATTTATTTATAAAACAAAACTATATTAACAAAATACAATAGAGTATTAACAAAATTAATTAATTCATGTAATATTGTAACAACCAGCATAATAAGCAAACACAACTCAGAGGCACTGGAGTTTTCTACATTTTACTTGGTATCTTTTTTTCCGTAACAAACGGTGCCCTGTCTTATACTTTGGGATATGGAGCACATCTCCAAAACAATAAAAGAAAGCTCTCCTTACCAATCAGTTTATCTCCTGCTATTTATGTTCCGTCTTTCTTTATACCACAAACACTCCCGCTTTTTGCCATCTGACTACCTTCTCAAAACTTCCTTCTGCTGCACCTCCCTTTTTCTCCAATCTTCTATTGTCACTCATCTCCTAAGATGTGTGTCAGCCCCTCAGAGAACAGAAGCCCTTCACCTAGTCCCATCACTTACAGCATTCATTCCACTCTTTCTGCTTCTGCACAGCACATCACAAGCTGCCTGTACATCATAATATATTAACAAAACATAATATAACAGAATTTGAAAAGAAAATTAAAATGCTTAAGGACATTAACATTAATACAGAACAACTTAACCGTGAGTAGCTTCTGTTTTCAACACGTTTTTCAATTTTGTCAGCATCACACTTTATATCATTCACTGTTGTTCTTCCTACTCTGTAAATAGCAGCAATACTTGAAACAATTTCACCATTTCATAAACATTTAATAATTTACATTTTTTGTGACAATTCCAACACCACATGCATATGTTTATCAGCCATAACAATGTATAGTAGTTTAACTATAACAAAAGAGAAAAGCTACAAAACATTATTAAAACTGAAGTTATGTTACTGACACTATAATTTCGAAATGTGTTTATTTGATATTTGGACGTCCGTCTTCACACATCATGCACTTCACACTTCTCTTCATTATTACTATAAAAGGAAAAAAGTTTCTGTTTTGTTATGTGTTTAACATTTCTTTCCTAAATTTACACAGATCATTGCAGACATGAAATGTATTCTGTATATTCCAAATAACAATATATTTTTTACCCTATTCAATTCCAGACACCTACCTCCCAGATAAAGAGACTGCAGCTGCAAGAATTTTGCATCTGACTTGACTTCAGCTGCCTTGGTGGGGGATGAGTGAGCAGGCTTCCTGCTGCCATTGCTGATTAACACATTTGCAAAACAAAGATGCATTATGAATCTTTTCATAGACTTCACTTATTATAGTCTTAATAGAAAATACTAAAGAAATCATCTACACATTAATTATTTTAAACTTGCTTGGCAAGCTATGGAGAGAAACTTCTGTAGTTGAGTATCTACTTAGATGATGTTACCATAAACAAAGTGTCTATTATTGTCTGTCCAAAGAAGGATAGAGACTTGGTTACAATTTGCGTCACAGAGGCTAAAGTCATTACTAAAGAGTAATGTTGAGATACTGGCAAAAACTTTAGCTGGAAGATTAAGAAAATTCTTCCCTCTGGATTTATTAAAAACAGACATTTAGTTTCCAGTCTTCTATGCTTCTTTAATGTCATATACTCACCCTAAAAACTCTGATCTAATTCTCCAGAGGTCTTACTATCTACAGATGCAGGAAAAGGCCTTTGACAGAGATGAATGGGGATACCTAACTTACCATACTGTGCAAATTTGTGTTTGACCCTAGTATATCTACATGGATTAAATTACAGTATACCAGTCCAGAAGCTTCAATATTTATTAATAATATGAATTTAGATTAATTTAAATTAGATTAATTTAAATTAGAATGAGGAACCAGACCATGATGTTCACTATCACCAATGTTTTTTTGTGATTGCCATTGAGCCATTAGTTGGAAGAGATAAAGCAGATCATAAGCGAAGGCCTGTCAATGATATAGTTCTTTATAGCTGAGAATCACAACCATCTATACTACTCATATTAAACATGCTAGGAGAATTTTATTTTATCACAAGATTCAAAATTAACTATAGAATAAAACTGTTCTTTTTAAGGAAATTTTTCAGCACATCAGACTAGGGTTGGATATTTTTCTACTGATTGTATCAAAATAGCATAAATATTTAGGGATAATTATTACAAGGAAACATAAAAAAATCTCTTTAAACAAAATGTTGGTTACAGGTTGGAAACAAAAAGCAAGATACTGATAGATGGTCCTTCTCCATTTTACTTAGGCTGAGTTACTACTGTCAAAATGAATGTCCTTCTCAAGCTTCTTTATCTTTTTTTAGAAGATCCCTGGACACATCAAGAAATCCTTCTTTAGGAGGTTAGGCTAAATTTAAAGATCATTTATTTAGAATTGGAAATGTCTATGCATCAAAAAGGTGATTTTATAGAGAACTAACTTTAGTTTTGATTACGAGGCTGCAAAAACTTTTAATAAAATATTCAGCACTGGGAGAAGTCCAAGAATCTATACCTGCTTGGTTTTTAATGGCAAAGAAATCCTGTTCTAAATCTACAGTAGTCCCTCCCTATATCGCCCTTCGACTTTTGCGGCTTCACTCTATCGCGGATTTTATATGTAAGCATATGTAAATATATATCGCTGGATTTTTCGCTGCTTTGCAGATGTCTGCGGTCTTTTTATTTCTGGTACGTGTATATGCTTCCTCAGTTGGTTTGCCCAGTTGATTTCAAACAAGGGACGCTATTGTCGGACGGCTGAGAAGCTTCCCAATCACAGCATGCAGTTAAGCTCCTGGGTGCTGATTGGCTCTGCAACAGAGAGTGCAGAATTAGATTTCGCTTTGTGTTAGCCAGCATCTCATCTCGCTCATTCAGCATGAACATGTTTCTTTGTGCGTACTGCAGTCAAGCCCTTTGTTATGTCTACAAAATGATCTGCTCCTGCTACTGCTTCTGGGGCCATGACCCAGCGCCAATGGAAGATGCTAACAATTGCCAAAAAGGTAAAATTGTTGGACATGTTGAAGGAAGGGAAAAAGTACGCCGCTGTAGGACGCCATTACAGCATCAACGAATCCACGGCTCATTATATTAAGAAGGAGGAAAAGAATATACGATCTACGGCTGCAGTGTCCTTTAACCAGGGCGCGAAATGAATTGTAAGTGGATGTAATAAGGCGGTAGTCCGGATGGAATTTGCTTTAGGGATTTGGATCAAAGACTGCCAGAAGAAGAACATCCCCATGTACACCAATATCATCCGAGAGAAGGCCAAGCAACTTCATGATAGGTTTGCGGATGCCGGAGATGCTCTAGACGACGTCCCTCAACCTGGAACTTCTTTTGAATCCTCCAGCGAGAATTGTGAATTTACTGCCAGTAAGGGCTGGTTTGAAAAATTCAAGAAAAGGTTCAACTTGGCCAGTGTGAACCTGCATGGAGAGGCTGCCTCCTCAGACAAAGCCGCAGCCGAGAAATATGTCGCTGACACGTTCAAGGCAATCATTGAGGAAGGCAGATATCAGCCTGAAACCATGTTTAATATGGATAACATGGCCCTATTTTGGAAGCGGATGCCGTCTTGTACTTTTATCATGAAGGAAGAGGCAAAAGTCCCGGGGTTTAAGGATCACAAAGATTGCATCACGCTGGTCAATGCTGCAGGCTTTATGATAAAGCCTGGGCTCATTTATAAGTCCAAAAACCCCCGGGCCCTGAAAAATAAGAATAAAAACCTGCTGCCTGTGTATTGGAGGCACAAGCTGAAGGCCTGGATTACGAAACGCCTAACGTCAGATTGGTTTCACCAATGTTTCATCCTGGAGGTAAAGATCTATCTGGCAGAGAAAGGGCTGGAGTTCAAAGTCCTTTTACTTCTGGATAATGCTGGAGATCTTCCCTTGGATCTATCCTACCAAGGCGTAAAAATAGAGTTTTTGCCGCCAAATACAATGTCACTGATTCAGCCAATGGATCAAGGAGTTATGCGGGCTTTCAAGGCATTGTACACCAGGAACAGCCTGCAACACATGGTCGAGGCAATGGACACGGACGATGACTTTTCCCTGAAGGAGTACTGGGGTAAGTACATGATCACATCATGTATAGTGAACGTGCAGAATGCCCTTAACAATATGAAGAAAGAGATGGCTAATGCCTGCTGGAAGAAATTGTGGCCAGAAGTTGTGCATGACAATAAGAGCTTTTCTGCAGAAGAAATTCATCACTTGGCGGTTGACAAGGTTTGTAGCCTGGCAAAACTGCTAGGAGGAGAAGGATTCGACAACATGTCTTTTGATGACGTCAATGAGCTGCTCGATTCCCACTCCAAGCCGCTGAGTGACAAAGATTTGGCTGAGATGACCAAGTCAGTGAGCAAGGAAGAACAAGACGACCCAGCACAGGAAGAAGAAGATGCTGGCCTAACTCTCGAGCGTCTCGCAACCATTCTACAAATGGCAAAAGATCTCCAGACATCAGTTGAAGAATGGGACCCACAAATGATTAGTTCTTTGCAATTTAAAAATGCTCTTGATGGCACCACGAAAGTGTATAAGAACCTCTTTACACAAATGAAAAAGCAGCGCCAGCAACTGGCCATCACGATGTTCCTTACTCGCAAAACACCACCTAGTATGCCTTCAGTGGAAGAAGAAAGTCCAGACAACGACGGCGGTGCTACACAGTTGCCTGAAGAGGCTCCTTTAGAAGAGCTGTGACAGTGTAGTAAATGTCATCTTTATCGGAGAAGTCGTCGTGTCATTGTTGGTGAGTACCCATGACTAATTTTCTACATACTTAGTACACATATGTACGTTTAGTGTAACTGTACACACATTTTATACAATTTTTCTTGCATTGTACGTATGTATTGCCGGTGACCTGTCTATCATAATGGCTGTAACATATGTGATATCGAAAGACGCTCTACCTTTAAAATAACATTTAGGTTTTATGTACAGCATTTACATTTTGGAGATTTTTCACTTATTTTTATATTACCTAATCAATTACAATATGTTTAAAACTGTATTACATATTAAATAAAACTCCTCAATGATATACGATACGTATGTTTGTGAGTAGTATATAAAATGTGTGTTTACATACATAATTTCAACGAATCTTACCTAATAACTAAGAGAATATAAAGGGTTTATGCTGTATAACTGTGCAGGGAATATTTATAAACAGTGTGGGAGAGTTTAGTTGTGCCTTTATAAGCACAAGATGTGTTTTGAGCACATTTTGTAAGCACAAGTTACATTTTAAGTGTATTTTTCAAACACAAGTTACATTTTGAGCACATTTTACAAGCACAGGTTACATTCTGAGTGAGAGCAATGCATTTGGCAAGTATTTTTGCAGTCACATGATTTTTGGCTGTGTTCTTGTGTGGCGCTACTGGCAAAAGTCCATGTGTGAGCACCACACATTTTGTTAGATATACTTTTCTAAAACACAGTGAAAATGTTTCAGTTTGAACAAACCTCAGCTACAAACAGGATGATTTTGTGTTATTACTGTAATATTAATTGCTATGCCTATGAATATTAAGTCACATTAATTTCACTCTGCCAGGCTTCCTTTTCATGTGTAATATTAATAATTCCAATTTCAAAGTTCCGACCTCTAATAAAGAAATCAAGTGCAACATGAATGAAATTAAAAGAGCTTGTGTCTGCATTCTAAAAGTTACTAATTAAAAAAATTATATTCACCCCCAATGTGGCTGTTGCGTATAGTTTTAGTACAGCAGGACAGCAGCTGGCATGAGTCCAATGCGAAAACTTATGAGATAAAACCATTTGTAATTGTCTGAAATGTGCACGTCTAATATTTTTTTAAAGTATGCATTACCATTTTATTTAAATTAGGTCAGCCATTTATATATTGAACAGGCAGCTGGGAATATTATTTTGGCTTTATCCCAAAGTTTGAATCAAAGCCAACCACAATTGCAGCAGCTTCTGGGCCAGTTTTCCAGGCAGTTTGAACGGGAGGTATTGATTCATTGTCAAACCAATAGTGACATATGGGCTTCATGAGATATGCAGACCTCTTCCAGCTCCTTAAATCTGACTCTTGGACAACAATAAAGAGATTCCCCAGAAGCGATCGCTGTCCAACAAGATACGGTAAGGTTAATATTACTGTGGTTATTCTCAAACCTTTAAGATAAAGTTCTTATAATACTTTTCTTTGTTTGCACTCATTAGAAAGCAACAACCTCGAGGTGAAAGAAGGTTCTTTGCACCAGCTAAAACATTTGCAGTTAAATCATCTGATGTGCAGTTTTAGTTGCTACCAAAGGCAGCAGACGGAAACCACAAAGTGCTGAGTGGAATTAGGTTTACTGATGGAAGGCCTAGGAAAACGAACAGTTACACTGTCAGAAGATAGCGACCATGAAGGGGTATATATCTATAGTTTTAAAGAATTCCAGCTAAAGATTATAAAACAGATGTTTTGGCATTGTTGAATATTTGTGAGGGTGCATAATAAAATAGTATAATATTGTATTCAAAGTAACGTTTTTATGATTATTTCCTTTCAGTAGATAAATAACTTACTTAAAACTGAGTTCCCAAAACTGGAAAACTTGTCGATGGATTCGTATTTTACAATGCACTAGGTAACTAAAATACAATAACAAGGCATAAGGTCTTCCTTTCTTCCTATACCTTACATCAGGACACATTAGTCTTAACATTGTAATCTTGAAAAATATCTTGCCATTTTTAACTTGACTTCTCAAATAGGAAGAACTGGGCAGTGGAAACTTTCAGTTGCTCCTACCAGAAACTTGTTGCTATGCAGCCAACTTACTAAAGAATGTTTCACAAAGTGGGAAAATCATTCTCTATATAATTCCTCTTTAAGAGGAACTTGATGTTGTGCCTCTTTACCATGATTCTGCAGAGTTTAGCAAGATGCCAAAGTCTGCTGAAAATGTGGAGTCAGTATGCCTTTGCAGTTTCTCCTTCCACATATCGATAGCTGCAAAGTTGTGAATCATGTTGCACAGGTCAGTGTGGAGTACAACAGAGAAATACCTGAAGTTTAAAGAAAACATTGTGTCTAATGCTCCTATGTGTAAGATATATTTTCCCCTGTAAATCATGACTGCAGTCAATTCGGAAAGGGAAGTGGAAGATTCTGAGGGTAACTGCAACTGCTAATACATTGAAAAATAGGTTTTGATGGTATTTAAAACTAAGGTTCTTTATTTGACTTCTGTGGTTCAAGGATATTAATACTGTAGTTTTAAAAAAGCTAATCAAGTCACCTACTGTTTCTGCATATACAGTAGACCCCGTGAAATCGCAGTTCAGAATTCGCGGCCTCAGTCATTCAAGGATTTTTCCTTAAAACCTATCTAAAATTGTTAGCGGAAACCGCAAAACATTTTATGGTTTTTATCATGGCAATACTGCACTGTAGAGAGAACAGGAAGCAACTGTAGAGGAAAACGCAGCTTGGGATGGTAAAAGTAGCCAATAGAATTTGAAATTGCAACTCCCAGCAGTGGCTCTGATTGGTTTTCTGCTCAGGGTGCAGGGGTTTTTGGGGCCAAAGGATGTTAGCGCGGCTTTTAAAAAGGGGGCTGGTGACCAAAAGCAAAAATAAAGTTTTTGTAATTTCTGTTATAAGTTCCTGTCTGTTTGCCTTCTGTTGGGTTACCTGTACTTATTTATTTTGTCCTGGATCGTTTCGTGCATCTGGATTGCCTGCTGTCTGCCTGTGTACATGTGGACTGTAAGTGGATTAATGGCCACCCTGCAAAGAAAGGACAGCTACTTGAACCCATTCCCCCATCTTCACCATTTCAGGACCTAGCGATAGGACTATCTTTACATTCCCATTCAATGTGCAGATCTCTGGACTATCTATTTTCATCATTACATTTCATTTGTTGCCGTTTTTCATGAACGTTTTTCATGATTTACTGTGTGTGTTTTGTTTGTGCTTTGTTGTATTGAATGTGTAATCGGTGTAAGGGGAACAGGGGTGGTATCGTTGTTTTCCTTTATTTCATTTGTTTTCATTACATTCTTTATTTGCTGTTTGATTACCAGTTTGCTTTGTTTTTGTCTCTGTTTGTGAGTGTGTTCGGGTCGGGCCAAGGCTGGGTGCATCCCTGGAATCTCCACCATAAAAATAAATAAATCACCGTCTTCTTGATGATATGAATCTCAGTGGAACCGGACCGCTACAGCATTATTCATTTCTCCTTGCTGCTGTTGACTGTGATGCTTCTCCAGCTGAGTGTTCTTGTGTTTTCTGTTTTGTTCCCCTTAATCCTTAAACCGCCACAACTGGCTATGTCAGTGCCGTACATTCGTTGAGCAGCCAGCTCATGACCACTGCCAGCCTCTTGTGAGCAGGGAGGTTGAACGCACTCCTAGAAGACACGGACACTCCTCAAAAAACACCTCTTAAAAAACGCTGATAGACTACTTTCACATTGTTCCCTTACTTGCTGGGCTTACTTGCCTCAGTCGAATGATATGCTTCTCACGCGAGACTACACTTACTTAAAAGCCTGAACAGCACCTGTCCTTTTTGGCTTATTGCTTTGTTTCTCTCTCCTCCCCCAGACATTCTCTGCTCCTGTTGGGGGTCCCACTCCCGTTGTGCTCCCCTATGATGTTTGTCTATTCTTTAATCGAAAACTAACTGCATACTAAGCTTATTTTATTTCTGAAAGAGACATGTTTGTTTGAAGTGTTTGAATAAAGTTCCTGTCTCTACAATCTCCTGTGTTTCTGTGCAATTCTGTGACTCAAGTGTGACACCCTGCAGCACTGCAGCCTCACTGTCCGTGGGATTGAGCCACTGCACTAGACTAGCCTGCAAGCATCAGCGCTTACCTCTATGTGCTTGCGTGCAGCCAGTTCAAGCGCAGTTGGCTCGGTGATTTAGTCAATGTCATCCATGGTGTCAGTTGCACCTTGTACATATTGTTTCAGTAGTTTTTTTAAATAGTTTTTACAGTTCATTAGCAGTGTGTAAAATGATCAGTGTTGCAGTAATTGTGATGCTGTTTGCATGAAAAAAATGTGTTCCATTAAAATTTCACTTTGTCTTTGTGAATTGTGACATTTACTTAAAGTGTAGCAAAAAAGTATTTGGCGCCGAGGGATGTATCAACCCCCAAGTATGTGGCAGTTTAAGGGTTAAATCCCCAAGATGCAGTCTAAACGGCCTGCACCTTCTAAGACTTCTGGCAATGAAAACGCTCTTGCATGAATTACAGTACATATAGCAGTAACATTGGTATTTTACATTCTAGCACTGCAGGTGACATATCAGCGGGCAGAAGCACAGCACAGAGTGGAGCAGCGAGCAGAAGTACAGAACAGAGCGGCGGCGTCTCCCACATGCACATAGCACTTCGCAAACACCCGAGTAAGTTCAACTGCAGTAAAGCCAGCAGCTGACCAGGAGAAATAACCGGCAGTGAGAAATCAAAGTTGATCGCTCAGCGGGTGGTGGAATCTAAAAGCCGACAGTCTCTTAGTAATTCAGCTGAACACGGAAAACATCGAAGCACCTACAAAAACGGCGAAGATGACATCAACACTAAACATAAGTTCTATCTGCTCTCTGCCCATTGAGGGCACGTTTATATGTTGTGTGTCCTGCAGCATGTACAGCTCAGGTTTTCTGGCCGACAGTGTGGACAGCTTCACCTGCCAAAAGTGTTTAGTTAATTTAGAGTTGGTCGGGAAAATATGCGAATTGGAGGACCATGTTAGGAACCTGATAGCAATTAGGCAAACTGAAAAATGGATCAACTCGGTTTGTTTAGACAATTCGGCTACTTCTGATTCAGATAAAGTTTCTCCAAGTCCCACTGTAGTCAGTGCGCGGCCGAAGTCAGCAGCACCAATTCAACCACAGGGCGAATGGGTAACAGTAAGACAGGGGTCTAAGAAGCCAAAATTTTGTTCCCCAGCACCCAGGTCACCAATTCAGACCCAGAACGGATTCTCAGCACTCTGCAGCGCACCTGTGGAAACTGAGAATAACAAAGCTCTCATAATTGGCGATTCCATAGTGCGGAATGTTAGAATTCCAAACTATGTTAAACAAGCAGTTAATGTTAAATGCCTCACAGGGCATAGATTTCTGGCATAGAGGCCGTATTGGACCATGTCGCAGACGATGAAGTATCTACCTTATTGCTGCATGTCGGCACTAATAATATTTATTTACAGAAATCTGAGGTATTAAAGCGGAACTTCATGCACCAAAGCTAAAAGAAAATGTTGGAATTTAATTGTATCTGGTCCTTTACCAAGATTATATAGATGGGATGTGATTTATAGCAGATTGCATTCCCTTTACTGCTGGCTAGAAACCTGGTGTGCAAATAAAATTACACGTGTATTTTCTGAGCATGCCCGTTTGAGCCTGCTCAAACACAGGAACATATGTTGGTGTGAAAGTATAACAAAACAACGGGCAGATGGGGAGTGTGTGATTATTGCATATAGCGCCGAAGTTACTGCTCTTTACCATTCTTTCCTCTGCATGTCCTGGAGTACAAAAGAAACAGCACACAGCAACATGCGGGGACTGGCAGGAACACTCAATAAAAAGAAAATCAAGTGAGATACGAAGAAGGCAGCTTCGCCAGCGTTTGTGTGTCAGCAACCTTGGGTGGGGGGGCATTAGTGTGCATCGTGGTACACTGCAGATCTATAGCGCATCTTTATGTGAAAACAGCCGTGTCAGATGGGGTTGTATGGATTGATTCTGAACGCAACTGAGAGAATGAAAAGTGAATAAAGCTAACTTTTACAAGGATCATAAATTGCACCGGCTGTTACAGACCGAAATCAAATGTATGCTTTTATTCTAAAATAGTAAGACAAATATAATTTTACTTCTCAAAACTGAGTGATGCAGGATCGAACTTGCGACCTTTTCATTCCCAGGCAGAAAAGGATTCGATTGCACCACGGAGGAAGTTACAATAAATGGCTGTCAATGTCGCATGTTAAAGCGGCTTTTTGTTTCTGTAGTTATATTTTTGAATAAAAGCGCAATTGTGTTATATTTGTACCTTTTTGATATTTGGACTTCAGGCTTCATACATTATATAGTTTATGCCTACATTTTGTCATCTACTACTAGAATATAAAAAAAGTTTCTGTTTTAACAATGTGTTTACACAGATTACTGTAGAAATGGAACAGACATGAAATGCGTGTGTTCCAAATAACGATCTATTATTTCCACTGTAAAACTCCACTTCACTCCCAGATACTCAATCAAAGCATGAGCTGAGAGAAGTTCGTGCACATTCTAAATTGGTGGGGGGATGGAATAGCCGGCTGCTCTTAGCTTCTCTTTATCAGCACATTTAGAGGACAAAGGACGCTGGCGGAGAGGTGTAAAGGGATTTAAGAAGCGATTTAAGGTGGGACGGAATTACGAGTTTTTTTGTAGGCGCTGGTAATTCTAGTGTTAATGAAAACACTTGCGCTTTTAAATTAGAGTATCAAAAACTGGAGCACAGATGGAGAACAACAAAACTACATGTCTTTCAAATTGCATGGACGGAGAGTGTTAATAATTATAAAAAAGCCATCTTTAATGCTCGCTCAGAATACTATTCTACAGTAATAGATCCATCCATCCATCTTCTAACCCGCTGAATCTGAACACAGGGTCACGGGGGTCTGCTGGAGCCAATCCCAGCCAACACAGGGCACAAGGCAGGAACCAATCCTGGGCAGGGTGCCAACCCACCGCAGGACACACACAAACACACCCAGCACACACTAGGGCCAATTTAGAATCACCAATCCACCTAACTGGCATGTCTTTGGACTGTGGGAGGAAACCCACGCAGACACGGGGAGAACATGCAAACTCCACGCAGGGAGGACCCGGGAAGCGAACCCGGGTCTCCTAACTGCGAGGCAGCAGCGCTACCACTGCGCCACCATGCCACCCCAGTAATAGATAGCAATAATAAAAATCCTCGGGTACTGTTTAGAACAGTGGCTAAATTAACAAATGGGAATTCAGATCTACAGTGCAAAATACCAACAGACATTAGCAGTACAGACTTTATGAACTTCTTCAAAATATAAGATCCCAGATCTCAGCATCACAGTACAAACCAAATACTAGCTTAGCATACCCTGCCGCACATTGCATTCAGCACTTTAGTTATTTTAGTCCTGTAACTGAGCAGGAAGTCTTAACTTTAATTTCTAAAATGAAGCCCACTACTTGTTCAATAGATCCAGTGCCAACAAAACTAGTAAAAAGTGCCATGGATGTTCTTGCAGCGCCTATTCTAAACATTATCAATAGTTCATTATTACATGGTACAGTACCTGAAGCACTAAAAGTGTCAGTCATTAAACAATTACTTAAAAAGTCAGACCTAGACCCACACATACTTAATAATTATAGGCTTATTTCAAATTTACCCTTTCTCTCTAAAATACTAGAAAAAGCATCAGCTTCAGTCACATCTTATGCATTACAATTTATTTGAGAAATTCCAGTCTGGTTTCCGCACTGGTCAAAGTACAGAAATGGCACTAATGCGGGATGTAAACGACATTCTGATATCCTCTGATGAAGGAAACTCCATTATAATTATGTTGTTAGACTTAAGTGTAGTTAAGTTAAGTTTCTCCAATGTTGTCTTTAATTAGTGAATTAAAGAACTGGATTTGCTGAGAACTACTTGTCTTTAAACACAGATAAAACAGAGATATTAATTGTTGGAGGGAATGACGCTAATCATAACAATATTCTGTCATCATTTAACTCAGTTGGAATCACCATTAACTTTACTGAATCAGCCCGAAATCTCAGAGTTCACTTTGACTCTAGCATGTCATTTAAAGCACATATTACAAAGTTGTCCAAATCATGTTTCTTCCACCTTAAAAATGTTAGGAAATTAAGGTGCTTTCTAAATAAACAGGATTCTGAGAAATTAATTCATCCATTTATTTCTAGTAGGATTGAATACTGCAATGTGGTGTTCACTGGATGTTCAAACTGTTCTTTATACAGCCTCCAGTTAATCCAAAATGCTGCTGCAAGAATTATCACAAGAACAAGAAAGTACGAACACATAACTCCAGTTCTTAAATCCTTACACTGGCTCTCGGTTAAGTTTAGGGCAGATTTCAAAATCCTCTTTTTAACATGTAAAGCATTAAATGGCCAAGGTCCGGCTTACTTGTCTGAACTTATCATGACTTACAAAGCAGAGCGCACATTAAGGTCTCAAGATGCCGGTCTGCTTATGATTCCAAGGATTAATAAAATAACAGTGGGAGGCCGAGCTTTTAGTTACAGGGCCCCTAAACTGTGGAATGGTCTGTCTGCTACAATAAGAGATGCCCCTTCGGTCTCAGCTTTTAAAGCCCAAGCTGAAGACTCACTATTTCAGTCTAGCATATCCTGACGAGAGCTGCTGATTTACTGTACATACTGCATCTATGTTGTTAGTCATTAGCATTAAAACATAAGTAACATGATAGTTATAATTTGATATAATTTGATACTAACCCTCACCTATTATGTTTCTCTTCTCAGTACTCAAATGTGGCACTTGGTGCCATGGCCCATCTGCTAAGTTGTTGTGCCTGCTTATGGTAAAGTCATCCCTGATGGAGGATCGCTGGAATCATGGGAAAGAGAGGTCCTTTCATCGGATTGGCTGGCCCAGCACTGTTTCAGCTGTGGAATGGCCAAATGGGGAAGGCAGCTTGATGGATGAGCTCTCCAGGATTAAAAACAAATCCAAATCATATTATGTGATGTCATCCATTGTTAAATTCTGCTACGTACTTCTAAAATTTGTATTTTTATACTGTACTGAGGTTCTGTTCTGTGTATTGTATTGTATTGACCCCCCTCTTTTTGACATCCACTGCATGCCCAACCTACCTGGAAAGGGGTCTCCCACTTTGAACTGCCTTTCCTGAGATTTCTCCCATTTTTTCCCTACTGGGGATTTTTTGGGAGTTTTTCCTTGTCTTCTTAGAGAGTCAAGGCTGGGGGCCTGTCAAGAGGCAGGGCCCGTTAAAGCCCATTGCGGCACTCCTTGTGTGATTTTGGGCTATACAAAAATAAGTTGTATTGTATATCAGTACAGTACTGTACAGTATACAGGTTTACCTTTACATTCTTTTTTTAGGTAATGTATTAAGCTGAGTTTGAAAATAAATTAAAGTGTTTTGTATGCATATTTAGGGTTTAAACTATAAAAATAGGCCATTTTTTAACCACATCCAAAATTCTCAGTTTTTCACAATTCGTGGGTGCTATAGGAACGTAACCCCCGTGAATTTTGGGGGTGTACTTTAATCTTCCTATTTTTGTTTTAAACATAACCAATCACAATTGCACTTCTCCCTGTCATTCTTCCCATCAGAACACAACTTCAGATGTCCCATTTGTCAAGATTATTAACCTATAGAGCAAATTGAGATGCAAATTTGGAGAAAGGTACTACTTATGTTGTTTTTAGTTTGTATACAGTGCAAATGTGTGGACACTAGGGGGTCGCCATTGCCACTTTTACCCCAAAAGACAGATGCAGGACACAGGTTAAAACACGAAGAAGTTGTTTAATTTCTTCATAACCTTCTATGAAGTGCTCACAAGCACTACAGTTACAAATAAACAGGCAAGAGAAACGGCAAGTACAATAATAAATTCTCTCTTCACCACACCTCCCAGTAAGCTCTGTCCTACACCTCACAACTCCAGCTCACTTGCTGGGTTCCCAGCAGTCCATTAAATACTCCTTGACCCAGAAGTGCTGCTGTTCTTCCTCCCACTTGACTTGCCAGCACTTCCAGGTCAGCTGGAGAATCCATGTTCGTAAGTACTTCGGGGCTCCCAACCCCATGATCCATTAGTACTTTAGGGCAGTAGGGAAAGTATGACTCCCCAGGTCCTTCAACAGCTCCCCCTGGCGGCACCCAACACAGCTGAGAAACCAAACTTCAACTCCTAGGATGCCCTGTGGGAATCCGGGGCACCGCTGTACTCCAGGGGAGCTGCCATCTATTGTCTTTGAGGAGGCAGTGTCCAAAAGTAGTCCCAGCCGGGTTGAGCTGCCGGCCATCCATCACAACAATTATTTTAATAGTTAGTGTAAATATGATCAGATCTAACCTGTAGGTCCTTGTTTAACCAATCCATATAGTAATTTTTGTGAATTTGGCAAATGTTGAACTCTGATTACATTATGTGAGGTCAATAAATCTAACTATTGTGCATTTTGTAGAACCATGAATGTGTGAAATCTTAATTTATAGGAGAAAAACACAAGTTACAGTGTTTTTTTTTCTTGGGTGTGTGTTTAAAATGGTTTTGTTTTAAACAGGTGATGCTGCTGTTGGAGATGGTTTAAATTGTTTTTTCTTCATCTGAATTCTGCACAGGCTAAACCATGTTTTTCATTATTTTAAGTTGTGGTACATCATAAAATGACCTATTTCTGCAGATGCACTTTTTCCCATCCTCCTCTCAACCAGGAAGCACTGCAGTCACACACATTTGTTTGAGGGAGAACCAGATCACTTGGTGAACTCATCTTCTGTTTCTGATGGCACATAGACATTTGTTTTTGCATTCAGGCCCTTGTCTCACTGAACTGGTGCATGTATTGTTGGGAGGCACCGCTGAAACTTCAACTATTCAGATCATAGATTGTCCTGATCTAGGTACTCGTAATACAGTCATGTTAGTATGTGGTAACTGGGTTTTTTTGTTTGTTTTTTTAAACATACACATGCAGTAGACATTAGACATTTCAGTTGGTGGATAAGGTGTATTTGTTGGTTTAGATGTGATGTTCAAACAGGATTACTGCAAGTTTGTGGTGTGTGTGTGGTTTTTCTTAATATAAATCTCTTCCCTGTATTTTAAAGGGGATTTGAGGCTGTTGGATGTGGAGAAAGAAGTTTTTCAAAGATTAGTAGAAGTTTGGTATGTACCTTCTATAACAGAAAAAAATTGGAAGTGGCTGTTTGAAAGGCTATATATTCATGCAGATGGTCTAAAATATCATCTTGTCTGACAAGTTGGAAATCGATTCAATAAATACTCACCTTGATAATGCTGAATTGTAATATTAAGGTTCAAAGTTCATTCAGAACTTGCAAAAGCCAAGGTCAATGTTATTAAGCATCCACCTCCTCAGACCCAGTCATACGTGTGGTGTTTTTGTTTTTTGTGTGTGTGGGTATGTGAGAATTGTTATGTTCAAAAAACTTGTAATACATCGAACCTGTCATGCAAGAAATGGGCAAGCTATAATCTTGTATATCCGGAAACATATAATGTTGCATTCCTAACTGCAGTATCAATGAAATTTATTAAGTTTAATTTTCTGTTAAGTTATTGGAAGAAGCATGCACCAGATTAAACATATAAGAAATGGGTTAAAAGACACTAAAGTTTGGCCTCTCATAAACCAGCAACCTGATGTAATTCCCTTGGTTTTTCTACTGAATTCAGGTACCATATATACTCGCAGATAATTTCTCCAGCGGATAAGTCGTGACTTGATTTTATTGTATAATTTCCGATATTTTATAATGTAAGTCATATAAATCAAATGCGGAAAACTCATGCTGTTGGTCCAAGAGATTATGATATGCTAACGCCCACCTGTTAGATTAACCATGGGGCACACTTCTTTTTTTTCCGTGTGTGCGAAAATGCGCTGTATCAGCATATGCTCCTAACCCCTCTCCCTCTCTCCATACTGTTCCTATGTGACCACATGGTAATACCCAAACTATTCTGAAGCAACGTTTGCACTGTTTTGTGTTTTTTTGCATCTCACATCCTCATACACCTTTATTGTAAGAGCATCCCTTATCTACGATGGAGCATTCGATCAGAAAAAAATATGAAGCTGGTTTTAAATTAAATGTCGTTGAAGTAGCAAAAGAAATTGGTAACTGTGCTGCTGCAACATAATTCGATGCTTCTGAGAAACTGATGCAAGATTGGAGGCAAGAAGATGAAAAAAAAATTACATTTAATTGTCACATTTTTGAACAGGTGTATAAGTCAGGATCTGATTTTATGATCGATTTTTCGGATTTGAGATCTGACTTATACATGAGCAATACGGTAAGATATTTGGAAAATCCTTCAAGGTTGATCTGCAATCTGATATCTCCACTTTCTTTTAAAGTAAGTGTGCAGTTCAGCATGGATTAATGAAATATAACAAAGTATTTTTCCTGTTCTGACTAAACATTTTTTTGTTTTAGCTGCTGCTTCAGCTTATCAAGTGGCCTGAAGAAAAAGATTCTGAAGATTAACTCCCACGTGAAACAAAGAGATGCATCCCTGAATATCTTCACCAGTGTATTGAAAATAGTAGGACTTTTTTTTCAAACTCTATTTTTAAATCCTAGCACCTGATGCTGAGCTGAAGAACCTCCTGAAGTTCTGAGCTTGATGGGAAGTTCCAACCAAGAAACCTCATGTGAAAGTTTTCCATGCCACCTACCCCACAGCCTCAACCTGCTTCGAAACACTTCATCTTTCAGGACACTACAATGACTTTGAAATTTTTAAAACTGAACTGTTAACTTGTATTAAAGCAGCAGATGCTGGTTTTGGATTCATTTAAATGTAATTGTCATTATTACTATTTATCTTAAAACCCTTCTCCGTAGAAGCTGTTTTGTTTTAAAGGGAAACTTGTGTACTTTATAAATGCTGTTCAGGACCAATTCTTGCGTTGAATCTTAAGATATTGGTCTGAAAACTGAAAGAAAGAAAACTGATGATGGGAAAGTGTCCAGTTCATGTGTGCTTTTTACTTACAGAACTTCACTTATTTACCTTCATACTGAAAGAATGTGCTGTACATAACTAACAGCAGCTATAGATATCTATGCTAAAAGAATCAGATGGTGCCATAGGATTGGGTAATGGATGGATGCTGCAAATAAAATACAAGATATTCTGTTACTCACACAATAGCCCAAAGTGAAAATAGATTGATTGGTGACCAATTACAGTGCTAGGACATGTACTTTCTTTTATTTATATTCACTTGTGGTAATGCATTTGATAAAAAAGGTATTGTTTATATTAAATGAACGGGAAAAATTTTACCTTTTTCATAACACATGGTCAAGTACAAAAAAAAAAAAAATCACATAAATTTAAATTCAGCATTACACACAGTATATTATTTTCTGCTGCTGTAGTTAAATACTCGACAATCTGCACAACTGCCACTGCCATATGGGTTGTGATGTTCATGCTGAAATGCAGCAGACAGATTAAGGTGCCAGAAAATAACACCTGGCAGCTTTCATTAACAGGGCATAGCAGAAAAAAAGGGAATTGTAAAGGGGAGAAAAAAATAACAATTTTATGTAGAATACTTAACTTGCCAGCTTGATCTAAAATTATTAAATGAGTATTAAAAGAACAGGTGCTTTTAATAGCTTTCATGACTTACTTCAGTAATAAATGTTTGAAGAAAACGATATATAGCAATTTGTGAAATATAACTACTAAAATGTAGGTCAATGAAAAGTAATATGAAATAGTAACTGACTATTATCTTGTATTTGTCTGGAACACACTTATTGCTATTTCTTTATAATCCGATTTCCTTTTATACTTGACCATACAATTCAGATTTATTGATATACAAATTCACTGTTAACTTCATACTAAAACACCATCCCTTCTCCATCACCATTTTTTACTTTGTAAACTATTTCTCCCATGCTTAATTTAAACTTAATGCAACATAAATGTGTATGTTGATTTTTTTTTCTTTTTTCATTTGTTTTGTTGTTGTTCTATTATGTTCCCATACTGAATACTCCCAATGCAGCATTTGTTTCCCCAGTGGTTCATTTTTGTCTCTTGTTTCAATCAATACGATTTTTTTGGTTTCTATTCTAGCTTCCATTGGTCCTTCTGTTTGTTTGCTATAAAGATAATTCTCTTCAAAATTTAATTTGCTGTATCAACAGTGAGCATCTGGGAACTTCACTCATTGCAGTAGTATATATTACAGTAAAAACTCCTTGAAATTTTGATAGTTTATTATACATCTTCTTGTTTGCTCTTGCAAAATTATGGACTCTTGTGTGTGCATGTTTTAATATTTGGAAAGGCTCTGATCAAAGTCTGCTTTAATGTTGCAGGTAGAAGGCTCTCTTCGTTTGCTTCCTCAAACACAGACAGCATCAAAAGACTTAATGGACAAGTTATGTTTTAAAAACTTATGATGGATACCCATTTGCATCTGCAGCTATTCCACTTTGTAATGGTGTGATGCCAGTTTGAATCTCAGAAAGGCCCAAGGGTGTTTCCAACTCTTCAGTACAGGTTATGTCAGCATGTGGCATTTTAACTTCATCTTTGATAACAGTCTAATTTCACATTTGTGCAACATCTTTTCTCCTTTACATATATTGCAATATTTTTTATATTCATTAACTATAATTCAATTTGCGTTATAGATTTTTCACCTTTTATTTCTTTTTGTCCCCATATTATATATTTTCCTTAGGAGGTGAGAGTTTTATAATTGATAACTCCTTTCTCTTGTTTTACTATTTCTCATTTTTTAACTTTTCTACACTGTAAAAATCAAAGTGTTAAAATAGACTGTTTTTGACACCTCTGGTGTTATTTCGTTTCCCACTTTTACTAGAGCATCTATAGAGTGGGTGCTACTATTCAGAGTTAAACGGGGAGGTGTAACAATAACTCAGAATTGGGTAAATTCACTTCCCGTCTTTTTCCAACTAATCAAAGACACAAGCGTCTTTGCAGTTGTTCTGTTATTTTTTTTTAAAATTAATTTTATTGTAATCATTCCATACAAATCGATTAATTTTTACAAAAAATAGGATTGAGAACAAGTCGACCTCCATCCCTGAGAGAGAGAGAGCATGGTCAACGGAGTAGAACTTAAAGGTTGGAAAAAAAACTTAATTTATGAGTTAGATAGGCCAATAGAGATGAATGGAGAAGAAAAAGAAATGCATAGATATTTGCTTCCTATTGGTGCTTTAACAGCTTATTCTAAAATATTATTGATTAGATCCTGCCATGTTTTTAAAAAATCTGTACATATCCTCTAACTGAGTATTTGATTTTTTCCAATTTCAAATAGTATAAAACATCGGTTTCCCACTGACTTAAAGGTGGAGAGTTAGGATTCTTCCAGTTTAGCAAAATAAGTCTACGTGCCAAAAGTGTAGTGAATGCAATAACAATTTGTTTGTCCTTCTCCACTTTAAACCCATCTGGAAGACCACCAAACACAGCTGTTAATGGGTTAGGAGGGATTGTGACACCAAGGCTGTCTAAAAGGTAATTAAAAATTTTGGTCCAAAATGATGTTAATTTGGTGCAGGCCCAAAATATGTGATCCAGTGAGGCTCGGACTTGATTGCACCGTTCACAGGTTGGATCATGCCCAGGAAACATTTTGAAGAGTTTTAGGCGAGACAGGTGTGCTCAATATATAATTTTGAGTTGAATAATTGTATGCTTTGCGCATATGGAGCTTGAGTGAATTCTCTGGATTGCTATTTTCCACTCCTTTTCTGATATATTGATTAAGAGATATTTTTCCCAGTGTCCTCTTGGATCTTTGAAAGGAAGGGACTGTAAAATAATTTTATATATTGCAGAGATGGTGCCTAAATCTCATGGCTTGTTTTGAGCAATTGAGCAATATTTTTTTTAGCATGGACAAGGGTGCAAGATGAGGAAAATCGGGCAGGTTCTGTTTAACAAAGTTCCTAATTTGAAGATAGTGAAAGAAATGTGTAGCTGGAAAGTTAAATTTGAAATGTAATTGTTCATAATATGCAAAGATGTTGTCTATATAAAGATCTGTAAGCAAGTTAATCCCAAATTTTTTCCAGATATTAAAAACTGCATATGTTTGCGAGGGTTGAACGAGGTGGTTCTCTTGCAGAGGTGCCATAGATAAAAGCTTCTCCATCATAAAATGCTTTCTACATTGTTTCCATATTCTGAGTGATGCATCCATCCTCTTCCGCTTATCCCGGGGGCAGCAGCTTAAGCAGAGAGACCCAGACTTCTCTCTCCCTGGCCACTTCTTCCAGCTCTTCCGCGAGAATCCCAAGGCGTTCCCAGGCCAGCCGGGAGACATAGTCCCTCCAGCGTGTACTGGGTCTTCCCTGGGGCCTCCTCCCGGCTGGACATGCCCGGAACACCTCACTTGTATTCGCGATCTCGTTCTTTCGGTCACTACCCATAGCTCATGACCATAGGTGAGGGTAGGAACGTAGATTGACTGGTAAATTGAGAGCTTTGCCTTAAGGCTCAGCTCTTTTTCACCACGACAGACCGATGCAGAAACCACATCACTGCGGATGCCGCACCGATCCGCCTGTCGATCTCACGGTCCATTCTTCCCTCACTCGTGAACAAGACCCCGAGATACTTGAACTCCTCCACTTGGGGCAGGATCTCTCCCCCAACCCTGAGAGGGCACTCCACCCTTTTCCGGCTGAGGACCATGGTCTTGTATTTGGAGGTGCTGATTCTCATCCCAGCCGCTTCACACTCAGCTGCGAACCGTTCCAAAGAGAACGAGTGAAACACAGTTTCAAAGTGAAACACAATTGGGTTATCAGTATATTGCCAATAACTTGCATTTATTGGGGCACAAAGCAGGGAAATAAAGAAGTACTGCAGGATTTTACTTCTATTGCGGACCAGGCCTGTGTATATTCATCTATTTGTGTCCAGGTTTTTATAGCTTGTATTTTTGCTGCCCAGTAATAAAACTGAAAGTTGGGTAGAGCCATGCCACCTTCTGCCTTAGGTCTTTGTTGGGTCGCTCTTTGGATACGTGGATGTTTTGAATTCCAAATAAATGAGGTTATTGTTGAATCTAATTGCTTAATAAAACTCTCAATAAAACTGAATTAAAAAAAATCAAGTGACGGTGAGATACGAAGAAGGCAGATTCACCACCGTTTGTGTGTCAGCTTATATCCCTCCAGATCAGAGAATGTCCAGTTCTATTGCCTCAAAACACCACTCACATCTACAGTTACTCCCAGTTTCAAATAAAAACTAACAGCGTCAGATCCCTAGGGCGGTAGTACTGTATGTATCGTGACTGAGAGAATAAAAGTGAAAAAAAAAAGGTAACTTTTACAAGTCCTATAAATGTACACTGTCTGTTGCAGACGCAAACCAAATGTATGTGTGTACTGTATAATATTAACAATAAGAGCAGCTCACTACTGAAAACGGCAAATATAGGAGGAAGTTGGGACTGAACCAGGGACTCTTGATTAGGTCTTTGGAGCCTGCATAAAGGTTATGGAATGGTCCTCCACTGACTTTGAGATCAGCAGAATCTGTTGTACTGCTCAGGTGTCAACTTGGGACACAACTATTTGGACAGGCATTTGGGTAGCGCTGTCACCCGTGGGTGGATTGTCACTATTCTATATTTTGTCTCTCAGTATTTTATTTATTTATTCTTATTTATTGTTCAGCGCTTTGTAACTTTTACTTTACTGTAAATACGTCAAGATGATAGTTGCTCTTTTGGGCAGTCTGCAGCATACACCTGGGGAAATGTCGATTAGAAAACAAGGATCAGTTTATACTTATTAAAGAAAAGACGTGTTACTGAGGCACCCTTTACATCTCCGTGCATTTTAAAGGCAAGATCTGGGTGTTAAATGTACTACTGTTCACTTTTTTCCAGAATTATTGAGACAGTGTATCAGTTGCCTTTTAAAATGGGTTGCCTGTCCACATTTTATTCCAAAATATATAAATAAGATTTTTTACAAGAATTGTTTATTGTATTATTGGGTGAAAAATTATTTTTGTACAGTTGAGTTTGTGCTGCATGTCTTTAATGCGAGTGTTTACAGAACAATGTTGGTGAAGGTCAAGTACAAAAATGAACAAAAATACGTACAAGTCATTGATTTGACGATGAAAGACTCTGAAACAAGGTAGTTTTTTTTAATTACTGCTTTGTTACAATAATACATTCTGTTTCTGATCAAAAGTTTTTCTATAACCTTATTTATAATAAAATAATTTTGCCAAGACTTTTTTTGAGACAATTGGTAATGTTTGCCCAGTTGCCCCCTTGATGCAGCAGTCATCAAATTTAATATACCAGAGGAACTACTAGCAAAACTAAAAGTTCATGATAAATCAGGAACTGAGGTTGATGATGTATTTGAAGAGGTTCTTCAAAATCCAGATTATGGCATTTTAGAGCTGGTGCCTGAAGCAGATTTTGGTAAGTTTTTTAAAAAAAGGTGTGCCAATGATAGCTAATTTATTTGAAGTTGTGGTAATTTTGAAAGGGAAAAAGAGTAAAAAAAAAATTTTTAGATGTTAACTGCATCACTGCAGTACAGCACTACAGATTTTATGTTATATAGTGAATTTATTGGTTGAGATGTTTATTTCTAACTTTTTTTTTTCTGTATACAATTTTTTGCTTTTAATGTTAATTCTCAGATTTAAAGGTTCGTTTTTTTTTAAATATAAATTATATCAAAAATTAACAGTTATTTGAAGATACATTTCCAGTCAATTGAAATATATTATTTTTTCAAAGGACACATAATATATATTTTTTTATACAGTACTCATTTACCTAGTAAGTGACTCCATACGTCTGCTGTACAGCAATTTCTCCAAACACCTCATTCTGTTCTTCCGTGGATCAGTCTACATGTGACTCAGTTGACACTGTCATAATTGGTGATGATGGAGACCGTACAAGTAAATGTCAGAAAAGGCTTGATGACCATGAAGCTGGACAAGTAAGTAACATGACAGTATTCTAAATGTTTGTTGGATATTTTTGTATTGCATTTGTTAAATGTAATATGTGAGACAATAAATTTCTCTCAGTGTTAAAACTTTTACAGCTAGCACTTAATTTCTATGAAGTGACTCTAAGGTGTGACCAGTGATAAAGGAATATGGTACATTATGTTCCAAATTTAATAGGTGAACCATTATCCAACACCTTTGCTAAGAAGTATGCTGAAATGTGTGGCTCTTAATGTATCCCATTTGCTGATTGGGAGCATATTGCAGAAAAGCCCAGGAGGAGATCATGTAATCAAGGAATACATGCAGACCAAAACTCTAATGGATGGCACAAAGACAACAAATGGTCAATATTCTTACCGCTAAAATGACAGAGACTTGTGGGTAAGTTACCTTTGACAGGTTATCAATTTAAAACAAACACTTCACAGCCCTGATTATTACTAAACAGTATGCAAGAAACTTGTTTCTTTACACTAATTTACAGTACATGGGTCTGTTTACAGGACAACATCACCAAGACATGTAAGGGAGATGTATGCAAGAGAAATTATCTCTTTCTTCCCTTATTTGAAAGACCCTTTTATAAAAAATGGCTATATAAGTATTGATTATTAAAATTTTATTTTATAGGGGTAGCCTTTAGGCCATTTTGTAATTATCAAATACACTTCCTCACAAGTTATTAATTTTGTTTGGAGAGTTATAATTTGGTTTGCTTTTTAAGGGAGTCCTGGATTTATATAAAGAGAACTTTATTTAACTTGGACTTTTTTTCAAGGAGCACTACTATGACCCAGAATGTGTATCAGGTTATTTACCATGGTGTCTCAAGACCATTCAAAGAAAAGTAGCCTCTGAGGAAAAAAAGATCAACATACCAGTTGGGTACAGGAGGCCCAACATCTGCACATGAGCCTTTGTCCATTTCTCAACCTGCATTGAATGAAGAACAATGCAAAAAGGCAATTTCTTTTATGAAACATTGTTCAGATGTGGAAATGGTCAAGCAGAAAATGAAGATTACATTCAGCTATCGGCAGAAGATGGTCCACACGGAAAATATGTGCTGCAATGTGTTATCTATTTTCTCTCGGTTTAAAGATATTAAAGGTTTGGTATGAATTTTTCATTTAAATATGGTCTAAACGCATTTCAGCATAGTGTTGAACATTTTTTATGTCTAATTTTGAAATAATTGTACTTGCTACAGATTGAGCACGACTTTATCATGCTTTTTGGAGGTACATCAGCAAAGCTTTGAGAGAGGTGGTCAGTCTCATTCAAATGCAAAGTTATTCAGCAAAGCAAAGGTCTGTCACAATCCAGAGATCTTCAAGAATTGATTCAAGCAGCAAAGTCAACAACATAACAAAAACAGATTTATTTGGTAAGGGTATTTTGCTTCTCATAAAAAAGGCTGCATTACAGCCAAATTACCAAGTTGCATTTTAATATGATGCAGATGTGAAGGTATTTTTTCAAGATTTTCCTAAACTTTGTTTGCATTTTGGCACAAGGCCGGAAAAAAAACAGGAAAAACGTCAGCCACACAAGCGACAGAGCATCTTGTTATATTCAAAAAGGTTAGTACATCATGGCCACAATGTGTTTTAAATAAGTGACAAGGCAGGGGTTTAAGAGTCTGCAGTATCCTGAACTTTTATAGGTGACAAGTTGGGCTAATTTGTGAAAATGTTTCACTCTGCTTCCTACTCCTTATTAAACAAAGACCTCTTTTGAGTTGTGACTGTTCTTACAAATGTCCTGCAGGTTAATTCTTATTTATGTATGTATTTGGAGTCAGATAATCAGGTATTTGCTTATAGCTGAAGTAATACAACAATTGTTTTGCTCCTTTTAGACTGAAACCAGCCTCCAAGAGCATCTGGATGCCATGACCCAAAGACAGCAGCTCTATTTCCTTGCTGTTGGTACCAGGTATCCATGCATATTATATCACAATTGGACAATTTGGCCAATCTTTGCAAGGCAGTTTGTTCATTTGGAGCCTTTGATGAATTATTTAAAGCACATTTTGTTTTTGGAACTGCATACAGTAAGTGTTTGCGCAACACGTAAACATTTATTCAGACGACTGTATATAACATAGGTAAAGTAACAGAAAGTCCTTAAGTGTCTGAGTTAAGAGAAAGAATTATACAGTAGAAGCAGAACTGCATGTAGCTATTCAAAGATGAAGTGTTTTACTTGTAAGTCATATCATTTAAATGCAAGTTTGCTTGTAAAACATTTAAAAGTAATTCATGGCCTATGTCCTGGTAAAACACTTAGACTCAAATGTGGTGAAGTAGGCCGTTTTCATGTATCAGGTACATTTTCTGGTTTTAGAAAGCATCTAAAAAGGGTACACGAATGAAAAAATTTGACTGTGTTAAATGAGGAGAGAATATTGATGATTTTAAACTAAGCGATTTTTGAAAATTTGGTGCCAGCTACGCCCAATGTGTCTCCAGTATCAAACAACAGTACTGTTGACATGTGTGCATCCATTACAGCCCATCTTCAAACTGAAGGAATTAGTCAGTTGACAGGGAACAATTTTGTATATTCAATGGAAGAAGTTGTATTTGAATTGCAAAGTCAAGCTAAAGTCATAATACTCAGACATTCGTCCACCCAACACCTAGATTGTTTAGATGGATTTGAGCAGTGTTTTCAGGAGATTAATATCACCTTTACAAAGTTAAATTCGGTAGCAAAGCGATAGTTTTACTTTTCTCAAAAGTGGAGTGTTGTGAGTCCAGTATAAATAATACTTGGTACTAGACTGGATACCAGAAGGAACAAAACCACTGGAACTTATGATCAAGGGTTGTAACTGTCAAATCTGCATAAATTCCAATTTTACAAACCTTACAGTCAATCCTGAAAAATTCTAACATTAGCGCACTAAACCATATATTAAGCCAACTTATACCCCTAAAGATGATGTTTATTTAGATGTGAAGGTTGGATATTACTTTTCGAAAGAGAAAATAACACTATAATTTAACTGTTTTATGATGAATTTGAAACTGCCAATCCTCTAGGTTCAAAAAAAGGAATAAATAAATTGGTTCGAGTTTATTTTGAGGAATTTTCCACCAAAATATAATTCAAGTTTAGTTAACATACATTTAGGTACACTTCCATGCACAGGATGTGAAGACTTATGGGTTCAGTTCTATCCTTGAGCCCCTGGTTTGTGACCTCAAAATTCTTGAAAGTGAGGGAGTTGATGTTCCAGCTCTGGGTGGCCATATTCGTGGAGGTATCTTTCAAGTTACAGGAGACAATCTTGGTCTTCACAAATTGTTTGTATTTGTTGAATCGTTTAATGGGAAGAACTGTTGTCATTTTTGCCTCATGGATTGAAAAGATTTTCAGACTGTGTTCTCCGAAGATGATTCTACAGTAATTTTTCATACTAAAATGATGCATGACAAGCACTGTCAGTTTATAAAATCTAATTCTTCACAATCTAATGTGTACAGTGTGAAATGTGATTGTCTCCTAAATACTCTACAGTATTTCCACTCAGTTGGTAATTTTGCAGTAGATGTTATGCATGATGTCTTATAAGGACTAGTGCCATTTGAAATAAAACTTGTTTTAAAGTATATACAAGAAAATTTTATCAGTTGCCAAGAAATTAATGACAGAATACATTCTTTTAATTACAGAAAATTAGAAAGAAAGAAGGAACAAGTCTACTGCAGTAAAACTAAATGATGGGTTTAAAGATTTGGGGCTCATTGCTATACAGACCAGGGGCCTCATGTATAAACAGTGCGTACACACAAAAATGTTTATAATTTAAGTAAAGAGCATGTTTCTTTTTTTAATAGCAATAAAGTGAGGAAGATTATTTTAATCCAACTGTGCTGTATATGTGTGTATATGTTTATGTATATAATGTATAAATATAACACTGAAGAACAATAAATATTTTTTAACAATTTCCATTTTTGTGTTTCTCTTTAAATTAATTGATATATCTTTGTATATGTACATCTCAAAAAGCAAAATTTTAATTAATAGTTCTCTCTTTCTGTTTCTGTGTGTGTATGTGTGTGGTTTATTACCTGGACAGGAAGCCACAGTCGAACTATGGATAGATTGGCCAGTGGGACAAGAAAGTAATTTTGTTCCTGACTGGTATAAAATAATGGATGGACCAGCAGAAGCAGAGAATCAGGAGTTGTTCCACCTCCCATAGGATGCAGTTGTCCTTGTATGGAAACACAATCAGGACTCCCACAAGAATGCTTGGGACTAGTCTGAAAGTGCAGCCCTTTTGGGGGAAGACCACCCTACTTTTTTTATTGCCCAGAAGTGTGTCCCAAAAGATGTGGTGCGACCCCAGAAGCATTCCCGGGTTCGATATAAAAGGGGTCTGCTTCCTCACTTTGGCTGAGTCAGAGTCAGGAGGTAGTGGGCAACACTCAGTGGAGGTAGAGAGGAGGAAGAATTGTTAGCATTGTTGGATATTGTGTTTAAAGGTGTTTGTGTGAATAAATATTCTTTATTGTATTCATATAAAATGTGGTGTTATACTGTGGTTTGGTTCTAGGGTTTTGTGGCATCCCCTGGTGGTCACACCCACACACACACACACATATATATATATTTAATATACAGTATATACAGTGGAACCTCGAGATACGAACAGCTCTGTATACGAGAAATTCAAGATACGAGGAAAGTATGAGCGAAAAAATCAGATCTAAATACGAGCATTGGCTCGCGAACAAGCCATGAGCCAGGCTGTGGGTGTGCGTGACGTGTTTCCCGATCCGCCTCGACTCGGGGATTCACCCAAGCTGACGCTGCCAGCCCGCCAGCTCACTCAGTGTTCCTTGTTCTCTTGTGATTTCATTGTTTCGCTGTAGCAGTTCGCCATATAAGCGTATCCAAAAATATCGCGGACATGCAGACGGAGAATAGGAGACGATTGCCCTCAAGAGGAGAGAGAGAGAGAAAGAGGCGCGCGAGCGAGCGAAAAAGATAAGGAGAGAGAGAGAGAAGCACGCGTGAGCAAGAGAGATAAGAAGAGAAAGAGAGAGACGCGTGCGCGAGCAAGAGAGATAAAGAGAGAGACGTGCACGAAAGAGAAGAACCATCAGCTCAGTTATGATCACATGACGCTCAGCAGACAAAGTGTATCCATACTACTCATATTGCAAGACATCGCTCATTTTATCAAGTCAAAATGAATTAAAAAATTTAGCTTGTCTTGCAAAACACTTGTAAACCACGTTACTCGCAAACCGAGGTTCCACTTGTATATATTATTTATCAGTGTTATTTTTTTAGGAAAATTGATTTTTATGTTGATATTTTTGGGGTGCGGAATGGATTAACTGGATTTCCATTATTTTCAATGGGGAAGTTTGTTCTACAATAGATACGAGAAATTCGCTATACAAGCTCAGTGCTGGAACGAATTAAACTCGTATCTCGAGGTTCCACTGTACATATACAGTGGTGTGAAAAACTATTTGCCCCCTTCTTGATTTCTTATTCTTTTGCATGTTTGTCACACAAAATGCTTCTGATCATCAAACACATTTAACCATTAGTCAAATATAACACAAGCAAACACAAAATGCAGTTTTTAAATGATGGTTTTTATTATTTAGGGAGAAAAAAAAATCCAAACCTACATGGCCCTGTGTGAAAAATTAATTGCCCCCTAAACCTAATAATTGGTTGGGCCACCCTTAGCAGCAATAACTGCAGTCAAGCGTTTGCGATAACTTGCAATGAGTCTTTTACAGCGCTCTGGAGGAATTTTGGCCCACTCATCTTTGCAGAATTGTTGTAATTCAGCTTTATTTGAGGGTTTTCTAGCATGAACCGCCTTTTTAAGGTCATGCCATAGCATCTCAATTGGATTCAGGTCAGGACTTTGACTAGGCCACTCCAAAGTCTTCATTTTGTTTTTCTTCAGCCATTTAGAGGTGGATTTGCTGGTGTGTTTTGGGTCATTGTCCTGTTGCAGCACCCAAGATCGCTTCAGCTTGAGTTGACGAACAGATGGCCGGACATTCTCCTTCAGGATTTCTTGGTAGACAGTAGAATTCATGGTTCCATCTATCACAGCAAGCCTTCCAGGTACTGAAGCAGCAAAACAACCCCAGACCATCACACTACCACCACCATATTTTACTGTTGGTATGATGTTCTTTTTCTGAAATGCTGTGTTCCTTTTACGCCAGATGTAATGGGACATTTGCCTTCCAAAAAGTTCAACTTTTGTCTCATCAGTCCACAAGGTATTTTCCCAAAAGTCTTGGCAATCATTGAGATGTTTCTTAGCAAAATTGAGACGAGCCCTAATGTTCTTTTTGCTTAATAGTTGTTTGCGTCTTGGAAATCTGCCATTCAGGCCGTTTTGCCCAGTCTCTTTCTTATGGTGGAGTCGTGAACACTGACCTTAATTGAGGCAAGTGAGGCCTGCAGTTCTTTAGACGTTGTCCTGGGGTCTTTTGTGACCTCTCGGATGAGTCATCTCTGTGCTCTTGGGGTAATTTTGGTCGGCCGGCCACTCCTGGGAAGGTTCACCACTGTTCCATGCTTTTGCCATTTGTGGATAATGGCTCTCACTGTGGTTCGCTGGAGTCCCAAAGCTTTAGAAATGGTTTTATAACCTTTACCAGACTGATAGATCTCAATTACTTCTGTTCTCATTTGTTCCTGAATTTCTTTGGATCTTGGCATGATGTCTAGCTTTTGAGGTGCTTTTGGTCTACTTCTCTGTGTCAGGCAGCTCCTATTTAAGTGATTTCTTGATTGAAACAGGGTGGCAGTAATCAGGCCTGGGGGTGGCTACGGAAAGTGAACTCAGGTGTGATACACCACAGTTAGGTTATTTTTTAATAAGGGGGCAATTACTTTTTCACACAGGGCCATATAGGTTTGGATTTTTTTTCTCCCTAAATAATAAAAACTGCATTTTGTGTTTAATTGTGTTATATTTGACTAATGGTTATATGTGTTTGATGATCAGAAACATTTTGTGTGACAAACATGCAAAAGAATAAGAAATCAGGAAGGGGGCAAGTAATTTTTCACGCCACTGTATATATATATATATATATATATATATATATATATATATATATATAAATGCAAACTGAGAATGAGATAAGAATATTGCTTTGCAAAGAAGTGGCTTTCATAAAACAGAAGAGGTGCAAATTGCACTATCAATGACAATGCACAAAAACAACAGACATAACTATAAGGCAAATTATTATTAAAGCATTGCCTGGGGCTCATGAAGTGGATGAAAACTTCAGTAATTTATTATAACATTTCAATTTTTAAGTGTTAGAAATGCTGGGAATAAAATATAATCATTTACTTAGTGCATAACAATTTTGTTGATTGTGTATACTCAACAAGTAGATAAATGAATAGATATTTTAAATTCCAGGGTGCAATGAAAAATATTTTTTTCCTTTGATAATTTTATGTAATGTTACCTAAATATTTAATGTTGTTTTTCTAGAATTTTTTGTAATTTGCTTTTTTTCTGTCAGATAACCTTAACTTGAAGCACAACTGTTCATGCTATTTATCATTTAGATACTATAATTTTAGACAATAACTGGGGTTAACCTGGATTTTTAACATAGTAGGATGAAAGTACGTCACACATCTTAAGTAGTTTCTTGTTTTTTAACAATTTAAAGACACTCCACTAGCAGAAATGCATGTACACCAATCTTGTGCACCACAGTTCAAGCAAATCAAATTTATGATGACCTTAGACTTGTTTCACAATGTATAAACTGTTTTGGTAAGAAAGAAAATAAAATAGAAGTAGTGGAGAATTCAGATTATGTAAGTATTTTACTTAAAATATTTAGAGTATTATATGAAAAATCAAGTGAAATACAGAAGTGCAAGAAATGAATTACAAAGGAAAAAACTAAAGAATGTTCATTGGGAGTGACAGATGATGCATTGCTATAAAGGTAACTTGTGACTTCTCTGTCTCCACCTTGTGTGCCATAACTAAATCTGATGTTTCAATTTTGCTGTTTATCAGGATACCTATTACCTGCAACCTGAATTTTATCCATGAACATCGACTTCAGTCATTCTAACTTAATCTTTTTCTTGTTATGTTTTAGTCAAGGCTTGTTACCTGGTTTGTGTTACAAGTCTCTTTTTGTGGTTATTTCTGGTCATTTATTTTGCATGAATAAAAGAACAAAGGCAAAGCAAAGAATCTTTATAAATAATTTAAGTTAGGGTTTTATGATCATTCTCTGCTATGATGGGCACTTTAGTATATTTTTCTGAACTTAAAGTACTAAAAGCCTGATCCCCAGTTTGGTCCTTTGTGGATCTTAAACCCTAACTTTTGAATTTGGGAAAGGGCTGTCTGGGGTAAGGCTGGTTTCTGAAACAGACCAGTAAAGACCTCGACTGTGTTTTTGTGTCATTTTGAGGTCTGATCACCCTTTTTTTATGTTTGCACTGATGCTTGTGTAGCAGTTCTACACACCACTTCCATTTTCAATTCCTTGTTGTGTACAACTACCGTACTGCAGACATCAAGAAAGCGTATGTGTTTTTTTTATTCTATTGTGGTAATCTTCAAAGATCTCTCGTTAGTTTTGCTATTATGTAGAAGTGTCACATAATTTCATTTTTGCCATTACCATAACAAATCTTTAAGATAAATAAATAAATACATCAGACACACACACACAAACACACATCACTTTGCACAAGTTGCTTCATTTTTCACCTTTTCAAATTCTCATTGACTTCTGATATGTTAACCACTTCCTCCTTCTGTTTTCTGTTCGTTGAAAAGCCCAGCACTTTTGTTTTTCTTTGTCTTACTTCAAGTTTGTGTGCTCTATTCTCTTTAAATCACCAAATGTATCCTTCTTTAACTCTGTCCTTTACTCACACTACTCACCTCACTCTCTCCACTGGATTCATAGATCTACATTAAAATAGCTGTCCTAACCTACAAATGCTTGTACCAAAACCTTTAATTTTTGTCCCTGTCTATATGAGGTCTGCAGTCTGTATTTTCCAACACTCTGTCCCTCTTCTCACCACTCACATTGAGAAGGATCGTTCATTTTGACACTTTGCTGTGGTCAACTTTTGGTATATGCTTCTTCCTAAATGCTCCAACTTTTGTGACCATCAGATATCCCATGAAAAACAACTTTGTCATGTGAAATCTTGAGACTTCTAAAGATGACTTTCACTCGGCCTCTTTTAAGATCTGAAAAAAATATCATTTCAATCTACTCTCTACTTTATGTACTTTGCTTTTGTTAGTTTTCTTTTTTCTTGTTGTTTTAGAGTGTGGTCTTGCGGCCAGGGTGTATTAAAAGAAAAGCAGTACATTTTCCCTTGTGGATGTTAAATTTTTGCCATCTTGCCAAGATCTTACATATATTTTACACTGTAAGTTGCCATGAATCTATTAAATAAAGAATAACAGTAAATCAAAAATAGCTGATGTTTGTTTCTTTTTAAAATACAAGACAAGTAAAAGATTATAAAAGCTATGACCATTTTGATATGCACTTGAAAAGAAAAACAAAAGAAAATGAGCAAATCTGTTATATTAGAAACAGTCAATAATAAGACTCCAAATATGGATAGAGAAGACTACTGTCTAATGTTAATCTACTGTATATAAAGATAAAGATAAAAATATGATTGGGGTTGACAGGAGTGAAATGGGTATAAAAATAAGTGATGAATCAAGATACTGAAAACATTTCAGAATTTGTAATAACAGATTGAGATTCAAATGTAATTGATTTTACAGAAATATGGAAATCATGACATGTATTGAATGTGGAACAGAAAAAAAATCATAAAATCATGGTTCTTCACAAAGAGGATATCACAAACTCCAAAATATGTAATTGTTTCTCCGAACACTAGTCTAGTTAGCATAAACAATTAATTGAACTGACAACATATAAATAATGACACTACAATCATTTAGGTTTCATGTCTTCTAGTTAACTGTTGTGCAAATCTTTGCTTTAGTTGTTGCATGCTCAACATAAGGGGATTCTAGTTGATAATACCTAAAGTACGTGTTTGCTTGTTGCTTTAATATTTAGCCAAAATTTTCACAATCAGATCCTGCTATTCTTATGCTTTTGTAAATTACGTAATGTCATGGAAAACCGTGGTATTCAAATGTGCATGAGGTTTCCATGGGTACTTCAGTTTCAGCTTACACCTTAAGGAAATTCTTGCTATATTTGACTGGCAATTAAAATATAAAATGACTTGGTGTACATGACTATGCCCAGTAGTGAACTGGCATTCCACCCAGTTGTTACTGCCTCATGTTAGTTGTGTCCAGAGCCTACTGTAGAGAAGTGGTTCTGAAAATGCGATCAATGGACCAATAGTCGACCCCAAGTGTGAGTCCAGTTGTCTGCAACCTAACAGTCACCAGGGCAAAGTTAGTTCTAAATTTTTAAGATATGTTAATCTATTTACTTACATGCATATTTATTTATAACAATCAAGGCTGCTAGTCGACATTAGTGATACTTGCCCAATACACTTTGAAACTTGAGAAAGTTTAACTTTCTTGTGCACTTTAACAACTTTTGCTTCAATTCCTCACCTTCTCGCTCCACTTCTGTTTGCTTGTTGTGTTTGGCCCTTTCTCTTGCTCTTTATCTTACATGTGACACTTTAACCTCAGTCTCTCTTTGGTCCAGCTGATCTTGGTCACAGTGCAGGTCTCACTTCTAAACTCAACTTGTATGTCACCCTGTAGAAGCCACGTCTGGTTAAGGCAGTTCTTTAATTCTAAACCGTTGATGTTGCACATCTGTGCTGACAGGCTGCCTGCTGTTGATTGAACTTTATGCCTAATGTGTTATTATTGTTGGCTGTCTGAATTACAATGCAGAATTTTGCTAACAGTCTAGTGATTCATGGTTCACCAGACAACTGGAAAAATGTTAGTATATAATTTTTACAGTGAATTAGAACATTAAGAAACCCCTTTGTTACTTATCACAAAAGTGTTAGTGTTGTGGTAAGGAGATGGCATTCTCTTACCTTTTTGGCACAATGTGGGAAAATGGTGACACATTTGTGAAGATGGAAAAAGAAGGTGGAGAATGAACAGTGGCATTTCTTGATGATAATACAAGGACTGATGGAAAGTGGTACCTGGCTGTGAATCAGGTGCCTTTTAGAAAAAGAATATGATGCGAGTACATCCGTATTGAAAATCTGGATCATATACTGAACCATATACAAACACTTGCTTGTATTATATGTTGATACCCAAATGTGAATTGCCACCTCACTCTCCTCCAGACAACTATACATTAATCAAAGAAATAAAATCTAAGTTATAATCACTCATTTTTTCAGTAAATGTAACAAAAAAGATCATACACTAATCTGAAAACTATTGGTTTTCCAGCTATTTCAGTTAGTAAAAAAAGTATATAAACTCACCTGAAATTGCAATGCAATGTTTTTCAAACTTATAATACAAAGTACATGATTGCATCAATCTGACATGGGGAAAGCAGAACACATGAGGTGGCACATTGTGGATGGAGCAAGCTGTGTGCAAAAGGCACAGAGGGAACTCACTCACAATGCTTCTGCAGAACTGATGATGTATGTGAGAATGAACAGTGGGCTTTCTTTGTGAACACGGAAGGACAGATAGAATGTAGTGCTTGGCCACAAATGTGTTGTCCATTAGAAAAAAAAAATAATTTGAGGACTGCTATACTGAAATACTTGCGCTCATATTCAATTACCCACACACCCACATGCTTTTGAAATATAATGAAAGACGCCTCACGCCTGGACAAACTTGTTAAGAAGGCAGGCTTTATTGTAGGAGTAAAGTTGGACAGTTTAACATCTGTGGCAGAGCGACGGGCATTAAGCAAACTCCAATCAATCATGAATAATCCACATCATCCACTGAACAGTGTCATCTCCAGGCAGAGGAGTAGCTTCAGTGACAGACTTTTGTCACTGTCCTGCTCCACTGACAGACTAAAGGGATCGTTCCTCCCCCACACTATGCAACTCTTCAGTTCCACCCGGGGGAGTAAATGCTAACTTTACTCAGTTATTGTCTGCTTTTTTTATTTTTATTTTTTTTATTTTTTTCATTTTTATTACTATTTAATTTAATATTGTTTCTTTGTATCAGTATACTGCTGCTGGATTATGTGAATTTCCCCTTGGGATTAATAAAGTATCTATCTATCTATCTATCTATCTTTTATAGTAGATAAGTGCACATACAAAGAAAGCCAACTGTTTATTCTTGCTTCTTTGGGTATGTTATCTGTGCATTGTAATGTTTTCACACACCTTGGAAAACTAAGTACACAGTAAGGTGTGAAAACATTACATGTGAAGTGACACATAGTGGAGTCTTTATTTAAGACATTTCTACACTGGTGCCAGAAACAGTATTTATTATTTGTTAAATGTCATCTCCATTTTTATTTTTTTTTAATTGCAGTTTACATTACTGTTCAGATATAATAAAATTAAATGTAAATCTTGTCTGACCTCAAGTTTAAAAATCGACTCTAGTAATTGTTTTGATATAAAGTCAGAAGGGCTACTGTGATACATACTGCTACCATTTAAAACTTTGTAATTATTATTATATATAATTTTATATATATCACCCTCTCCTAAGACGACTTTAGCAAAGTGGTCCTTAATCCAAAACACTTTGAGTACCACTGGTTTAGAGGACAGATGGAATCATTCATGTTAGAGCAAAATGCCACACAGTATTTTCACTCTGTCTATATTGACTAACTTAGCAGATAAAATACCAAAAAAAACTTCCAAGTAAAATCCTTATAAGGCTCTCAGCTTCCATAACCCTTACCTGGCTCTAAAAAGCTATATTTTGTCTTTATCTTCGGTGTCTCTTATATTAAAGGTTACAGTTGCTACATATTAGCTGATGCCATTTAGTCTTTTTTTGCCACATTTCCAGAAGGAAATGGTCATCAATAAGCCAATTACAGATGCACACCAGCAGCAATGTGTACCAGTATATCTATATAATAACTGAATTAATCTACTGTATTTTGAGAGGAGTGTTATCCTTCATTATAATATTTCTTGTGCTTCTGTAAAAGCTAAATTTCTCCTTTGGACAAATAAGCTATCCATCTGTCTTGAATTTTGTATTTTTTATACCTACAATTGATTCTACTAACATGAACAGTTACAATAAAATATACATGCTGTTTCATTCAAGGATTTGCACTTCCAGCTTTAAATCAATATAATGTCTCTATGTATGCTTTCTTGACTAAAGTAGAGTTTAATTTAAAGTTGAACATACCATAGAGAGCAGCAATTTAGGTGGAAAATTAATAGTGTAGTAGTTATTAGCTGTGTGCCATTCCCTAAAGTGACTCATAAAACTTGCATCTCTTTAATGCATGGCCATCTTTGTGCTAACTTTAGACCAGTAAGTTTAATAATTAAAACACTGTGTTTAAAAGCATTCTTAGTAGTATCTGTTTTTATTTTATATAATCTTAAGGGGATTGGTACTGTAATGTTCTTACTGTGTAACACAGTAAAGAAATATGGAATTTTAATAAATGTATTTTTATTTTTGGGAAAAACAAAGTTAGGTGAAACGTCTGCTATCTGCTTTTTCTCAATATGTAGGTCTTTTAATTAAATAAACTGTCCGTGGCAGCAACTCAAGATAAGGATAGTTTTGGTATTTTTCAAGTTGAAGCTATTTCTTCACAAACATGGTATTTATACATTTGCATAAATGTTTTCTAGAAGTTTTAAAACATACATTGTTGGTCCTGGTGTTTTATAATGTAACCTATGGGCATGGAGCACTCTGGAAATTAAAAACATAAAACTTATTGAATGTGTCAAAAGTTTTGATATGGGAAATCACGCTTTCATGTTTTCAATGCATGTTTGTAGCAACCAAGCAGATCTGAAATTATCATTTTATCACATACTTCTGATACCATTTTTCTCAAGTTAAGAAAAGGTTTTCTGATCGTTTGTGTGATAGAAGTAGCCTTCCTATGAGGAGTTCTCACATAAATACAGAAGTAAATCAACATGACTGTGATGTCTTTTGAGAGAAAACCATGGCCCAGGGGTTGAAAGGTTATTTGCAGAAGAAGACTTTATTCAGTGAACACATCTGCCCTCTTTTACAATGTTTGAGTCTCATAATATTGGTGTGCTTTTTGTTTCAAAATGATATGTATAACTATTTTACAATGTGCGAGTTATCTGAAGGTAAGGATCAATGCTAGACAACTTTCTAGATGTGAAAAACTGACGTATTTTGTACATTTCTAACTACAAAACCAATGATATTACTATATCAAACACACTGTCCAGCATAACAAATGCTATGCATAGATGGTCTGGTAGGACAGAAAAACAAAAACTTTATCAGATTAGATTGCAGAGACAAACCTCCAGGGATTCTGTGGGTTCTACAATACACATTGTATACAGTATGTTGCATTATTATTAGGATACTCTTGTGGAGCTTTCTTCACCTTCCTGGCATCACAGCTTGGCCAGGTAATATTGGTGCATAATGCCACCACTGAGTAAGGTAAAACAAAGAAAATACACAAGATGTATTATTATTATTACTTCCCCAGGTAAAAATAAAATATACTTAATTGTACTAAAAGTATACTTTAATATCAGAAAGAAAATTTCTAACACATTACTGTTTTTGTGTGCTAAAATAAGTACAAACAAAACATAATATGTGTTAATTAAAAAGACATTTAGTACTTCAGTGCATGTAATCTAAATATGCTAATTTGCACTAATAGTTAAACTGATATTACGTGTACTCAGACAAAGTGTACTACCACTACAATATATTAAAATGTGTTATTAGTGCATTAGTGCACTGTACTATGCATGCTTTAAATATCAGTTCAATTTTGGTGTACTTTCATACACTATTATCGACTTCATTTTAAGTGTATTTTCAAGAAAATGCACTAGAAAGGGATTACTTACAAATGTATTTTTACCTGAGCAGTAATTTAGTTTACTTAAAGTAGCGTACTAACTGGGAAGCACTAATACATAAGTTGATATTTAATGCATTAAACAAAAGTGTACTGTTAGTGTTATTTGACAGTGTGCTTTAAAAGCTTTAAATTGAAGCTGAATTTTTGTGGAATACAGAAATGTTTTATTAGTTACTTAATAGTGTGCTTTCAATGCTTTAAATGCAAACTCAGTTTTGGTGGAGTTTATATGATTATCAAGTGTAAGGGATCGCTTGTAAAAAAATTACTTTAGTCACACTTCCAAAATATGTTTATTGTTAGAACAGCAGTTTTAAAGTACTACATGAAGTGTATTAGTGACTAAAATGACTGTAGATTTTGTATTCTTCCAAAGGACGCTATAAACCAATACAAACTAGACATGTGGTTCTTTCTTCTAAAGAGTGCTTGATTAATTCAAAAAAGATATTAAAAATGTTAATTTCCATAATTTTAACAGAACTTTTCTTTTGTAAAAAAAGTCACCAATGTTTTTAAGCAGTACTTAAAATAGGTGTTTATTTTTACATAACAGAATTTCAATGAACACAATGAATAACATGCTTTTTTAGAGTACATGTAACATTTCTAATACTGCTATCAGAGTATATGACAGGACAATCTTGAAATGTATCTTTTTTAATTTGCACATTTATGGTCATTAATGCAAACACATATTCCAAGGTTCATTTCACATTTGACAGCTATCAAAAATCACTTTGTGACTTGAGAACACAACAGGAAATTGACTATGCATCTTGACTGGAAAATTCATCATTTAAAAGAATTTGATTATATAGGAAAACACCATGCACAGTCTGTGTGCTCAATATTTGTTGGGGACAACCATCACAATATTATCTTTTCTATTTGTACTTTGTCCGTTTACAGCAGAACATTTGTACTACTAAAATTATTTTCAGTCTTGATCAGTAGATTATAAGACATACCCTGAATACACACTGAGATACAGTAATCCCTAACTCTCATGACTGTTGATTTTTTTCTTATAGTTGTTCAGTTACTATTTAATCTCTCTCTGAATAACATAGTCTATGGCTGTTGATTGGATCAAAATGCATTTTCTGTAGAACAGCTCAGTGGACGCTGCACACACATTCTTGGATTCCATCACCTGAGACACAAAAGTAGAAGTAATGTTTAGCTGACCATCCCTGCAGAGCTGTCTACCAGTCTTCATGAGCTCCTTTACCAGTACACAGTGCATTGATAATTGTGTTTTGAATATTATCAGACTAAGTATTCTGCATAATCTTCCATCCTGTAATTCTATTGTGGAGTTGGCCTGTTTTTTTTAGATTTCTGTTACTGCTTGAATGATAGAGGATCCCTTTTATAATGAAATGATGATAACATACATATTGTCTGCTTGTAACACCCAGCAAGTCTTTGATAGAAAGTGTTTGTAGTGGTGACAGTTTACCGTGAGAAGGACTGCCAAAACCCCTGACATTTTCATTTAGGCTGACTGAATAACAACTTGATAAATTACTGTTTAGATCAGAAAAAATACTTTTAACCCTATCATTAACATCTGTCATGATCTTTTCTGCTTTTTGTGTTAGACTCCTCCAGCAAAGCAATCTTTTAACTATTTGCTCAGGAACATGTGTGGTTCCATGGAAGTAATTCAACAAAGTCCTTGTAAATGATTCATAGGAAAAGGTTGATGTAACCAACAGAGACCCCCAGTTCCTAACACTTGCTATAATGTGAGTCAGTAGTTGAACATTGAATGTCATATTTGTTGTTCCATGTAACTTCTTAAAGTGTGTAGTGAACTTTTTGAGAGCTTTGTCTGCTATTTCAATCTCACAGCATTTCACCTTTTCTCCCTAAGGAATGTTTATAGCAAACACTAAAAGAAAAAGGTAGTTCTCAGTAAAGCCCCATTCAATATGGGCACAGCACTGAATAAGAGGAATGACCACCACTCCGATAGTTTCCAACACTTTCTGCCTGCCACAGATCGAGGTACTCTACTTATCTCAACTAGGGGTTGAATTGCAATGAGCTCTTTGTCAATGTGGCCTGATCTTGTTTCAATATACAGTACCACTCTTGGTCATGATGTCTTGAATCAAACCACAAATTAGCTAGTTGTCTTGTCACACCAAGGCAGACACAGTGCTGGCACTCCAGGACAAATCCATTTATCATTTGAAATTTCTTGAGTTTCATTAATGGTAAAGGTCCTTTGCGTGATTGCATGATAAAAGTGGTCAGCCTCACTTCTAAGATTTGGTTTCAGGACTTTGTTTGTGCAAGGACCTCCTCCAACATGGTCACAGAAATCACACCCATAAAAGCCATTAAAGTATTTGGTGTGGGCAAACAACTGAATCAGAACTGCATATAAGAGCATACACCTTGGAGACATGCTGTACGTTTGCTGAGTCTTTCCATTTAATTCCATATTTGTCTAGAACTAACGGCTCATCTCAAAATGGCTCCAAAAATGTCAACATGTTTGACTTCTTTTCCCCAAACCAAAGACACTGAAGGCAGATATTTGCCTTGTGTTCTTTAGGTTCAAGTTCTATAACCGGGCATTGGATGGACCAGATTTGATACTTAGAACTCCTGAACAGTGGAATTCCATCACAGTTCCAAATTAAAGATGTCATCTTCACTCAGTTCTCCAGATTCTTTTAGTTGATGGTACTCTTCTCCACACTGACAGAATCTTTTTTAAAACTTGTTGGTTTTTGTTCAATTAATGTTTTGATCTGTGAAGCCAAACTATACACAACAAAGAAGCAGCCACTTTTAAGACAGTTCTCTGAATCAGTTACTGTATAACAAGCAATATAATGTAGCTCACTTTTGTTTTTCCCAAGGTAGTTCCCACATGCTGGACAGTAAAAATGAGGTTCATAATTTACATACTGACCATAACCTTATCAAAAAGGATATGTGGTTACTGGCACCATGCCTGGGAAATGCTCATTGAAACTCTTTAGTAGATGTCCTAGTGACACAGCTGACAGATTGTGCCTTAGTACATAAGACATTAGCAAGAATAAACTTTCTCCCTTTGTCAAAGGTGCTCCAGGATACACAGGATCACCTCCATCCAAAGAGTCCACCTGTGATGACATTATGTAATAATTATTAATGTCAACAGTTAATCTGCAGAAAAAAAGATTGCTTTTGTATTCAAAGGGAAAGTTTACACTAATAAATAATAACAACCTTTAAGTTTGGTGTTTCTTGCCGGCCAACTGTTGTAGCAGACACTTTGTATTCTGGTTGTTTCTTGGACGTTTCCTGTATGAAATAGAATGCATAAATAACTGCCTGATTTACAAGTACTTGGAATTTCTTTTAATTTTATTGGGAAGGACAATAATGCAGTGACTATATATAGTTTAACACAAGAATTAATTTACATATTTCCAAATGCTGCCATTTTAGTACCTCTGATGAAATTATGTTTGGTGTGTCCTGCTACTGCTCTTTTTCTGTCTGACTGCTTGCTAAATTTGTGACAGGTTCTTCATCTGGAGCATTCTGGGGCAGCTAGATAATGCCATCAGATATAGTTATTTTGTAATAATGATAACAAACAGTTCTGGATTAAAAACTTAATAAGTAGCTTGTAGATGTTTTTGCAGACTTGTATCTAAGCACTGAAACAGCACACAGCAACAGCTGGTATAAGGCTAATGTTACCATTTCAACTTGTAGATTAAAACATTCATTTTATGTACTGTTGTGAATAAAAACATAATGTAGCCTACCTCTTTTAAGACCTGTCTCCTAACTGTCTTAGATTATGCACAATTAAGATATTTTTTGTAAAGTCCTCTACCATTAAACGTATTCTGCAACAAAGAAAACGTTTCCTTGTGGTCAACTTAAAAGATGAATTGTATTTTTATTATTATTATTTTAGTTTTAGACCAAATAGTAATATATAGGCTAATAAACTTGCTTTCATAAATACAGTTATTAGAAAAAAATATGAGAAAAAATTAAAAAAACTTTTTTGCTACTAACTTTAACATCTGCTATCTGTCCATATTTGGTAGCCTTTAAATGGTTCGCAACACTCATCCTGTAGATAGCCTTTATATTTTCTTTTAAGGGTCATTTCTGCTGCATTGGGCAATATGACTGTAATCTGTGGAAAAACGTTGAAAGTAGCTAGTCAAGTGCATGTAGGAGGTCATTGTTTGATTTATAACAAACATTTTTAAAATATAGTCAATTAGAGTAGAGTATGTGCGCATATGAGCATAGACATCAACTGTAATCAATATGTTTTACCTATCTATGTTGTTTTAATTACTATTACTATCAGGCTATTAAAAAAAATTCTGTGGAGGATGGCTATGTTCTGAGATTTCACACGTGCACTTTCTTTTGCCGTCAACCGAAGCACTGACACTCATCAGGTCATCACAGAGGGAGATGAAGTGAAGATAGTGCGAGGACGTGCAGTTTCAGCAAGTTTCAAAAATAAAAAATGTCTTGATTTAAATTTGGGATATTTTATTTTTGTGACAAGACTATTCATGTTGAGAGTGTTGACATTGCCACACCTCAGTACAAGAATAAACTGGTGCAGGTGATGACACAGCCGGAACAAGACTGGATTGAGGTTAAATGGGCAAGCAGGAAAGCACTGCAGAAGGAAATGGTCACAAAACCACTTTTACTAGGAGGTTTGTATTATTATAAGGGCATAACAAATGTGAAAATATGGTTTTCAGGTATCTTTTGAATGTTTATTAAAACATAAACATAACTGGCAATAAAGTTGTTCATGAGTAAGGAATAATGGATGACATTGTGGCCGCATCCCCGCCTCCAACATCCATTACTTTCTGTTACCCGAACTTAATGAAGTCCATTATCCCACAGTTCTTACAGATGATATATGTTACTTGAGTGCCGTAAAACACCAAGTGGGAATTTTTTGTGTGTATGTTGATGCTATATACGTTATAGTTAGTTAGAAAGTTAGTTCCCTTTTAGCACAGACGGGTAACTGCTACATAGTGACCCAATATTGAAAAAAATACGACCTTAATAGTTAAACCATATTTTAACCTTAAGCTCCTGGCTTTTTTTTTTGATGACTCACGATTTTTTCTATTTAAATAAAGGCAAGGTGCATCGCAGCGGTCTAATTTTGTGAAAACATGTTCATAAAGACGCTTTTTTTTACCTCCAGGCGCTCGAATTTAATTGTTTCTGTATGGAACGACGAAGCTATAGAAAAGCTAGACCCTTGCAGCGCCCCTCTTTTTGGGCGAAGTTAGGTGTATTGGGCTTATTTTTGGCAAAGCTTCTCACAGCTTCCATAAGCACCATTAAAATAGGCATGGAAAAAGTCAAATTGTATAAATAGCCAGTTCTCTTCTAGAATTATATACTTAAAATAGATAGCAATATGAAATGTTTTAAACTGATAAGTTGTTTATGCATCCAAAGTCCCCTTTTGAGGTGATGCAGTGCTTATCAGGTATGGCAACTGAAATTATGCATAATTCTAATTAATAATATCCAATATTGTTTTAAACTCAATTTTTGTTTAATCAATTACAAATCTGTATATAAACATGCATAGATTGGTGGAATTACTGTGGGTCAGTATTGTTACCTTATATGAAAGCTATATATGCCATTCATATAATGAATACACAGTGATAGTCTTACGGTACAGCTGCACTGAATTAAACATACTTAACACTTATTTTAATATTCTTGAACTTGTATGAAAAATCACCAATATATTCATCCATCTATGTGTATGACATATACAGTATGCACAATTTATGTGTATGGGACTACTATTTGTGTCATGTTTATGGAATAAGGTTATGGCATACATAGGCTTAAATCTTTTATGGTAATATTTTAAAGATTTAGCTGATTCAAAATAAAAAATGTAATTGTTTAAATTAATTTAAAGAGTGGTCCATTTTAACTGAAATTTGTGCAGTAAAGCTAAAAATGGACTGGCAGCTAATTTGTTTTATGAAGTAAATAATTTATTCTGTAACTAGTCTTATCAAACCACCAGTACAGTATTAACATGCAGTTCTTTTAGTGGTTTATTTGTTCCTTTAAAGTATTTCACCCTAATTATTTCATACTTAGCATGCCAGGGTACTTTCCATGTATTTTAACTTATCAGTTTAAGGATCTTCCTTACCACCATGTAGCAGTAACTCACCAATTAAATCAGCTGATACTTGTCAAAAACTGTTGAGAGTGAGAAGTGATTGGCTGTTGAAACTTAAGGTGCTATATCATACTTTATTTTCCTCAACAATGTATTCTACTCAACCTTTCATTCGTGATATTCACAGAGAGTTATAAGAACTAGACTAAAAAGAAAGCAGGCATTACTGAGGAATGAGGACATATGGAGTATGGCAGTTGAGAGGAGAAGGCTGTTGTGCCACACAGGATGAATGCAAAGCAAAGGTTGTTGTTATTGTTTGCTGTGATAATTCATTGAGGAAATACAATATCATAGCTTTATTTGCAACATTTTGTAACAAGGGTACACCAAAAATTTAGTAGTCAGTACAGATACAACTGTTACAAATTGCCTTTGTCTTCCTTCATCTTCCATTTGCATCTCACATCAGATTGTTTCATCACATCTTTTCCTATGTATCATTAAAATGAAAAATTCATGTTTTAATTTGCCCCGGGCCCCTGTGTTAGGATGTAGCGGGTTGGAAAATGACTGACTGTTTTGGTTTGAATGTGTTTTTTAATCTCTCTTTTCCCGAAAATATAAATGGAATAGTTTATAAATTTTTGACAAATATTACATATTTTTCCTGTGACAAAGAAAAAAAAGCATAGACATTGACAGACCACAAGTTTATGAAACAAATGTAAGTATTTACAGAAGTGGATGACATTTTTCAATATAATTGCATAGGGAAAAAGCTATAAATCAGAAGACAGAAATCCAAAAAATATATTAAACCTCTCAAAATGGTTAGTACTATGTGAAGCTCAAGAGACATTATTGTCCAAAGGATTAACCTTTATACCTAACCCAAGAACTGACAATAGACCTATGGACAGTACTATGGTAGAGACTGAAGAATTTTTTAGAAGAATGAAATTAATAGACTACTATGAAAAATAAACAGTTAACAGAACAAATGCCTGTTTTGCTGAAAATCTGGGTGGATGGCACCCAACAACAAGATATATAAAAAATAAAGAAATTTATATCTGAAAGCACACATAAAATTAAACAAATCCCTAGAACTCTGCACCAAAATAATGAAAATATAACAGAACCTGAAAGAAAGCCTCTAAAAGAGCCACAACAACTTAAAAATGTAATAATGAAACCTCCAGACAAAGGCAGTGCTATAGTTATAATGGATACTGAGGATTATATCATTGAGGCCTCCACACAATTGGAGAATAAAGAATACTATTTAAAGTTAAATGGGACTATGTATATAGAAACACAAAACTTAGTATATAAAATAATAGACAATCTGGAAAACAAAGGAATCATACACCATAAACAAGTATAATTTTTAAAACCTAGACCTAGAAGGTTCTACATCCTACCATAGATCCGTAAAAAAACAGCAGAATGGACAGAAGCTTTCCTGCTAATCCCTTAAGGAAGGCCCATCGTGTCAGACTGTAATAGTGAGATTTGAAAAGGAAAAGACTTTAAGCCACTATATATGAGCAGTAAAAGTAAATATAAACAACTTTTAAAACTTTTAATTTTATTACAAAGAATTCCCTCTTCTGGTTGGTCCTTAGGGAAACAACAGGAAGGTATAAAACACCAGGCACATGGAAGAGAAGCACCATTTTGAAGGCAAACTAAAGAGAGTACGGACGTGTTATACAAAAACCTAGAAAGAAAGGCTGAAATATTAAATTCAGAAAAAATAGCTCTAAAATAGAGGTACAGGGAGGAGTGTGCTTGCACCTTAAAGTCTTTTTAAAGACTGAGGTGAAAAAGAAAACAGCTGAGTCCTTGTACGTTTGATTCAGTTTTGCCACATGACAGCCAATTAAAAAAAAAAAAAATTCTTGATCAATATTTGCGGTAGTCTAGAATTACGTTTTGAATGATGCTTGTATTTTACTTAACAGCACCACACACATCTTGAATTATAGTAAAAGCATGACTATTTCAGTGACTTTCTTTTTTGATCATAGAATTGTTCTGTACAGCATATTGATTCAAAGACCACTTACAGAAATTACAGCTTTGCAAACATTTAACATTCACACTACTGTTTTTTAAAAAAAATATTTAAAAAAATGTAAATTTTAGCTGTTGCTGACCATCTTTGTTATCCCTTACCTGTGGCATAATAGATCAACTGTTACTTAACTTCTTGTTGATTGGCTAAAATTAAATGTTTGGTTGTTTTTTGCTTAATTTGTTCCCTGCATCAGGTGTTTACATTCAATCAGTCTATAGTGTATAGTAATGTGAATATTTTATTTCCTGGACACAGATTTTTCTTGGCAATACAGGGGTCCAGGTCAGCAAAACCTGCTTCCTCGGACTGAACAGGAGTAGAGTTCCTCTTCACCCAAAAGTTAGCTGTACTGCTGTTTGGACGGGATGAGCTGGCATCTTCAAGCCTTACCGGCAAATCAATGTCAGCTGAATCACACAAGGATAAACCGAAACCTGAAAAGTGTAATGCTCTTGTTGGTTTGTATTAAATCTATTTTGTTATTATCCATTTGTTTTTCTTCTTCTTCATGTCATTAATTTTATAAGTTTTAATACTCATCAGTCACAATATTTATGTGTTTTACTACAAAAAAAAAAACATTTATATAGCTGGCATGCCTTACAAAAAACTATTTTTAATGTCATTCATTTGTTTTTTCTTCTTTTTCTACAGATAGTGATTTCTAAATTTCCAGGGATGGCACTCTCTGAAGTGAGAACAATCACAAGATGGGAGTGCAACAACGAGAATTTTGTATTGAAAAAGAAGCTTTAATCAGCGTAATGCGCGCACATACACACAAAGACAGGAGGTTTGTGGCACTCAGTTATTCTGCCTCAGTCAAAATGTGAACTTGTTTGATAATTATTTTGTTCATTCTGTATTTTGTTTGTTTGTGCCCTAGGCAAGCTCACTTGAATAATCATCATATAGTGAGAAGACAGCCTTATAGTGGATAGCTTTCAGTTTTGTTTTTTTTTATACAAATGTTGTTAATGTAATTCAAATACCAATAATGTATTACTGTATGACAACTGTTTTGTTATTTAGCCCTTATGTTCCTAGCATAACTGTTGTACTTACACTTAATTGCAGAGCTAAAAGTTCACTGAAGTACACTTAAGTACATTAAACAGTACCTTTGAAATATATCACAAATATGTTTTCATTAAAATGTAAATATATTTCCTATGTATTATAAATATACAGTATTAACAAGTCTCTGAAAGGTGGACTTAAATATATTCCAAGTGGAAACAAAGTACAGAAATAATAAAAAAATGTATTTAAGCATATTTAAGTATCTAATGGTGTCTCAAAATAGCATATTCAAGTACACTTAGTTGTTTTTAAGTATATATTTAGTTACACTAATGATATTACATTAGTACAAAATCAGTGCTTGAAAATAGCACACTTTTAATATAATAAGTGCACTTAAATCAAGTGTATTTTAGTGCACTTCTGGGATATAATAGACACAAAGTATGCTATATTTGACTTGTAAATACATCTGAAATATATCACAAATATGTTTTCAACATGTTATCCTCACATTTTGATTGAAATATAAAAATATTTCCTAATTTTACGTTTAGTAACAAGTCTCTGAAAGTGTATTTTAGTGCACTTTTTTACCTGGGCACACAAGAAGGACCAGAGCAAACTGCACTTGCTAAGGTCTTTTAATGTGTGCAGCAAGCTGTTGGAAATGTTCTACCAGTTCATAGTGGTCAGTGTGGTGTTCTATGCTGTGGTCTCATTGAGAAGCAACTTGAGCTCAAAAATGCACAATTGAACAAATTTATCAGGAAAGCCTACTCCATCATAGGGAGAATCTGGAAGACAATGGAAGCTGTTGTGGAAAACAGGATGGTGGCAAAATTGGATGCCATCATTAGGCTCTTGGAGCATGTTTAGCCACAGTCTCACTCCACCTTAGTCTGCTAAGAAACACATCTGGGCATCTTTCATGCCTGCTACAATCAGACCATACAATACTTCCACCAGGTGTACTTGTTAAGTTTATTTAATTTATTTATTTATAATAACCTATTAATAAATTTTATCTAATCTAATCTCTGCACACTTGGAGAACATTTATCTTGTAACTGACAGGTTGGGGTTGGGACCTACATCTGTTTTTTAATATCTTTCATGGAATTAATCTTTAAGACTTGAGACTTAATTCACTTTGAACATGGCATGGTAGTGGGTGACAAAAGAGCTAACAGAAGTGTATCACAACCACACTACAACACGGTGTCCACAGTGTATCAACATGAAGTCACTACCGCAAAACACTCGAGAAACGGATGGCAGTCCTAGTAAAGAGGGCTGACTGAGGCCAACAGTATCAGATATGTGTGGAGCTCCAGCACCTGCCATGAAATGAACATGACAGCCAGTGATCTACAAATGGATGCAGTAGCACTGGGCTAAGTGACACCAACACTGGACACATGTCCTTCTTGTCTCATGAACTCTAGTCACTGCTACTTCAGGCTAAAATGAGGGGCTGAGAGACCGGTGATAATCCTGAAGCCCAAAGCTGGAACCAGCTGTCCACTGCAGGAACTCTCATGTGTGGGCCAATTTGACACCACCAACTAAATTAACTTTGATTTCTGTTAGGTGAGCAAAAAAAAATGAATTACCAAAATATAACTCATGCCAGTACTAGGAACATCAAGTAGTAACTCAGCCCAGATGTGACCAGATACCCCTCACCACTGTGCTACCACCCAGAATTTAGTAATCTTAAAATAACCAATTGACAGTTTTGGGGAGATCTTTTTTAAAAATCTTGAATTGATTGCACTAGCTGTGCCTGCCCAGCAGCCCAATGGGAGCGCTTCCTTCCTCTCCTGTCTGGGGTAAGGTGGGCGGCACACATGCTGCTTGAGGGTGCGGCACAGACTGCAGCCTTTTGATTCTGTGATTCCCGTGGTGGGGTTGGAGGGGATGTGGTATAGCGGGTCCACAGCTCAAAATTGAAAAGGCCAGTTTTAACAGATAATTGCCGCACTCGCGGCTTAAAGGGGGTTATGGTAGAGTGGCGGAGCGGTTTCCGGGAGCTTTGTGATGCGGGCAGTCCTCGCTTAAGCGCACAGGTGAGGAGTCGTCCGCATCTGTAATTATTGCCGGGAGTTGCTAATCGCCACACCTGATCCACGACCCCGTAATATATAATGGAAGCTTTGGGGGCGGAGCTTAATAGGGAAGACCTGCGTGAAACACTTGAGAGGATCGAAGGGATGACAAAGGACAGCACAGTTAGTTATGAAAATGAAATCCTTAAAGTGTGGAATTCTCTGCCAAATAATCTTAAGTCAATGAAGGCACTTGAGATTGCTTTCCTTACTTTGTTTGGAACATCTTATGCTTGTGCGCAGCTGTTTTCAGCTTTGAATTAAATCAAATCTGACACCAGAAACAGACTAACAGATGACCTGAGTGCTGCATATGTTGCTCTCAAGCTTACAAAGTATAAGCCAAGGTTAGACAAATTATCAGCATGCATACAACAGCAAAAAGCACATTAATTGTTCAAAAGCATACCGAATGCAAACTTTTACCTTTCAACAAAAAGTTGTTTGTATCATTGAAAGCTCCGCTATTATGTTTTTCTTTAAAGACAAAAGATGTTAATGTATGAGTGGCTTTTCTAAACTAAAAGCTCAGTAGATAGACTGGACTGAACTGCCAATACTGATGCTCTGTCTATTTATCATCCAGCTGCACTCCCAGGTATTTATAGGTCTGTACCCTCTGCACACACTCACCCCTGATGATCACGGGGTCCATGAGGGGCCTGGGCCTCCTAAAATCCACCACCAGCTCCTTGGTTATGCTGGTGTTCAGTTTTAGGTGGTATTCAGGTTAAATTGCCATGTTGGCACTTTGCGATAAATAAGTGGGTTTTAGATTGCAGTTTGGGCGCTTGGTTTCTAAATGGTTCGCCATCACTGGTCTAGGTGAAAGGGCCCATATATATATTTATTTAAATTCGACGTTTAATTCCATCAAAAACAGTCCTAAGCCTGGCTACAAAAGGAGAAACCAGGCAAAAAAACAATGGACAATCCAGAATCAAATCCTAAAATTCATACTGCTGCATCCAAGGCAGCTGATTGGACCAGCTTCATGGACACAGGGCATTGGTGAGCAGTGGGCCACTGGTCAATGAAAAAAAAATCAAAATAGTTTTGCCAAAATGAGAAATATGCATTGCAGCATGGAACCAGCTATCAAGGAGTTGAAGGCAGTCATCTGAATCTTTAGGAATGGCAATACACCAGGCGCTAATGAAATTACTGTGGAAGCAGTCAAGGCAAAAGAAGACATTCTGCTTCATTGCCTCCACCTACTTTTCAGAGCCATTTGGCAAACTAAGCTAGTACCAGTTGTATGGAATAAGGCCATCACCATACCTATCTTCAAGAAAGGTGACAGCCACAATTGCAAAAATTATTACGGTATCAGCAAGCTCTCCATAGTAGGCAGAGTTTATAATGAAGATTGTCCAGTCAAGACTATTGAGGTATTGTGAGCAAACAAGCCGAGAAGAACAAGCAGGCTTCCGGCTAAATCGTGGATGCTGACACCTGGGGCCTCATGCATAATGCCTGCACACTTAAAACATGGCGTAAGGACAAAAGCGGAAATGTGCGTACGCACAAAAAAATCCATATGCACAAATCTGTGCGTTCACCAACTTCCATGATCTTCCACTCCGTCAGCGTGAAAGGTAACGCACGTGCATGCGTCTGCTGCCCCAAACCAACTCCATCCAGAATTACGCCTCTTTGAATATGCAAATCAATATACAGTAAATAGCCCTAAAGCTTAGCGTTCTGTGAAAAGGCAATGGCAAAAGCATGGGGGAAAATAGAAGAATTTCAGCAAATACCAAGTGGAGGCAAGGAAAAACATACTATTTGTTGGTTTAAACGGTGGTATAAGCAACAAAAGGAAGTTGATAGAGTGACATAGATTGTCAGAAAAACTTGAAAGCTCAAGTTCACAAAGTCGCACAGTGCCCGAAATAAAAATAGAAGTTGTCAGATATCAAAGACACTGTGAAAAGGTGAGTCATAGCCCACCGTCTGAGTGTCATATGAAAGCTTATTAGGGTACAGAGAAAAGAAAAAAAAATGGGGACACTGTGAGGAAAAAGCTCAAAATGTCAACTTTACTCACATAGTTTATTTTGTCATTAAAGTAGATCATCGTAAACTTCATCTTTAAATCATTTAATTTACTAGTTTCACAAATACCATCGTAACTAAAGTAGCACATTAAATTCTTTATTTTGTATATGTTCTGCTATGTGCTCTGTGTGTGTGAATCACTACGTGCTTGTTAAACTGGCTTTCTCTTCCTCCGACAGGACACAAAATCCATTACATTTGTGATATTACAGCTCTCTGAATTATTAAAATACTGAGATTTATACTTGATATCATTTTCATGATGATAGGGGTTAAAGCATGTTATTAATCAAGGGAACACAGTGGCGCAGTGATAGTGATGAACTGGAGCCCTGTCCATAGATTGTTCATGCCTCCAGCAAGATGCTTGCTGCGTCGTGCACAGCCTTAGATTAAATCAGTTATTGCAGCAGTACTGTCTCTTTCAAATGTACTAACCTCCAACTTCAAATGCATCCAATTCCTGTCCTTCCTTTTCTTTCTCCAAGTAACCAATCGCCACACAATCAGCTCTGTAATAGATGTTAAGCCAGCTGTAAGTTTAGAACGCCAATTCTTCAAAACTTTTAAGGAACATTGAAATATCTTCATAGTACATGTTTAATTATTCTATCCATCTATTCTTCCAGTGTCATGCCAGCCCCAGCAAGAATACAGCATGAGGCAGGAACAATCCCTGAACTAGCTAGCACTGCGCCACTGTGTCCTCACATGTTTAATTATTAACAATATAGATTATTTAAATGATGTTAACATTTTATCTGTATAATGTAATAAACATATTTTACTGCATTTCATCTTAAAAATGATATCGTCAACATATGTAAATACGCGCTTTATAAAGTGTCTAAGGTTGTGCAATATTATAACTGTATTGCAAGTTTACAAACTGTTCTACAAGGAGCACTTGATGAACTGATTGAATGCATTTATACTTCTTGGGATGAAACTGTTTCTGAACCGCGAAGTCAGTACAGAAAAGGCTCTGAAGCGTTTACTGTATGAGAGCAGTTCTAACAGACAGCATGGCTGAGGCAGCGTGTGCTTGATGCTGTATACCGATAATTCTCTTTCTGATCAGCTGCTTTAAAGCTGTGATTCCACACTCAGATACAGTGACATAAACTCTGAGTGGTGCAGTGAGAGTAATATGGAAAAAGATGATGCGCTGTGGCAACCCCTAACGAGAGCAGCTGAAATAAGAAGAAGAAGGTGCAGTGAGAATAACAACACTAAAGCAGCTATGGGATCTAAAAAAGAAAGGGAAGCCATACTGGAACAAAAGCACTGGTTTGATGCTGGGTGCCGCCAGTTTCCAAAACCGAGTCCAGAACTTTGGTACACCAGGGTCTCAGCTAGTGTGAAAATGTGTGTGGCTTTATGCCAAGTTTAGGTTTTATACATCACGATTTGAACGTGGAAACAGGAGTACGCAACATTTTTGTGTGTACGCACCGTTTATACATGAGGCCCCAGATCTTTACCATCCGACAACTGATGAAGGAAACGAATGGTCATTGTCTTCAACAACTATCAATCAGCATTCAAATGCATTCACTGGCCCATCCATTGGAAAGCAGTGGATACTGAACTTGTCCCTCAGAAAGTGATCAAGCTTCACCAGACAAACTACATCCAGTCATGCACGGATCTGGAAGGAGCTTTTCGAGGCATTTAGCATCCAAATTAGTGCCCACCAGGAAACTGTGGTCTTTCCCCTGCTCTTTTAACATCGTGATGGATGCCATAATGAGAAAATCTTTTAGATCTTAAGCTGCTGATGAAGATTTTCAATAAATTACTACTTCTCTTTTCTTGACAAACTGGTTAAGTAAAATTAAAGCTCATCAGGGTACCCCAATAAGTACTGCAGATCTGCAGCTACCACTTTATGTACACATAGAAATAAAAAGTCTATTTCCATATTAGTGATAAGTTCTTTTACATAGTAGTCTTACTCCTCAATATACTATTGCTTAATATAAAAACATTAAGGGTATTAAAAGAAGGCAGTTGTACAAAAACTAGGACATCTAGAGATACTTACACCTATATTTGTCACTAGAGATAGTTCTTAATTTACGCATTGACATTAATACCAGATGGTCTGGTATGTATCTAGGACCACTCATTTACAAAGGTGTTTTACAGAAAAGGCTAGAAATGATGTTCAGAATATACTGATGCTAAGCAAAGTTAATCATGCTATTGGACCTTCCAAAGGTTCCAAGATTAGTAACAGCAAAGAATTCTTTGAACATTTATGACCAAACCGCATATTTTGGATTTTTATTTTGATTATATTTCATTTTTGCCTCGTCTGAAAAAGAGTTTCAATTCAGTTTGTTTCTTATTATCAATAAGGGGTTACTTTTAACAACACTTTTAAATAGTCTGTTAGTATGCCATTAAAACTTGATTTGGATACTGGGTTCACTTGACTATTGATTTAGTGATTTATAATTATTGGTTACAATCATAATAGTTAATATATCTTAACAGTGTATGTATTTTTGTTTGTTTTAGAGTCCAATAACAATTTGTCTTATTCACTTTGTCATTTATTTGCTTTTCCCCATGTTAGGAGATGACAAACATCATTTTTCATGTGTGTCACCTGTTTTAATGCCCCAATAAAACAACCAACATTTAATTGTTTGACTACATTTATAAACTGTTGCTGTTCCAATATTTTTGACATTTACCCTATTGAGAGATAAAGAAAATAGTTTTGCTTGTTTAAAAACATTTGAAAATTAGGATACAGTATTAGAACAAAGATCTGTTGTTTTCTCATTTTTTGGCCCAACATCCAACTCATTATTTGTGGTCCCTATGTAATTTTATTGCTAATCTTTATCAAGTGTACCACTGTATGATTTATTATCCAAATGGTTGAGGTTATTGATTCTAAAACTACTTTTTGCTTCAAGACTGACACAACTGGAGTAAAGGCTATGCCTTGTGCTGTTTTCACACATTTATTATTATTACCTTGTACAAAGGCATAACCACATACTGCTTAATGCAACAAGAATAAATCAATATAAATAACTGCATAACCATGTCAAATTTAAAAAATAAATCAGATACTAACATGAAACATTTTTCATATGAAAAAAGTAACATTCATACATGTAAATCAGCCACAGGCATCCAAGAAAACTGAATTGGTATCATAGGCCAATAGGTGTTCTTACACTATAAAGCAAGTGACAGAAAAAAAGACTTCACTGGGGGAGAGAAAACAAAGTCAAAAGAATGCACGGCAAAGACAGAAAAGATATGCAATCATCAAAGCCCAAACTAGAAACCATTGTCAAAAAATTATGTGCAGAAAGTCACGATTCTCTAAATTGATTTTGAAGTAGCTAATGCATGACGTTTTTTTAGCCTTTTGCTGTAAACAATATGGCCACAGGCAATGCAAACACTTCTGAAATGGCTGAATCATCTTTCTAAAGTATGATATAAAATGGTGGTGTGGAAAGGTTAAAAAAGGTTACAAAATAAATATACTGCTCAACAGAATTAAAGGAACACTTTTTAATCAGAGTATAGCATAAAGTCAATGAAACTTATGGGATATTAATCTGGTCAGTTAAGTAGCAGAGGGGGTTGTTAATCAGTTTCAGCTGCTGTGGTGTTAATGAAATTAACAACAGATGCACTAGAGGGGCAACAATGAGATGACCCCCAAAACAGGAATGGTTTAACAGGTGGAGGCCACTGACATTTTTCCCTCCTCATCTTTTCTGACTGTTTCTTCACTAGTTTTGCATTTGGCTACAGTCAGTGTCACTACTGGTAGCATGAGGCATTACCTGGACCCTACAGAGGTTGCACAGGTAGTCCAACTTCTCCAGGATGGCACATCAATACGTGTCATTGCCAGAAGGTTTGCTGTGTCTCCCTGCACAGTCTCAAGGGCATGGAGGAGATTCTAGGAGACAAGCAGTGACTCTAGGAGAGCTGGAGAGGGCCATAGAAGGTCCATAACCCATCAGCAGGACCAGTATCTGCTCCTTTGGGCAAGGAGGAACAGGATGAGCACTGCCAGAGCCCTACAAAATGACCTCCAGCAGGCCACTGGTGTGAATGTCTCTGACCAAACAACCAGAAAGACTTCATGAGGGTGACCCAAGGGCCCCATGTCCTCTAATGGGCCCTGAGCTCACTGCCCAGCAGCATGCAGCTCGATTGGCATTCGCCATAGAATACCAGAATTGGCAGATGCACCACTGGTGCCCTGTGCTTTACAGATGAGAGCAGGTTCACCCTGAGCACGTGACAGAAGTGAAAGGGTCTGGAGAAGCCATGGAGAACATTATGCTGCCTGTAACATCATTCAGCATGAGCAGTTTGGTGGTGGGTTAATGATTGTCTGGGGAGGAATATCCATGGAGGGTCACACAGACCGCTACAGGCTTGGCAAAGGCACCTTGGTTGCCATTAGGTATCAGGATGAAATCCTTGGACCCTTTGTCAGACCCTATGCTGGTACAGTGGCTCCTGGTGCATGACAATTCCTGGCCTCATGTGGTGAGAGTATGCAGGCAGTTCCTGGAGGATGAAGGAATTGATACCATTGACTGGCCACCACACTTTTCTGACCTAAATCCAATAGAACACCTCTGGGACATTATGTTTTGGTCCATCCAATGCCACCAGGTTGCACCTCAGACTGTCCAGGAGCTCAGTGATGCCCTGGTCCAGATCTGGGAGGAGATCCCCCACAACACCATCTGCCATCTCATTAGAAGCATGCACCGATGTTGTCAGGCATGTATACAAGAACACAGGGGCCATACAAAGTGCTGCGTACAATTTTGAGTTGCTGCAATTTAATTTTGGCAAAATGGACTAGCCTGCCACGTAATTTTTTCACTCTGATTTTTGGGGCGTCTTTGAATTCAGGGCTCTGTAGGTTGATAATTTTCATTTCCATCAAACGATGTGGCATCCTTTCGTTCATAACGCATTACCCAGTCTATATCAGTAAAGATATCCAGGAGGATTTCTTTTTCCCATTGAGATCTGATGTGTTTTCAAAGTGTTCCATTAATTTTTTTGAGCAGTTTAGTAAGTGAAAAACTGAATGAAAGGCATAGAATATTAAAACAAGATTCTGCTCATATGAAAATCCCAAAATATCCATCTCAACTATACATGTGTTTTGCTTTAGCTAGGGTTTTTTCACAAGCTCAAGTTTATTTTTTGTTTCTGTTATTGTTTAAATACGGTTTTATATATTGTGTTATTATGTTTAAATACTTCCAATGTTTTGTTTATTTAATTGCTATTTTTTATATTAATGCTTTTAAAATCTTGTATTGAGTTAGGATACTAAATATTAGTTTTCCTTGTTAATTCTCTTGTCTCCTTTATGTACAACCTCAAGGGGTGGGCCTAATATTACAATTAAGACAGCATCCCTAGCAATACATAAAAGGAGTTGCAGATAGAATAGTGGCTTTGTCATTTCATTTTTGATCTTGATGCATGTACTTTAATGTTTGTACTTCTTCTCGATATTTGGATTATCTAGTTTTGAATGTGGCACTTGTATTAAGGTATTATTTTTGGCTTTAGGATTCTATGAATTTGTTTCCCTATAGGTTGTTCTTATAAAGTTGCCTTTTTAAAACCTTAAGAGAAAAATTCTTTAAATATTAAGGTGCAGTGATTTTATTTGACCTTGGACCCAGAGGTTTTTGTGTTTTTGCTGTTCCCCTTTTGTGATCATTAAGTTTTTTAAAAGCTTTCGCTCCATTTTTTGCGTCTGTGTGGACCATAAGCTGGGGATAGGCAGCCAGGGGTGAAGCCTATTCAGTGGAGCCGGACCTGGGTGAAGTGCTTGGTCTAGCTTGTTGTTTTTGAAGGCTATATTCTTCTTTTAGCTATTTTAGTGTGTCAGTATCACAACAAATCGGTAATACAGAAGTTTACAAAAAGGAGTTTTTGACAACATGTTTTTGTATGGGAAGAACGAGGTTAATGTCCCAGGACCAAAACAAGTTTCTAAGTCTGCTGGTAAAGCACTAAATGTGACTGTATTACTTTCAAGATGACAGTGGGGCAAAGAGATTGCTTGTGAAGTCTGTGGGGTCTGAGATGGTGGAAACAGCTTTCTACAGATGTCTGCTGTCAAAAATACTTGGCTTCAGTGATAAAATAGGTAGTTTTAACCACCGACTTTAAGTTGTCATAACAGCATGTGATACAGGTGGTCAGTGTGAATGCCACTATGCATCTGAAGTGAGCCAGAATCCATAATGGCAGATTAATTTTCCTCACTTCCTCAAAAAGTGAAGTAACATTAATGTTATTTAGCCCTTTTAGCAAGATAGGTAGATCTTAGCACACACATGCAATTTCACTTTTATGAGCTGAAAATAAGAAGAAAACTCTGTTTTATCCTTTTCATTTTTTTACGTATGAAATATAAGCTTTTGCTTTGCTAATTATAATTGTGTTTTTTGTTTTGTTAAAATTTTTGGATTAAACTATTTCTTTCCACTGAAACAATAAATATCAATTCAAAAATGTTCCTTGTGCTTCTGGAATATTATAATAATTTACACCTGCCTTACGTGATTTTCATTGATATTATGTTCTTTATCTGTTTGAAAAAAAAAGAACATCCACACCTGCATTTTTGTTCTTGATGATAACTGGAAGCTTTTGGTTTTTTTCTCACACTTTTAAAAAGTGTTGCCTGCTTTCTAGTACTTCTCTGTGAATTTATTTTAGAGCAAAAAAAACAAACAAATTATATGGCATTTTTTTCTATGTAATAAAAAAGGCCTCTGTATTTTTTACTCCTTTGTTATTTCTGTTTCTTACATCTGGCTTTCTTTCACAATCCTTCATCTTTCTAACCTTAATTTACCCTCACTATGTCAGTGTAAATGCTTCCACCACTTTTAATTCAAAAAGATGCATCTTGTAAGCTGAGAGCATAATAACATCTTTTGAATCGCCATAACGTACAAGGATGGCCTTTTCCTTCCCTCAGTTGTTGGATGTAAGTGGCTCTGTAACTATAAATCTTTCAGTCAGTGTACAAAATTCACCTTCTTACCTTTCATATGTGGTAATTCATCGTGTACTTGGTAATTCAGAAAAAAGGAGAAAAGTTTAGCACATCTGAACCATAACTGTCTCTTCAGAAATGAAGCACTCTTTAATTTATTTATGGAACCTCACTGACATATTTTTCTTCTCTTGCATTGTTCTTTCTTTTAAAGTATTCAAGTGGCATTATCTTGTGAAGTTTCATGGATGACAGTATTTGCTAAGTTCTTTATTTGTGGTAATCACAATCTGTTGCCACTTAAACAGACAACAAAAACACACCAACACAGAAGACATACTAAATGGTATAAAAAGTGCTTACTTCTATAATTTCACAAGGTGAAACTGGATATGTTAAAGGCACCAATTTACAGATCAATTTTGGACCAGCCCTTTGGCCATAGGTCGGTCACAAAGTGTACTGCAGTTAAAGCACTATGGGTCTGGTATGGGTGACCGGTACACATTCTTTAACTGCCAGTTTGGAGTAGCGCAAACTGATCTTCAAGCCTAAGTGGCCTTGGAAGGAATGGTGGTGTGGGCCAAATGCAGAAGAAATAGCCACATGGAGCAGCCCTGATCAAAACAAATCTTAAATGGCCCTTCAAAAGTCAAAAAACATACAAGACCCTGGGAATTATTATTATTGTTTTAATACTATAATTCTAACTAATAATGATAATAATAATGAAAAATCTATTATTTTTATGTTATTGATGGAAGAAATATGTGCAAACCATATGCACAGACAGGACACAAAAAACATGTGCCAGCTGCATTGAAGTACAACTTCAAAAAAAAAAACCAATTTGTGACATCGTCAATCACTGCCCCGAAGATTGAAACTATGTGAGTGCACTGATGCATCTTTATTGTTCTTCACTTACTGCTATTGTGTTGGTTGCAGTATCAGTACAGGAAAGCAGACAGCTGAGAGACTGCTACCTCTGCAGCTCCTTCACTGCCAAATATGCAGGCTGCATTATTCTGTGTTTGGCTGTGCTGCGGCAAGAACATGATAAACAAAAGTCATATGGCTGTTTTGGCCTCTAGTGGCTGGTTTTGCCAATTTGTATAATGTTATTGCCTTATTTTTTTCTATGGCCCTCAGTTGTAAGTACAAATTGCCCTACTTGGTCGGCCATAATCGCCGTATGACTGTGATTTGTTTTTTAATTTTTAAGGTGTGACACAATTTTATTGTTGTTTTTCGTTTTCTTTTTGATCCCAGTTTTGTTTCTTGTGGGTATCACTATTTTGGTTATTTAATTGCTAACAATGCTACATATGCTACAGGAAGTTGCATATCGTGACAAATTCCAGGATGTGTATAATGCAGCAGCATACACCTACTGTTGCCTAAAATTCTTGATTATTTAACAAAAAGTCACATTTTCTATTGTGAAAAGAAAAGCTTTAAAAGATGAATTCTTGGCAACTAACTACTCTGTTGACTTTGAATTATAGAAAACTTTTTGGGCTAGCTTCTCTGTTTTTTTTTCCTTTTACATCTCCTGCTCACTAATATATGTTTTATCTTTTCCTTTTTCTGTTGGAGGCAGGGCAGAGAAAAGACAAAAAAGTTGCTAGTACATTAAGTGCTTAAGAAAGTGCTTAAACTTTGGAATGCTATTGTAAAACCCAGTAATGCATTTGGAACCAATGTACTCAATGTATTGTATTATTCTATGTAGAGTAATTTTTTTTATTGTAACAAATTTATACAGCATGCATAAATTAATCTGATAAAACTTTTTCTTTTTCTATTGGAGGCAGGGCAGAGAAAAGACAAAAAAGATGCTAGTGTATTAAGTGCTTAAGAAAGTACTTAAACTTTGAAATGCTATTGTAAAAGCCAATAATGCATTTGGAACCAATATACTCAATGTATTGTATTATTCCATGTAGAGTAATTATTTTTTTTATTGTAACAAATTTATATATCATGCATAAATTATCTGATAAAACTTTTAATATTCCCAGGAATCTTTGATGTTAAGAAATCTCTACAAAGTAGAGGGCTGTCTGGCATATCACAATGAATGTGTGCAAATATATATATATATATATATATATATATATATATATATATATATATATATATATACCTGTATTATGAAAACAAGCAAGGAAAATTAAGAAAAATGTGTCTTTTCAGCCAGAGCTCAGGAATGAACTACGTAACAAAGAACAAAGTGGTGGTTATATAGATTCATGACAGGAAGGGGTGTGTCCAGCAGGTTCAGAACTGGAAGTGAGGTCATCAGGCAGGATTTCTTTCTGCAAGTCTGCAGAGGAGGAAAGAGAGTGTTAGGTGACAGCGTCAACCCCTGGTCTAGCAGACAATTACAATTATTCAAGCCCGTATATATCTTAAAAGGTGCAGACTCCCTTGAAATCTTGCAGTATTTGTATGCAAAACTGAAATGGGGTTTGGTATTCAACACACTATGTAAAGTTGGATTTGAACCTAATATATTTGTATGAATTAAATTACTATACTATACTCCTTCCCTGAGACTGGAGTTTATGTAAATGAAGTTTATATAAATAATATAAAATTAGATTTCTTTCTTTCAATCTATCTGTTTTTACAATGAGGAAACAGATACAGTGTCCTCCATCATTGAGTTTATTTGCCATTGCTATTGAACCTTTTAGTCATTTTGTGAATTGTTAAAAAATAGCCTGAGGCAGGATTAAAGGATTGACTGTGCCTGTTGGTAGATGCCTCCTCTTGCTGAATAGGCCCTTAAGGGTAAACAGGGGAGATGTTGATTTTTAGAAGGAAGCATGGTGGCATATGATGATTTTTAAAGGATTGAATTCTACACTGAATTTTAACCTCTTTTTATTGGAATATTTACTGTTTACTTATTGGTTTTGACCTCCACTGAACACCTCACCTTTTTTACTGGATTAATAATTGAAGCACCTGGTTGTTTTTATAATAATAATAATAATAATAAGTTGCATTTATAAAGTGCCTTTCCCAAACCTAAGATCACTTTACATATAGATGGGGGAAAAAAAGAATGCCCAGAAGACAAAAGTTCATTGAAGAGTAAAGTTTTGAGTTGAGATTTAAAGATGGAATAAAAGCACTCTTTATTTTGCCTCTCGTCTTGGCTGTTAATGTTTGTCATGTTATTGACAGTTCCACCAGGTACAAGATGTGACAGGCTGCTGGATCCAATAGTCATACTATTTCATAATCAGATTTTGAGATTCACTTTCCAAAACTTCTTCAACATAAAAAATATTTTTTGGGCAATTGAACAAAACAACAACAACAACAACATTTATTTATATAGCACATTTTCATACAAAAAATGTAGCTCAAAGTGCCTTACATAATGAAGAATAGAAAAATAAGAGACACAGTAAGAAAATAAAATAAGTCAACATTAATTAACATAGAATAAGAGTAAGGTCCAATGGCCAGGGGGGACAGAAAAAACAAACAAAAAAAAAAACTCCAGACGGCCAGAGAAAAAAAATAAAATCTGCAGGGATTCCAGGCCAGGAGACCGCCCAGTCCCCTCTGGACAATCTACCTAACATAAATGAAACAGTCCTCTTTGTATTTATGGTTTTTACGGAAGGATTTGATGATGATGATCACGTGGCTTTTAGTCCATCAATGCTGGGGCATCATGGTGCTTTGAGTAGGTTGGTGGTGGAGCAGGCCGCCACCACAGAGAAACCGGAAAAAGAAACAGAAGAGAGAGTAGGGGTCAGTATGGATTTTAGAGCCACCATGAATAGTTATTATGATGAATTGAACATATAGAGTATCAGGATTAAGATAAAGTGAAGTTATAGAAAGGTCATGTTAAAGTAATGTTTTCAGCAGTGTTTTAAAGTGCTCTACTGTATTAGCCAGGCGAATTCCTATCGGCAGGCTATTCCAGATTTTAGGTGCATAGCAGCAGAAGGCCGCCTCACCACTTCTTTTAAGTTTAGCTTTTGGAATTCTAAGGAGATACTCATTTGATGATCTAAGATTACGATTTGGAATATAGGGTGTCAGGCATTCCGATATATAAGATGGAGTGAGATTATTTAAGGCTTTATAAACCATAAGCAGAATTTTAAAGTCAATCCTGAATGACACAGGTAACCAGTGTAGTGACATCAAAACAGGAGAAATGTGTTTGGATTTTCTTTTCCTAGTTAGGATTCTAGCAGCTGCATTCTGCACCCGTTGCAAATGATTTATGTCTTTTTTGGATAGTCTTGAGAGGAGTGCGTTACAGTAATCTAATCGACTAAAAACAAAAGCGTGAATTAATTTCTCAGCATCTTTCAATGATATAAGAGGTCTAACTTTTGCTATGTTTCTTAAGTGAAAAAATGCTGTCCTAGTGGTCTGATGAATATGTGATTTAAAATTCAGGTTACAGTCAACGGTTACCCCTAAGTTTTTTACTTCCGTCTTAACTTCTAATCCTAATGCGTCAAGTTTATTTCTGATAACCTCACTGAATCCGTTTTTGCCAATCAATACAATTTCAGTTTTCTCTTTATTTAACTTGAGAAAATTACTATTCATCCATTCAGAAATACCAGTAAGACATTGTGTTATTGATTCGAGAGAGTCGGTGTCATCAGGTGCTACTGATAAGTACAGCTGTGTGTCATCAGCATAGCTATGGTAGCTCACGTTGTAACTTGAGATAATCTGACCTAACGGGAGCATATAGATTGAGAAAAGAAGCGGACCTAGGATAGAGCCTTGATAGAGCCTCTGTCTGCATTTAATCGCAAGTCATTTACTACTTTAACGAGTGCAGTTTCTGTGCTGTGATTTGTTCTAAAACCTGACTGAAATTTATCTAGAATAGCATGTTTACTTAAGTGGTTGTTTAACTGCATAATGACTGCCTTCTCTAGAATTTTACTTAAGAAGGGCAGGTTAGATATGGGTCTAAAACTTTCAAAAGCAGAGGGGTCAAGATTATTTTTCTTAAGTAGGGGTTTAACTACAGCAGTCTTAAGACAGTCTGGGAAAACCCCTGTATCTAATGACGAGTTTACTATGTCAAGGATATTATCAGTAAGCGCGTCTGATACTTCCTTGAAAAACCTTGTTGGTATTGGGTCAAGGACGCAGGTGGAGGGTTTCATTTAAGAGATTATTCTATGTAAATCAGGTAAATCTATCCTGGTGAAAGAATTGAATTTGTTTATAACGGAGTACTGGGGCTTAGGAGGTTCCACAGTGTTGGGGAGATATACTATATTACTTCTAATATCATTAATTTAGTTACTGCCTCACAGTTAGGAGACCCGGGTTCGCTTCCAGGGTCCTCCCTGCGTGGAGTTTGCATGTTCTCCTCGTGTCTGCGTGGGTTTCCTCTGTGTGCTCCGGTTTCCTCCCACAGTCCAAAGACTTGCAGGTTAGGTGCATAGGCGATCCTAAATTGCCCCTAGTGTGTAATTGATAGATAGATTGATACTTTATTAATCCCAAGGGGAAATTCACATAATCCAGTGGGTTGGCGCCCTGCCAAGGGTTTATTTCCTGCCTTGCACCCTGTGTTGGTTGGGATTGGCTCCAGCAGATCCCTGTGACCCTGTAGTTAGGATATAGCGGGATGGATAATAGTGAGTATGGTATGGAAAACAAGCTTTTCAACTCTTTTCATAGAGTTCCATTTGCCACAAAACTACTCTGATTTTAATATTGTATGTCTTAGTAAATGGTGAAAAATAAGAGTATGGTAATGATGCAAGCAGTGTATCCCTTGTAATACTGAAATCGTTGAAGTATGCCAAGTGCATGTTGCCTATTAAAATAATTGTATTTAAAAACATAAATATAACAACCCTCACAGGACAATCGCATTTTCACCATTCCTAAACTACATGACATGTACTGTAATATTGAATTTCCAGCTTTAGAACCTTTAGAACCATATTCTTTCTGGCATTCCTGGAGAAAGTCACAGTGGCATTGCACTGAGCTTGTCTGACCAAAACCATCTTAAAAGGTCACTCTCAATTTAAAGTAGCAATTTCAGAATTGCCAAGCTCCTCACCAAGACCATCATATATAAAACCTTACTTAGATTTCATACAAAAAATTGTTTATGCTCAAAAGGCAAAACATTGTGGGCCAGGAGTTCTTTTCATTATATCTCCTCTTTTCTGGTGTACCCACTATTACCTGAAATAATTATTACACAAATTGACTGTAACATACTAAACTTAATTACAATTCTTTCAATTATACAGTACTTTCTTACCAAGAACCCAATGATCACTCATAGCATGACCCTGAAGTCTGCTTCCTACACTACTATTTGATAAATAAAGGAACTGTGAATTGAGCCAGACTACCTTGCAACGTTAGTCGGATGCATTCAAGCATCACATATTAATTGTATATTAATTGAATAAAACAGCATTCTGCTTAAAAATCGAAAATTCATTCTTTTGATGGTGCCTTAATCACAACATGTGGATTACATTAGCAAAAATAAACAATTGTTTCAAATTGCCTTTTAATCTTTTCCAATCACAGTTTCCCTAATCCGCTGTATATCATTGTTCGGGGATAATTCTTAATTTGACATTACTGCTTAATGTACAATATATTATTATAATTTCATGGTTCACTGGGTTCGTGGAAATGGGTACATTAGATATGTTGATTTGTGTTTTCCAATAAAAAGTAAAATCATGTATTTTGATACATTTTTATTTATCATGGTACTGGAAAAAGGCAATGTGTTGCATGTTGGTTTACAGGGTCATTGTAATAATCAAGTAAGACTTTCACTGTTACACTTACTAAAAAACAACAGGCAAAGGATGCCTTCTATAAAGTGCAATATAATCCAATTCATTTTATGAGGAAAAATCCAAACAGTTCTTTAGAATTTAGAAGGTATTTATTAATTTCTTCCAAACATGAATCACACTCAATCATAGAAAACCTTTTTTACACTTTAACTTCTGTGGGTGGTAACTTTAAATGAAGTCTTCTTTATTGCTTTCATTTCTTCTCTGCTCTCTGGAAGGGTTCGGGAGAATGTATGTGATTTATTTTAAATTTTATATAGTATTGTGTACTTTCAGTGACATGTAATTTACTCATTGAAATATAGTTCTTAAAATCAATAAAATGTATTAAATTACTGTTATCTATAAACAAGTAAGCTAACATACTAAACATTATGACAAAGTGCTATTTATGGAAAGAAATAAAAAAATGTTTGAATATTAAGGCTGCTTCTAGTGACGTTTAACCATAAATCTACATAAAAATTATGTGATATTTATTTTCACATCAGAAATATGTTTTGTTTTGCTTTGACAGCATAATATGCAAAAGGAAAATCATTTTTAGAAGATAATATAATCAAATTCAGGTTTATCCACCCATCAGGTTAGAAACCTCAGTCTTCACACAAAATAGCCACAGATTGGAATCTGTTGAATTAAAGAAGAATTCCTAAATCTGTGGAATAGCATCATTGTATATTATGTAATTACTGCCAACGCTGCACCAAAACAGTCACAGACAATAAGAACTCTTACAGTCTCCATCACTTAAAATCATTTTCATCTATAAAGAATATCTTTGTTTCTGATATCCCTTGTAACAAGCATGAGTCAGAGACATCATAAAGAGTTGGGGCAGCCACCCGTATAATATTTTCTCAGCTGTAAACTTTCTTTTTAGTAGTATGATGTGCTTAGGTCAGAGTCCAGAACAGAACTGCCTGTACTGAGACAAGTTGGCAGTTTTAACTGTCTGGAAGGGAAATGACATCAACAGTGCAGGAACTGGCGTCCTCGTGCCCGGAAGTGACGTCATACTTGGGGCTGGCAACAGGCGGGATTTCCCAGGAAAGGTCTGCAAGTGACTAAAAGAGAGAGATAGTCAGTACACTCCGCCGCCCCCTGGCCTGGCGTAGAATTACTAGTGTTTAGGCCCTTCAGCTGTTTCCCATGCACACGTGTGTGACACCCTGTAACCAGAAAAAGATTCATCTTTAGTACAGATCAGACACACAAATGAGTTCATCATCTGCTCAAAGAAAATCCAAGCGGCTAGCTTTGTCAAAGTTTGCAAGGGCTACACCTTCACTGCACTATAATAAAAACATATTCGTATGTCAAATAGTTTTACCATAAGAAGGCCATCCATGGAATTTCTCGCATTTTATTGCCTTTTAGTATAGAAACAGTAAAAAAATGTATTATGTCAAAGTGAAAATACTTCCACAAATCTTTATAATAATAATAATAATAATTCCTAACATTTATATACTGCTTTTCTTACTACTAAATGAATTGCAACAAAAATTCCCTGATGAAAAATAATGATCAGAAACTGACATTCTCTGGTTAATTGTGGTCCTGGCTTTGACTATGCCTGTTTTGGACCACTGCTGTGTTGGAGCTGCAAGTTTCTTGCAGAAGGCAACTAATTGTTCAGTAGGATTGTCTTACTTTGCTATATACAGTTTGTTCCCTACCATTATAGAGAAGCAACTGGAATTTGCAAAGAGACTCAATCCATAAAAGAAAACTATGACTGTATTATTGCCCACAGTTATCGCCTTAACTCTTCAAGAAGCAAACACTGGCAGGGAAGGATAGAACACTTGAACATCATAGAGAAAACATCTGTTACTGTAGTTTGACGTTTAAATCTGATTCCGCCTCTTGAAATATGCAGTTGTTAAGCAGCAAGAACACATTATCGTCAGTAGAACAAGAGTCTCTGGTCACAGGAAAATACATCTGTATTTTTTTCAGTCTACACATATCTGTGCCTGTCCAGCTGGCTTAATGCAGATTCTGCAGATCAAGATGTTCTAAGGCTGGACACCTTGATGAAATTCAGAGAGGGGTCACTCAGATGTTAAACGTCTGTGACAAAAAGCTATCAGATGGGGCCAGTACCTGCATTTATCAATCCTGTCCAAATATTTTTTACAAACATGTATCCAATTTAGTGACTATAAATTTATGGCTATACCTTCTTTCTGCATTTGGAGGATTCCATTTTAAGAGGTAATGAAATTCTGTAACTGACCTCCAGATTTGCTTATTTTTTCTGCAGCTTATCTTTTATGGTTGTTTACAGTTTGAAAAAGGCCTTGTCTTACAGCTTACTGATCACACTTTAAAATCCTCCTATAGCATCTAAAATTAAGTTACCGTAAATACTCGCCTATAAGTTGGGTTTTGAAACCTGAAAAATTGATCATAAAATCAGACCCCGACCTATACACCCATTCAAAAATACGACACTTTTTTTTTTTTTTTACATATTCTTGCTTCCTCCAATCTTGCACCAGTTTCTCAGACACAACAAACTTTGTTGCAGCAGCGCAGTTACCAATTTCTTTCACTAATTCAACAACTTTTAATTTAAAGCCAGCTTCATATTTTCTTCTGATTGAACACTCATTCGTACATAAAGGATGCTCTCACGATAAAGGTATATGAGCGTGTGAGATACAAAAACACAAAACAGTGCAAACATTGCTTTGGAAATGTTCAGGTATTACCGTGTGGTCACATAGGCACAATACATAGAAAAAAAGGCAGTGTGCTCTGTGGTTAATCTCTCAGTTGGGTGTTAGCATGTCATAATCTCTTGGATCAATAGTGTGAGTTTTCTACATTCGACTTATACGACCCACATTATAAATTATATGGTAAAATCAAGCCCCGCCTTATCCACAGGAGAACGTAAATACTTTTTATAATCAAAGCTAGACATTTTACTGCATGTTGTGGTTGTGCAAGGTATGGCAGTTCATCCCAAGAAATGTTGATGTGCCAGCTGAGTCATCTCATTTAACAGAAAAAGAAAGATTCGAACAAATGTAGTGCATGATGGCATGTCTAAAAAATGTAGTTATAATTTATCTGGTTGCTTAAAGAGATCAAGTGTTTTTCCGAGACCCACCTTCTATGAGCGCCTTAGTTATTATAGTCCCCCAACTGGAAGGGGTGGAGTTAGTTGCTCTCACTTTGCATACTTTCAAGCAAAATGTAATCAAGATCTGATGTAAATATTCTCAAAACGAGTTTTGGTTTTCCTGATATGTTATGAATCTGGACGGTCTTTGTCACATGGTCATTATTTCTAATCTTGGACTATAATTCTTTCTAGTTCACCTAACACTCTTCTTTATCCAACTTTGGAGGAAGGTTAGTGCTCCACAGAATCTTGTGTTTACCTGTTTCTGCTCTGTCTCTTTATAATGAACTTTTCTGCAATATGGAATATTTTCAATGCCTTGAAAATATCCTCATACACTTTGCCTATTGCCTATTTGTAATAAAATTATTTTGCATTTGTTTTCATGATGATATTGATGATGCATATTTGGTTGTTGTTATTTTTTTTCAGGAATAGGTGTACTGTACTAACACTGAGCTCATGTGATATGCCTCAAGGCTGACTCACACACTTACATGTTTCCATAGATGCAAGTTAATTGCATTCTCTATGTGATCTTTGACACACATAAGCTGATGCATTAACATGTATATGCCTACCATATTTTGCTTAAATAAACTACTCTAGAGGAAGAAAAAAAAAAACAAAAACTGCAGTCATTTCCTGCCTCATGGAATTCTTGCAGGACCAGATGTGATACTCAAATGAGATTACACGTCTAGTGACAACTCATTAAAATGTGTGTAGCAAAAATAACGAATTGTGAGCTGCAGCAGCCACATCCACAGGGCTTCCTCCTAAAACACCCACATCCAATTTATTCGATCTGTGCAGGGTTTAAGGGAGAAAGTAATAGATACTAAACAAAAGACTTGAAGAAGCTGAGAGAAAATAAAAAGCTAAAATTGTTGTTATCCATTCAGGAGCTCAGAAGTACAAGGTAACTGAAGCTTAATAATTAATTTGCATGTTCTAATGAGTGCTATGACACTGGACACAGACAGTGGGCACTCACACCTGCCAGTTCTTTCAAGCTTACATCAAAAACTACACTATAGTTGTAACGCTAACAGAAATCACACACAGCACCTGCAACAACATATGGTTCACAGTTACCATTGATGCTGTTGTATGCCATTGTATAATCTGATGTTACAGAAAAGTTTTCTCTTGAAAATGTTTTTGTTTTTTTAAACAGGTTATGTTTTAAAAATAAATGTGATTGTGCTCCACACACAATTGCAACACACAGTTATATGTTGTGATGGATGGCCAGCATTTCGTTCCAGTTGGGACGTCACCTCAACTAGAAGTAAGAGCCTTTTTAGGGCACTACATCCCCTGGGACGCTAGATGGCAGCTCCCCTGGATGGAAATGGTTCCCTGGATTCCCGCAGGGCAGCATGGGACATGGAGTCCGGTTCTTCAGCCCTGTTGGGTGCCATGGGTGCCACAAGTGGGGGCTCACCAAGATCCAGGGGGATATTATCATGATGTTAACCTGGAAGTACGTAGGAGTCACGAGGATAGAAACCCGCAGTACTTCCAGGGCACCTGAAGAAGGCATGTGACCCAGAGACGGAATACTTCCAGGTCATGGACTATAAAGGATTGTGGGAAAATCCAGCAGATGGAGCTGGTTGAAAGGTAGGGGATGGAGCTGCTGGGAGTGGAGGATTGCTGGTGATTATTGATTATTGTCTTGATTGAAGAATTGTGGATTGTGCAGTGCTTGGTGCACTATTGATTGAAAAAAATTATGAAAGAATCTTCTAGTGCTTTTAGACATGTGTCTGGAACATCTGTCTGGTGGGTTCAACGGGGCGACAGCGTCCCCTAGCGTCCACAATGTCTGTAGATTGTTCATCGTAAATAGAAGCTTGCTCTCTGTCTGACCAGGTTAACGAAAGTACTTCTGATATTTGCAGTTCAAAATCACTGCCCCTACTTTGAGTGCTGCTTTCTTGAGGCTTTGAATTGGTTTAGAACATGACACTCAGTGAGCATTTTAATTGTTCCCACCCAGTTTTAAGCAAAATTCACTCATGGCTGTCTCCACTCATGTGTATTATATGTCTGGCTTCAGCAAGGCTAGTCTAATGGAGACAGATTGTTGGGCAGTGTGATGTATGTTGTGGTATTCTGGTGGTATGATGCTCATTACCTGGACTATGCGGCTGCTGAAATAATTCAGGAAAACACAGAGGTGTGAACATGCCCCCAATTACAGACAGTGGACGCCAATCAACTCATTATGTGGCTACCAAATAAAATTAGTAGCATCAGCCCCTATTGACTTGTTTCATAGCAATCATAATTAATTTTCATTTTTTATTCCTTTAATGCATAAATTAAAATAACCTGTAGAATTATGTCTTCATTATAACATAACAGCTTTTATGAACAAAATTGTAATTAAATGCATTAAGATTCAGCCTTATAATAGCAAAATGTTAGAAAATGAAATGAATTTTTTATAGCTGCAGAATATGGTATGCAACAAAAAAGACATCTTATGTTATTGAAACTGTTATCTAAAACATGACATTCACAATCAAAAGATATTCTTTGGTGTATAGTTCTCTAGTGTGTTAATAAGATGTTTCTGTGTTCCTCAAGTAAACCTTTTTGGAAGGTAACAAATACGAGCCAAGTATTCATAATACCACCATTGTTACTGAAATTCTCAATTAAATTATACTTTATATGGAATGAAAAAAATCTTTTAATGTCTATTTCAATATATTTTAATTTATGAACATTTATGTTAACTAGTCACTAGATTTTTAAAGTATTCATCTTGTAATTTCCAGTATGAATAGGAATGACTGTGTATAGAAGACATTGAAAATGATTGAAAAAGGAAATTACAATTGTGTAACCTAGTGCTGTGCAGTAATTATAGAGTTATACATTAATTATAAGCTTTTATTTGTTTCTACCCATAAAAGTTTATGATTACTGAGCTTAACAAAACAAAAACTAAAATTCTGATGTATGCATGTATGTTATGTAGTTTTAGGTTTTATACCTCAGAATATTATAGATAGAATATTAACCCAATATTGAAAGCATTAAGTATGATCAATGAATTTTAAGAAAACAAGCCAGTATTGAATCAAGCTGAACACTATTCATTCATTGTTGCTGTTGCTCTACTTTCAAAATGTACATTGGCAAAGGGCCAGCTTATGCATTTATTGTTTTAATCAGTATGTAACAAAGTTCTTTGTTAAATTTCTCACTTTTTCCCTTAATTACACATATATGACAATAATAAATAACTCAAACTTGGAAATTATAATATTTTGATAAAAAAACAAAAACACCACACAAAAACATCACCAACATTAAATGTTACATTGGTTCCAGTAATGACTGTAAGATATAGAGCATATTGCTGGACTGACAGCCCAAGTATATTGTCATACACATGCGAATAGGAGGCAGCTAAAGGGCCTGAGTAATGATAACACCACCACCGACCAGGGGTTGCAGAGTGTGCTGACTGTCTTCCTCAGTTACTTGCAGGCCATTCCTAAGAAATCCGGCATCCTTGATGATGCCACTTCTGGTCCTGATGACATCGCTTGCAGGTCCGGCCCCAGAAATGGCGCCACTTCCGGTCGCAAGGACTTCAAGTCCAGTTCTGGCCCTTAATGAGGGTTTCACTTCCAGAACAGGCCTTTAAAGCTGCCATCTTTCCTGTATTTGATCAGATCTGTTTTGGACTCGGTCTTGTAAGCAACTCTCTTTAAAAATTTCTACTTTTGCAGCCAGGACACATTATACGGGCGGTTGCCCCAATCCTTCATGATGTCTGGTGTGTTTATTTGTTACAATGTTCATTCATGTAAGATTGCAAATAATCAATGATTATGAAAAAACGAAAATTCCCATATGTCCAACAAGAGCATTACCCATACAGAACAGGGTCACACAGGTCTCTGATTTTAAATATGGAAAGACTCCAAGCTGCCTGAGGGCATTCTCCTAAAGCATACTGGGGAAGACAGTCTATTTTGTATGTCTCAGGAAGTATCTATGGCACTGCAAATATGCAAGACCACCTGGAGCCATCAGGAAGAGTCATAACCATATTGCACTACCCCTGGCCCCAGAAATAATTACCAGGCTACCCTGGTGGACCATTGCTTAAAAGCTCCTTCTGGCCACACAGTGCTTATAAAAAAAGTATTCAACCCCTTGGAAGTGTTTGCATGTTGATGTTACACAATATTGAATTACAATGGATTTAATTTGGCTTTTTTGACATTGGTCAACAGAAAAATACTCTTTAATGCTAAAGTGAGAACATTGCTACAAAGTGATCTAAATTAATTACAAATATAAGAAAAAATACTTGATCATATACAGTAAGTATTCACCACCTTTAATATGATGCACCTAAATCCTCAGTGGTGCAGTCAATTGGCTTTAGAAGTCACATAATTAGTTCAATGTAGATCGCCTATCTGCAGTTAAACAGTAAACAAAAGGAAACTGGTGCTGACAATCCAGTGTGAAAGGGAACACAAGAAATGTTCAAAGAGATAGACACTGATAAAATGCAAAAGCAGCATCAGGTGAGAGAATGCACAAGAAACAAAACAAAATTAAGGATGTGCCACGATTTTTGGCACTCTTAGAGCTGCACACAGACTACAAAAATTAGTGCACTATTCTCCTTGCCATTTATATAAATATTCCTTGCAATATGTAAGTATGATTGTAAATCTTATAAACCATTTAAATAAGAAACAATCAGCTCCTATTTCCTTTATTATTTTATATTTCCAGCTGATTGAAAAGTGTTCTTTTGTTTTTTATAATTAAATCATGAAGTGATACTATGCCAAACAGCACAGAGACTTTGGAACACTGTTCATTTCACAGAATTCCTTCAGGTCTCCTCACACACAGTAGAATTATGTAGTGCCAAGTTGGAAGATGCACATGCAATAAAACAAAACTGTAAAGTGGCACAGTAAAAATGCCAAGAATTTGTGCTATCTGCTGATGGGGACTGTTATGTAAAAAATCCATTTGCCACTTGCTGCATACAAATGTTTGCATATTCACAGAAATATGTAAATATGTTTTAGCAATTTTTACAAAAGTATTTTTTGTACTCATTTTCTATTTTCACATTTCTGATTAAAATGTGTTGCATTTCATTAATATTAGCTACATTACATATCAAAGACAGGTAATAGAATACATTTTAAAATGTTTTATGTCTTTGGTCCTATGTGTAAATTCAGTGCCTTTCCTCTGTATTCTCATGTATCTCTTCAATGGCATTTTTTCTATTGAGTAATTTCCTGTAAAGCCTGCTTTTCTGACTCATTATTTTCGAGGTGCCTTGCTCACACGCTGTCTGCTTTTACACTTCCCATATTTAAAAGTAACTTCTTCAGCATTGCTCTTCCTTGTGTGTTCTACACTCACACTTCCTGTTTCGATTTCATCACCAAAGCCAAACTGACCAATCAGATTGCTTGCAGGGACTGAAAATATAAACTTCAGTGTTTTATTATATAGTAGATACAGTAATAAATACTGAAGCAGTGTTCTGTCAAAAAGCATTGTGCTCTTGGAAAGTTTTTTCTTTTTTTAATTGAAAACATGCTATCATTTGAAGTGAAAAAATATTTGCAACTGATAAGCTGTGACAAATTTTATATTAAATTAAGCTGTTTTAGGCTATCTATGATTTTTGGAGGTAAGTTTGTAGGGATGCGCTATTAGCATGCTCAACTGCTGGGACATTAGTAAGAACAAAAGAATTCAGACACCACTTGATGTAGCCTTAGCAATTAAATTGCAAAAAAAAAAATGCATGATGGTAATGGTGTTCACTTGGGCTCCATCCCCGGCCTTAGGTTCTTTTCTTGTTAGTTTATGTTGTTTCTTTTGTTATAGATTGTTTTTGATATCTCTTTTTGTATTGTATTATTTTTCAGATCATCTTTTTTGGATTCCTCTTTTTTAAATAGTTGTTTTGAGCTTTTTTTTTATTTTTATTGGATATTTGCTATTACCCAGGGTTTCTGATGTTTGTCTGTGGCCTTGGATTTTGTTTGCTCTTGGGCTAATTAATGGAGGTAACAGATCATTTAGATAAACTTTGAGTAGAAGGAGACAGATTTTTCCCGACTCTTAAGATCAGCCAGAAAATCTTTCTAAATGTTCCTTCCCATAATTAGGTCTTTGGTAGACCGTTTCATATACTTTAATGTGTAGGACCAATTTCCTATAAACTTCCTTTGTATAGTAAATTCATTTGAAATCTTATGTATGTTGATTTAAACATGTATTTATTAGTCCTTTTCCTTGAATGACTACTGTTCCTCCACCTACTTAATTAGAAATTTATTCAGGTTTAGAATTGGAATTCCAGTATATTTTGAATTTAAAAGGATTTTAAAAGGGTTATCTTGTTACTTCATTGGAACGGCTTTCATCCAGAGGAAAATTCTTGCATACCAGCTGAGGATGTTCATGTACCTCAAGCTTTCAAGTGGCTCTATTTGCAGAAAATTCTAAAAAGCCAGACAGGCATACTCAGAGTCTGTGCCATAGGGAGGGAAGACTCTGTCATGAATATTATTTTAGTAGCCTTTTGAGATCATTTTAACATTTTTTATTATCATTTAGTTTTTATTAATTTCAATATAATTTCACTTTATTTTTTGAAGTCATTTTGTTATAATAGTAAAAAAAAACATGAAATGGTGAGAAAGACTTGTAGCTCAAGCACCCACTGCATGTTCTTTTCCTAAATTGATCTCATTGGATTGACTAATTGCACTAGGTGTTAGAGAGCACTCCTCAGATACTAAATGCAGTTAACCACGAGATGCATGTAGTGTTCAGGAATAAAACAAAAATTTTGCTTCTTGAAAAGTAGGAATAAAAGCAAAGAAAAAAATCATTTTTTTAAACTGGAGTACTTCATAAACATTGTCAGAAAAGAACTGTAATATTCTACAGTACAACCAGAGGCAAAATGATAAGACAGGGTGTGTGTGTGTGTGTGTATATATATATATATATATATATATACAGTGGTGTGAAAAACTATTTGCCCCTTCCTGATTTCTTATTCTTTTGCATGTTTGTCACACAAAATGTTTCTGATCATCAAACACATTTAACCATTAGTCAAATATAACACAAGTAAACACCAAATGCAGTTTTTAAATTATGGTTTTTATTATTTAGGGAGAAAAAAAATCCAAACCTACATGGCCCTGTGTGAAAAAGTAATTGCCCCCTTGTTAAAAAATAACCTAACGGTGGTGTATCACACCTAAGTTCAATTTCCGTAGCCACCCCCAGGCCTGATTACTGCCACACCTGTTTCAATCAAAAAATCACTTAAATAGGAGCTGCCTGACACAGAGAAGTAGACCAAAAGCACCTCAAAAGCTAGACATCATGCCAAGATCCAAAGAAATTCAGGAACAAATGAGAACAGAAGTAATTGAGATCTATCAGTCTGGTAAAGGTTATAAAGCCATTTCTAAAGCTTTGGGACTCCAGCAAACCACAGTGAGAGCCATTATCCACAAATGGCAAAACATGGAACAGTGGTGAACCTTCCCAGGAGTGGCCGGCTGACCAAAATTACCCCAAGAGCGCAGAGACGACTCATCCGAGAGGTCACAAAATACCCCAGGACAACGTCTAAAGAACTGCAGGCCTCACTTGCCTCAATTAAGGTCAGTGTTCACGACTCCACCAAAAGAATGAGACTGGGCAAAAACGGCCTGCATGGCAGATTTCCAAGACGCAAACCACTGTTAAGCAAAAAGGGCTCGTCTCAATTTTGCTAAGAAACATCTCAATGATTGCCAAGACTTTTGGGAAAATACCTTGTGGACTGATGAGACAAAATTTGAACTTTTTGGAAGGCAAATGTCCTGTTACATCTGGCGTAAAAGGAACACAGCATTTCAGAAAAAGATCATCATAAAAACAGTAAAATATGGTGGTGGTAGTGTGATGGTCTGGGGTTGTTTTGCTGCTTCAGGACCTGGAAGGCTTGCTGTGATAGATGGAACCATGAATTCTACTGTCTACCAAAAAATCCTGAAGGAGAATGTCCGGCCATCTGTTCGTCAACTCAAGCTGAAGCGATCTTGGGTGCTGCAACAGGACAATGACCCAAAACACACCAACAAATCCACCTCTGAATGGCTGAAGAAAAACAGAATGAAGACTTTGGAGTGGCCTAGTCAAAGTCCTGACCTGAATCCAATTGAGATGCTATGGCATTACCTTAAAAAGGCGGTTCATGCTAGAAAACCCTCAAATAAAGCTGAATTACAACAATTCTGCAAAGATGAGTGGGCCAAAATTCCTCCAGAGCTGTAAAAGACTCATTGCAAGTTATCATAACGCTTGATTGCAGTTATTGCTGCTAAGGGTGGCCCAACCAGTTATTAGGTTCAGGGGCAATTACTTTTTCACACAGGACCATGTAGGTTTGGATTTTTTTTTCCTAAATAATAAAAACATCATTTAAAAACTGCATTTTGTGTTTACTTGTGTTATATTTGACTAATGGTTAAATGTGTTTGATGATCAGAAACATTTTGTGTGACAAACATGCAAAAGAATAAGAAATCAGGAAGGGGGCAAATAGTTTTTCACACCACTGTATATGTGCTGTATATATACAGTATATGTATATACATATATATATATATATATATATATATATATATATATTGTCACAAAGTTGAGACATACTCAAGAAAAGGTTTGGGGCAGCCACCCATATAATCTCGTATCCTGGCTGCAAAGTCGTTCTTTCTATAAAGATACAGCACTGAAGTGCATACAACGAGTCCAAGACAAGACTGAGGGAAAAGGGAAAAAGGGCAGGATTTTAAAGGGGAAGACAGGAAGTGAGGTCATAAGGATCGGGCACGTGTTCATCATTCATTGGATCAGGTCCGGACGTGACATCAGGGGGGCCGGAGCAGGTAAGGTCTGTTTCCATTGGTTCGGTCCCAGAAGTGATGTCAAGAGAGCCAGGTGGAGTCTCCCAGGAATGGTCTACAGGGAAGTGAGAAAAAGAGTCAGTGCACTCTGCCACATCCCGGCATGCCTCAGAACTGCCTTCACTCAAGCCCTTTAGCTGCTTCCCATGCGCACGTGTGTGACAATATATATATATATATATATATATATATATTGTAATGGACAGCTGGCAGCTCAACCCGGCCAAGATGCCCAAAGGATGGAGGGAAGGAGGAAGGCAGCAACTTTGGGACACTGGCTCCCCCAAGATGCTAGATGGCGGCTTCCCTGCAGCATAGTGGCACCCAGATTCCCGCAGATACCATGGGATGTGGAGTTCGGCTTCACAGCCCAGCTGGGTACCGTGTGTGCCACCAGGAGACGCTGCAGGGAGACTGGGGAATCTTCCAGTTTATGCATTGCCCAAAGTCACGGGGAAGGAAGTCCCGAATTACTTCTGGTCTGAAGAAAATGCAGGTTCTTCATCTGACCCGATAGTGCCAGGAAGTCACAGGAACAGAAGGACAGGTCAAGAACTATAAAAAGGTCTGCTGTAAACCCAACAAACGAGCCAGAGTTGGGAGGTAGAAGACAGAACTTGCTGGGAGGTGTAGAGGAGAGAATTGTGTGTGGTTATTGTGCATATTATTATGATTATTATTACTTCCCTGTGTATGGTGACTGTGGGGCTTAGAGGCACTATTACTGGAAGGAAAGGAATTAAAATACCTTTTGGTACTTTTAACACTAGAATTACCAGAGCCTACGAAAAAACTCGTAATTCCGTCCCACCTTAAATCGCTTCTTAAAATTGTTCACAACTCTCCACCAGCGTCTTTTGTCATCTAAATGTGCTGATAAAAATCAGGCTGCAAGCAGCCAGCTATTCCATCCCCCCACCGACTTAGAATGGGCACAAACTTCTCCCAGATCATGCCTTGATTGATTATCTGGGAGTGAAGTGGAGTTTTAGAGTGGAAATAAAAGTAAAAAGGGCATTTCACGTGTGTTCCGTTTCTACAGTAATCTGTGTAAACACATTTTTAAAACAGAAACGTTTTCCATATTGTAGTAGTAAATGACAAAATGTAAGCATAAACTATATAATGTAAAGAGAGACCCAAACTGTGATCAACTCCCAGAGAGAAAAGGAGGTCCTGGGGAAAAAGCAGGGATCTCTTAACAAGGCAGCGCTAGGATTGGTGAGCTCATGTGCAGTGGAAGGACACTGTCTGTGGGACGGGGAGATGTTTCCACCTCTGCTAGTCAAGGAGTGTAACAGGCATATCCAGCCTGCTTCCAATCCCGTGGGGCATAAACATCAGGAAGGGGGCATCTGTGCTATGAATGCTGCTGGCCGGGCCATATGTGAATATGTTATGAGCCAGGGATGATGTCAGAGGACAATTAAGGAACCATATCTCTCCTCAGTTCTCTTGCTTTTGTTTTACAGGACAAAAACATGGTCCAGACACAGTAGACTGCTCCTGCTGGAGAAGAACAACACTTGGCCCGACCCGCACACACTCACAAGCAGAGACAAAAAAGCATCCAATAAAAAAACAACAATTAATGAATGTATTAAAACACTAAAAACAAAACCCTCTCTATATGAAATTCTTATAATTTGCACACCGATATCAATTGGTTGCTCATTCTTGAACGGTGAAGCCATGACTGAATGAATTCCATGCACGGAAACTGATTAAGTGTGTGAGCTAATCCTTGTTTACATAGAACAAACCTGCTCCAAGCATGTTTGAGGATTTGGATGTGTTGCTATGACAACACATCCAGCAAGAGTTTTGAAAAACCGACAGATCCAGGATTATGTCAAATTGTCAACAATTACATCTGGCTAAACGAGTAATCCACGTACGAAAAATACCCCTCAGCTCCCCTTACAGTGATGTACAATAAACACAAACAAACCACAACAATAAATACTCAAGACAATGTCCTTATACAGTCCAACACAGCAAAAGCAGTTGAAAGGATAAGGTGTGAAGATGAGAATCCTGAGAACAGCTTCCATAGAAACTGAATGAACAAGTCCTACTGGTAGTCCTGAGCGGTGATGGGTGAGTTTTCCAGGAGCGCTCCTTTTGAAAATGCACAAAATTAATCAACCACTATAACACGACAAGCAGGCACTAGACAGTTCATTCATCTAAAGTGAAATGATGCAGGGCACAATGGACTTTTCAGAGAACACATTGGACAGGATACACAAAACACCAATCTCTTTTTGCTCCCTTTTAAACTTTCCTGCTGGGGACGAAAAGTGGCCCCTACTTCTGTTCCCATTATCCTATGTGGGTAACCCCCTTTGGCTACAGGGAAGTGTAGTTCTCCCGACAATACCACTGCTACACGCACACATATATATACGTATATGTATATATCCATCCATCCATTATCCAACCCGCTATATCCTAACTACAGGATTACAGGGGTCTGCTGGAGCCAATCCCAGCCAACACAGGGCACAAGACAGGAAACAAACCCCGGGCAGGGCGCCAGCCCGTTTGTGTGTGTGTGTGTATATATATATATATATATATATATATATATATAATGTGTGTGTGTGTGTATATGTATACATGTGTAAAATAAATAAGAGAGATAACCCCTTAATACTGGTTAAAAAAATGTGTATTTTTAAGTATTAGTTAGCTAGTGCTACTGAGCTTATTAAACCCTTTTTTCCCAAAATATCAGGATTAGATAGATAGATACTTTATTAATCCCAAGAAAAAATTCACATACTCCAGCAGCAGCATACATAAAGAACAATATAAAATTAAACAGTGATAAAAATGCAGGTATAACAGACAATAACTTTGTATAATGTTAACGTTTACCTACTCGGGTAGAATTGAAGAGTCGCATAGTGTGGGGGAGGAACGATGTATGTCTGTCAGTGGAGCAGGATGGTGACATCAGTCTGTCACTGAAGCTGCTCCTCTGTTTGCAGATGATACTGTTCAGTGGATGCAGTGGATTCTTCATGATTGACAGGAGCCTGCTGAGTGCCCGTTGCTTTGCCGTGGAAGTCAAACTGTCTAGCTCCGTGCCTACAATAGAGTTTGCCTCCCTCACCAGTCTGTCCAGACGTGAGGCGTCCCTCCTCTTTATCCTTCCTCCCCAGCACACCATTGCATAGAAGAGGGCGCTCGCCACACCCATCTGATAGAACATCTGCAGCATCTTATTGCAAATGTTGAAAGATGCCAGCCTGTTACGATGCGGGTTCGTTGCATGCTCCCATCTTCTGTCTGGGAGCCCTTGAACCCGTCACCGTCTGTAATGTTACCGATGAGCTAAGCAGTGAGGCAACAACATAGCAAGTAGATGGTGCAAAAGTGTACAGTGCTCTTATTAAAAACAATCAACAAAAACAGTGTCCAAATAAATAAAGTGCTTTGTCTAAAGTTCCAATAAATAAATAATCCATAAAAACAGATGTGACACGTGGAGGTTAAAACCAATAAAAATAGAAAAGGTCTTCTTAAAGACAATGAGGTTAAAATAATGCAGGAAGCATTCTTTTAAAAAAACAACAACAAGCCCGGTGTCTTTCTTCCTCTGGCAGCTCCCCTACTCCTCCCATCTGGGCTTCTCAATAGGGGAGTCGTTCTACCTGCAGCTGGCGTTCTCTCCACTCTCCTACTGGTCGGTCGCCTTACCAATCCCTGGCTCCGGTAGGCTTCGTGAACAGCGACTTGGGATTCCCCAACGACCAGGGCTCTCACGCTGGGGACACCATGTCCCAAGTCCCGACTCCCGCTGCCTTCCGCAGAGAGTCATCCGCCTTCCAGTCAATCCCACTCCATGATCACTCAGTGGGAGTGACCACCACTACTACTATTCCTCGGGTGTTGTCCCAACACCCAGGCTCCCTGCTCAGCTACCACGAGCCTGCACTCACTCGCTTGCACTCCTGCACTGACTTTGTCTCTTTCCCCACTGCTTCCTGCTTTCCTCCTGCAACCTCCGTTCTTTTCTTCCTTTTTATTTCTTTCTCTTTTCTCCCCCCTTAACCGCCTCACACTTCTATTTAATTAAGAGGACGTGGCAGTTGTGGCCAATCAATAGCCCCGAGATCAATCACAGATGTGGACAATTTCTCATCTGTGGACTAGGTGAGAAACGGCCACACCGCGAATCATCCCAGGACCCTCTTCAGCCACACAAACATTAAGCCGCGAGCGTGGCAATTATTTATTTAAAACTGGCCTTTGACAAGAGCAGTGGACCCACTATACCACATTCCATCCCCCATAAGCCACCAGCTGAACGGGAAGGCTCCACGCCACTGCCAACCCTGTGCAACTGGCGGCCCAGGTCCACAGCTAGGCCACACCACAACTATACTGCACTAAAACAATAAAAACACTAAAACAAACCCCACAATAAAACCAACCCAAACCCCCTTCGTAAAAACAGGACATTAAAAGAATAAGAACCTTTAAAATGACAAAAAAACCATGAATAAATAAATGTCCATAAAAAGCTCTCTCCATTAAAATGTCCTCCTCCAGCTTGGGTCCGTGGATTCTTTAAAAAGATGGCACCAATCCCACTTGCTGCTCTGTCTCCTCTTCTGCCCCCACTGCTAGCTCATCCCACTGCTGCCACCAAAATGTGACGGGTTCAAGGGCACCCAAACAGAAGATGGGAGCATGCAACGAACCTGCATCATCACACAGCCTTCTAAGGAAGTATAGTTGGCTCTGTCCTTTCTTACACAGAGCATCAGTATTGGCAGTCCAGTCCAATTTATCATCCTGCTGCACTCCCAGGTATTTATAGGTCTGTACCCTCTGCACACAGTCACCTCTGATGGTCACGGGGTCCATGAGGGGCCTGGTCCTCCTAAAATCCTAGATCCCTGGTTATGCTGATGTTCAGGTGTAGGTGGTTTAAGTCGCACCATTTAACAAAGTCCTTGATTTGGTTCCTATACTCCTCCTCCTGCCCACTCTTGATGCAGCCCACGATAGCAGTGTCGTCAGCGAACTTTTGTATGTGGCAGGACTCCAAGTTTTATTGGAAGTCCGATGTATACAGGCTGAACAGGACCGCAGAAAGTATAGTCCCCTGCTACGCTCCTGTGCTGCTGACCACAATGTCAGACCTGCAATTACCATGACGCACATACTGAGGTCTGTCTGTAAGATAGTCCACGCTCCATGCCACCAGGTATGAATCTACTCCCATCTCTGTCAGCTTATCCCTAAGGAGAAGAGGTTGGATGGTGTTGAAGGTGCTAGAGAAGTCCAAAAACTTAATTCTTACAGCACCACTGCCTCTGTCCAAGTGGGAGAGGGACCAGTGTAGCATATAGATAATGGCATCTTCCGCTCCCACCTTCTCCTGGTATGCAAAATGCAGAGGGTCGAGGGCGTGGCGGACCTGTGGCCTCAGGTGGTGAAGCAGCAGCCGCTCCATGGCCTTCATCACATGTGACGTCAGAGCGACAGGATTGGGAACCCTTACTGTTAAATTAGGTGTAAGATTTAGAGAAACAGAAGTTATTTTGCAGCAAAGAACAATTTGTATAACACTAATAATAATTATCTCACTATTTCAGAAATATTATCAGAATATTATATAGCTTGTAAAATGCACCAGACTTGTATCGCTGAAAGACAGTTGATGGACATCACATGGTCAGCACATGCACCCATCTATTCCCTGAGCAGCAATCCCTAAGCATTTCCACAAAGCATCCACCACCTCTCACTCTACCCATCTCAAAAGAATTTTCGTACTACAGCAGAAACACAGATCTCATCACAAATGGGTTATTTTCTCACTTATTATTTGATCTAGAGAAAGATTGAATATATTTTTTTTTCATCATAAAATCAGAATACAGAAAAGATTGGTCATACAGATGATATAATAAATCCATCAAAGAGTTATTTAGCAGCAAATGTTCTTCTTCAATACACTTAAATATTTAAAAATTCTTAATAATTATTGTGCTCAACATACAGTATATACCTTAAATGTGTTTTTTTAATTTATTTTATGTATTTTTTTTCAAGTAATCGTTTCTTATTGTTTTGAAGTAAAAAACACTTATAAAACCACCAATATTATGTTGTTTTGGAGATATTAAGATTAATAGGTGCACATTTTAAATTTGTTTTTCTAAATATTTATGCGTAGAAAATAAAAAAAAAATGATTAGCCTATTCTAATTGCAGAGTTCTGCAGGAACCGGTGTGGTGATTTTCAGTTGATTCTTGAACAGGCAGACAGAAATTCAATTTTATATGTACAGTATATAGAAATATATGTAACATTTCATGTCATATTTATATTTAGAACTACATTGGGCTTGACTATTACATTGTTGGCTATTCCTCATCAGAGAACATTTTTGTATCTTCAGGAATCAGTAAACTGTGCTCAAATATAAAAGAGGCTATTTGCTAAGGATTTCATCAAAACCCCTGCTTTCAGTGCATCACCTATTCACAACACAACCTTGTTTAAGGTAAAGCATCTGAAAACAATTTAAATTGTGATATTTAGTGACATTTAGAAAAGCCGTATGAGCAAATGTTTAAAGACATGGAAAAATATGCTGCATTAATAAAAATAAACAATACAACCTCGTCTTTCTCAAAGGTACAACTTTAGTATATTAAAGAGAATCATAGTGCATCTTCAAAATATTTTCTTCACTTATTAAAAAATTAAATGAATGACCTTGCCAACAGACACTGCACATCTTTGGTTCAGTTCATATACTTTATCACATGTGATTTTATGTGACATCAATTTTCAATATATTGGCAATGTGATTTTTTTCGACCTACTTCAGGTTGAAATGTAAGATGAAATAGAAGAAGTGGTACAAGGCGTGGTATCTTATCTGTTGTTCGTTCAGTTTATGACCCTCTCAGGTTATCTTAAGAGACTTGTGCAAAGAAAAACCGGGGTGGGATGAAGATGTGGAGGTTAAGTACATTCAGAAGTGAAAAAGATGGATGGATAACTTCCATCAGCAGCTACTAGCAAACGTGCATGGTCTGGAACCATAAGGTTGGTACAAATGCATCATTTTGCAGATGCTAGTGAAGATTGATAAGGCACTATCACATATCTTCTTTTGACCAATGAAGAAGGCAAAAAGCATTGCTCATAATGGGGAATCAAGAGTGGCACCATTGAAGCATGTCAGAATTCCAAGATTGGAGCTAACAGCAGTCGTTGTGGCAGTCAAAACTGACAGTGCTAAAAGTTGAATTTCAACTACCGCTGCAAGAGTCCACATTTTGAACTGACAGTACCACAGTGCTAAAATAAATTCCAAATGAAAACACTCGATTAAAGACCTTTGTCACCAACTGAATCACAGTGATCAGAGATCATTCACAGCCCTCATGATGAAAGTATATTACATCTGCCCAAAATCCAACAGATCAAGCATCAAAAGGGCTAAGCATAGAAAGCTTTCTCAAAAGAACCAAATTTCATATTTTGCCAGAACATGACTGGCAAAAAAAGACCACATCAACTGAATGATTCTGAAGATGGCCCAGAAATTAAAATCGTTATGGTTAACCTGACTAGTGCAGAAGAGATTTTGGAACCCCATACATAAACTCATCACCTGCTTTTCAGAATGGTTATGCCTGAAGAAAGCAGCAACTTGGTTCCTCAAGTTCAAACACATAATGCTGCACTTAAAACTGAAAGAAAGACATTTGAACTTGAAGTCAGACAATCTGGAAGTCATCCAAAAGAACAAAAAACACTCTTCACAGAGCACATGAAAAAGTACTGACTGCCTTTATAACCAAGCCCGAATTCTCCAGAAGTCTTGGTAAAAACTGAAATAGAGCTTATCCACCTCAGTCAAATACAAGAATTTACAGAAGAATTAAAGGCTTTAAAGAAAAATGCCTACTGTGAAAAGGAACAGCCAACTATTCAAACTTGACTGAAGCTTACAAGATGGAATACTGAGTGTTGGAGGAAGACTCAACAAACCTGTAATGCCAGAGGAAACTAAACATCCTGCAATTCTTCACAAACATTCACATATTGCTTCTCTGATATTATAGAATATTCATAATGAAACTGGACATTGTGGGTGCAATTATATGCTTGCACTGCTACACCAGAAATATTGGATACTTCAAGCAAACTCTACTATCAGGAAAATCATTTCAGTGTGCACCATGCAGAAGATAAAATGTGAAAATGGGTGAGCAAAAAATAGCAGATTTGCTGTAAGATTGTTTGTTACCCGACCAACCACCTTTCTCCATTGTGATTAATTTGGTCCCTTTTCAAGTCAAAAGAGGAGTAAGTTTGGTAAAGAGGTACAGAGTAATGTTCACTTCTCTAACACATAGAGACTGCACACAGGTTAGACACTGATTCTTGTATCAATGCCATATGGCGATTCATTTGCAGAAGCAGACAAGTTAAAGTGATACGCTCAGGTTAGGAATAAACTTTGTTGGAGCTGAAAGAGAGCTACGTGAAGCAATTAAAAACCTTGACCAATAAAAAATCAGCAATGCTATGATGAAGAGAGAAATTAAATGGATATGCAAACCACCATCAGCCTCTCATCAAGGTGGAATATGGGAAAGATAAATCAGAAGCATAAGAAAGATTCTAAACTCAATACTTAATTGAGAAATGATGATGAAAGTCTCCAAACAGTGATGTGTGAAGTAAAATCATCAATAGCAGACCCCTCACAAAGACATCAAACGACCCAAATGACTTGGAGGCACTCACACCCAATCACTTACTGTTACTAAAGACTCGGCCCAGCATGCCTCCTGGACTCTTTTCTAAAAATGACCAGTACACTTGAAGGTGCCGGAAGCAAGTTCAGTACATGGCCAATTTGTTTTGGAAAAGATGGTCTAAAGAGTATTTGAGAATACTTCAAGAACACCGAAAATGACTAACATCAAGAAGAAATTTCAAACCAGGAGATATTGGTTTAATTGTAGATGAAGCTGCACCCCGCAATTCTTGGATAATGGGTTGAGTCATCAAGACAATGCCAGATGCCAAAGGTGCAGTCAGAAGAGTTTGTGTGTAAACCAAAACCAGCACACTGGACAGACTTGTAAGTAAACTGTGCCTTCTGCAAGAAACAAATAATAGTTAAAATAGGATTTTTTTAAATGTTTGTTTACAGTTTTAGTACTAGTGATTTGAAAACAATAGTTAAGAGTATAAAGTAAAGTTTGTAAAGGCTCTTTTTGAAGTGAAATATATTCATTGTCTCTGCTCCTGTATAAACAATTAAGGGCTGGATATCTAAGAGGCAATCTTAGAAAATTATTGCTTTAAGGTTAAACTCATATTAGTGTTTGCTTACTGTAATCTGAATAGAATATAATTTTCTTTCATTGCTATAGATTGTGGTATAGTCTTTTCCCTCTGTAGTTAACATGAAATGGAACCTTCTTGGACTATACCTGTAGTACAAAGTGTTACAGTAAGTCAGTTTGGAATAGTTCTCATTGCTAGCAGGGATTGATAGACCCATTTGCACTTTAGAAATGGTTCAACTGTATGAGCAAACTTAAAGATTGAAACAAGATATATAAGCTTTAAACAAAACTTTTCTTAACCAAGAACGTTTCTTTTCTTTGCTATGTCAATTTTTTCCTATTTTACTTTGAATTTTTACTAAAGCTTTTAAAAACAAAGATATTGGTCCGTTGAATGATTTTAATGTGTTACACTATTTCCAAAATCCCATGAAGCAAACTACAGCTGCAGAACTTTGGTAATTTTGAGTAAACACAGCTACAACCATGTCAGAGGCATTTTAAAAGTCATAAGTAAATTGATTCATAAGGTTTAACTTTCTCTATTACCGCAGCTGCCTGCTCAGAAAGATCTAACACCCAGTCAGGAAATCATTCAAAGCCCTGGTAAGCTATAGTCTATAATATTGTTTTCATATAAGTAGTTTTTAGTTTATTTTTGACTTTAGTTTCCCGTACTTTAACGAGACAGCACTGAGGCCTACTTGTCTATAACTATTGGGACCCAATTTGTCTTCCATTTTGTGGATTGGTATAGCATTTTCATGTTTTCAATATTTAGTAACTTCTGCTCTCTCAAATGATTGCTGAAAGAGACTTGCAGTTTATAAATAATGTATGTCTAACACTACTAGTAAACTCTCATTACACACAGGGGTTTTATGTGCAATTAATGCACCTATTGCTTGAAGCACATCCAACTCTTCAATTTCAGAATTATTAAAATTCAGACTCTGTTTTTCTTTATCATATAGTGTTCTTTTTTATTTTTACTTTAGTTAAACTTTGGTGAAATACCGATTGAATTTTATTTTTATTATAGGGACTACCTAGTACCAGGTTTCCTGAATTACTTAAATTCTTTCTAGTTGCCCTACTCACCACTATATTAATTGATTAATTATTGTTAGTTTACTTAATTAAATTAAATATATACTTCACTTAAATGGAGCCTGTAAATGTAAACTTAATGTATATTGAGCCAAAAAGATGACATTCTGGGAAAGAAATGTGTTTGGGAATATCAATTAATTTTAGCTCAAAAAATCCCATTGGGCTACTAAAAACATCATTGTCTCTCTCTCTCTGTCTGCTTATTCATGCATAATCTGCAGGATTGACTGCAGGACTCTAAGAATGACACAATTTGTCTCCTACACTATTTGCTATTTTAATGGACAAAATATCATTAAGTTGTCATGGCATGGACAGTATTGAATTTGGGAACTTGTAAAAACATTACATTTTTGCAGTATTAAAATAATGTTCTTTTATCTTTTATGACTATGGTCTTTGGTGCTTATGTTGTTTGATGTTTTTTTTTAAATTATACGTAAGTAATACATACAGAATTAAACAACATAAGCATTAAGCAGAAAACTGTGGGCAGTCGAAGGTGAACAAAATAAGGCTCAAGTTGCCAACAGTCTATCACTTCTTTTAGTCATCCATAGAAAGAGGATAAATAGTCATCAAGCTTTCAATTTGACCTTAGAATAGTCTATGAGGATTCAGGGTCCATCTGCAATATTTTCCAAAAAGGCAATTAGTGGACAAGCCTCTTTTAAAGGCCTGTTTGTGAAAGAGGTCTAGGTCAGAATTTTGCTCCATAAAAGTAAGGTAAGACTTTGTACTAAGAATTAATTTCATGCCGCAAATCAAAAAAAACCTAACCCCGTGTTCACATGGAAATGAAAGGGGGAATATTACATTTTAAGAAAGCAAAGAAAGGTGAAGTACAAAGTAAAGAACACAAATCAAGTTCTTAGAAAAAGGTGAAAATCAATTTTTGGAAAAAGCAAGAACAACTGAGCATGTGGAAAGAAAATAATTGAATTTACATGTAGCATGTATGAGTTTACATCTGGTCTTTGGGAAAAGTAAAAAATGAAGAGAAGATTTTGTATGTGCTTGTTTTTGACATTGGTAGTCTTCTGTTTATAAGTTTAATTCTCCCTTATTTCAGAAGCCTTAGGGCTCGTTTATACTTCATGCTCAGAACGTGTACGCGCCAGTATCATGGCTGCGACGCATTCTCAGTGTTCATTTGACGTCCTCTGAGCAGGTCTTCAGAAATTAATGCAATGCGTGTGCGAGTTGTACTACCAGCAAAAAGTCGGGGGGCGCAGTGTGCTAAAAGTTGGAATGTGATGTCAGAGTCTCTGTTTACTATCTACATGTGACAGAAAGCCTCTATGCGGATCCTACGGGATCGATGTGCGAGCTTCGATGTTTGATGAATGGTTCAATGTATGAGGAGTGACACAAAATGCTGACATACAGATGCATTCATGGTGCTTTTATATTTAAGCGTTGCATATTCCCAATCGTAATGACACGATACATTTTAAAAGTCTCAAATACCATCTTTTGTGCCGCCTGTTTTTTCTGGGGCTTCCTCCTGACCCAACAGCAGCAGCAAACAGCAATAAATAACCACACAGAACACAATAAATCTATACTAATAAAAGGCAAAGCCCTCACTGACTCACTCACTCACTCACTCACTCACTCACTCACTCACTCACTCACTCACTCACTCACTCACTGACTCATCACTAATTCTCCAACTTCCCGTGTAGGTAGAAGGCTGAAATTTGGCAGGCTCATTCCTTACAGCTTACTTACAAAAGTTGGGCAGGTTTCATTTCGAAATTCTACACGTAATGGTCATAACTGGAACCTATTTTTCTCCATATACTGTAATGGACTTTAGCTCGATGGCCGTGGGGGCGGAGCTGCGTGTCACATCATCACGCCTTCCACGTAATCACGTGAACTGAGTGTGAATGCAGTACATAGAAAAGAAGGAAGAGCTCCCAAAGAGCGCTGAAGAAAAACACATACAAGCTTATTCATAAGTGCAGCTACTGCGGAAACAAAGTACGGTGTAAACCGTAAGTTTAAATTAAGTTTATGCCGTTTGTCATGCCTTCGTCGAATACTTTATTCGCAAGATACAAGTTTAATGAGAAGACACGAGGTATAAACGAGACTTTGGATCACTTTGTAACGGAGTTAAAATTGCTGTAGCGAGAAACTTTTAAGTGCCGGGTCTTAGCTAACATTAAATAAAGCCGCGGACATCGCAACATCACACAAGAGAGCAGCTCACGTGAACTGACTGAACGCAATACAAGTGATCATTTCCATGCATCAAACCTGTTCAAAAAACGCATTACACAATTGACAGGGTAGGAAAAGAATATGCTCCGAGCTGAGCTCCAGAGCTAATGCGGTCTTGCGGAAGCAACTTCGTCTTGCTGCCACCAAATACTCACAGAAAAATCCACAAGTTAATACACACGCTGTCTCTAGAGTTTCTCCACACTCAATGTATTCCTCACATCCCCGTTATACCCTCTGATCTCCCATTTCAATTCAAATGCCTCCACTTTCCAGTAAGGCTCTGCTGCGTGATGACAATTAATAAGTCTCAGGGACAGACCCTACAAAAGGTTGCCATTGATTTCAGGCAAGATTGCTTTTCTCCTGGACAACTATACGTTGCATTCTCAAGAGTGAGCTCGCGCAGCTTCGTCATATTACAACCGGAGTGCTGAACTGACAATGTGATATATAAAGAGAACTATAACAATCATAATAAACAAACAATAAAACAGCGGAGAACCCGTGGATTAAATAAAAAGGCAGCTTCCTTGACGAAGCAAGGAAAAAGGATGGCCTTATATGTCGTTCATTTATAAAACAGCGGAGAAGCTGTGTAAAGGCTGCTTCACAAAACCAGCGGCCTTTATATGAGCAGGCAGTCAGCTAAAGAAGGGAATCAATAAATATCTCTAATCGTAATAAACGAACAAAAAATAGCATACAAGCCGCGGATTAAATAAAGGAAATTGGTACCTGATCAGTGAAGTAAGTCTCAAATAGCTACACAATAACTATAGCAATCGTAATAAACGAACAATAAAACAGTACAGAACCGCGAAGCAAGGAGAAACAACGGCCTTATATGGTGTTCGTTTATAAAGCAGCGGAGAAGCTGTGTGAAGGCAGCTAAACAAAAAGACAGCACACTCTGAATGTATTCCTCACATCACCGTTATACCCTCTGATCTCCCATTTCAATTCATCCATCCATCCATCCATCCTCTTCCACTTATCCGAGGTCGGGTCGCGGGGGCAGCAGCTTAAGCAGAAAAGTCCAGACTTCCCTCTACCCAGCCTCTTCTTCCAGCTCCTCCGGGAGAATCCCAAGGCGTTCCCAGGCCAGCCGGGAGACATAGTCCCTCCAGCGTGTCCTGGGTCTTCCCCAGGGCCTCCTCCCGGTTGGACATGCCCGGAAAACCTCACCAGGGAGGCATCCAGGAGGCATCCAGATCAGATGCCCGAGCCACTTCATCTGACTCCTCTCAATGCAGAGCAGCAGCGGCTCTACTCTGAGCTCCTCCCAGATGACTGAGCTTCTCACCCTATCTTTAAGGGAAAGCCCAGACACCCTGCGGAGGAAACTCATTTCAGCCGCTTGTATTTGCGATCTCGTTCTTTAGGTCACTACCCATAGCTCATGACCATAGGTGAGGGTAGGAGCATATATCGACTGGTAAATTGAGAGCTTTGCTTTACGGCTCAGCTCCTTTTTCACCACGACAGACCGATGCAGAACCCGCATCACTGTGGTTGCCGCGCCTGTTGATCTCATCCTCCATTCTTCCCTCACTCGTGAACAAGACCCCGAGATACTTGAACTCCTCCACTTGGGGCAGGATCTCTCCCCCAACCCTTAGAGGGCACTCCACCCTTTTCCAGCTGAGGACCATGGTCTCGGATTTGGAGGTGCTGATTCTCATCCCAGCCGCTTCACACATTTCAATTCAAATGCCTCAAATTTACAGTAAGGCTCTGCTTCGTGATGACAATTAATAAGTCTCAGGGACAGACCCTACAAAAGGTTGCCATTGATTTGAGGCAACATTGCTTTTCTCCTGGACAACTATACGTTGCATTCTCAAAAGTAAGCTCAGTGCACAGCTCTCTAGGTCATATTACAACCGGATTGCTGAACTGACAACATGGTATACAAAGAGATCCTTAACAGATAGTTATTGGTATATTTTCCCTCAGTTTAAAAAGGGTTTCTTTTCTTCTTAATGAAAATTTAAAAGCAGTACTTTGTTGCTGCGAAGCGCAGCAATTTTGCTATATACAGTATATATATATGTAGATATGTATATATATGTTTATATATATATATATGTGGATATGTATGTATGTATGTATGTATATATGTATGTGTATATATATATATGTATGTGTATTTGTGTAGATATGTGTATATGTATATATGTATATGTATATATGTTTATATGTGTGCGTGTGTGAATATATATATATATATATATATGACAGCAACACTCATAACAGTGACAGAACAATTACATTGACAATCATGTTACGTTATTTTTAAAATGTTTCCTTTTCTTTTTCATAACTTCTTTAACACACTACTTCTCCACTGCGAAGCGCGGGTATTTTGCTAGTGTATGATATTTTAACTCTCTGTACATTTAGAATCCTTAGATTTATATTTGATATCACTTTCAAGATGAAATGCATTAAAGTATGTTATGTTTCATTTTACAGGTAAATCGTTAATTTTGTTTAAATAATGAATACTGTTGATAATTCAACAGATGGGGGTGACATGGTGGCGGAGCAGTAGCACTGCTGCCTCATAGGGAGTCACGTCGCTAGTATTCCCTGCCTGGAGTTTACATATTATTCCTGCTTGGTTTCCACAGTGTACTCTGGTTTCCTTCCAAAGATATGCAGATTTGGGGATTTGGTGCTGCTAAAATGACTACAGTGTATGCGTGTGCTTGTATTCACCCTACAATGAGCTGAGGCCCCGTCTAGGGATAGTTTCTGCCTCATGCCCAGTACTTGCTGGAATGGACATATCCCTGGATTGATGGATTTAATAATTAAACATCCTTTTCAGAGATATAGCGGTAAGGTATCATCGGAATTACTGGGTGTTCCAGGCAATTCACAACACAGAGAAGCCGAACCTGTTCTCACCATGATAATATCTCACACTGCCTATGCTGGATTCCTCCACATTTATGAAAAGTACACATGCAAGTATAAATAGTAAAACACTTGCGTAGCAGGAGCGTCCACTGGAGCATGTGTCGTGCTGAGTAAAGCATAAAACTGGCTTAAGTTTTCCATAGCTCTTGTTTCTACCGTCTTGTCTCCATTCTGGCATTCCTGTCCAAGAAAGTATAGTCCACAACCATCTCTCCTCTTTTTTCTCAGACAACAAACTATTTGATCCTCTTCAGTTTGAATTCTGCAAGGGTAACTCTCCTGAGACTTCACTGCTTTCAGTTATAAATACTCTCACATCTGCTCAAACTGCTTCCCTCACATCTGTTCTTATCCTTCTTGACCTTATATCAGCTTTCAATACTGATAACGCACTCCTTGTTTAACCCCTTCCCTTGATAAACACAGAATCTGTGGTTCTGCTTTGGAGATGGCTCAAGTCATACCTTTCTGAGAAATCCTTTTGTGTTTCCCTGTCTAACCCCTTGCCTTATTCACAGAAACTCTCCACAGGTGTTGCTTAAGGATCAGTGTTGGGTCTGTTTCTCTTTTCTCTCTACATCCGTGCCCCATGCAATTTTATTTCTTCTCATTCCTTCTCCTACCACTTCTAGTTTGGTAATGGACAGATCTTCCTTTCATTTCCCTCTTACTACACTGAGGTCTCAGCTCAAATCCCCAGCTTTCTCTCTGCCATCCCATAATGGATCAATGCTCATCAACTTAAACCTAACTTTTTAAAGTCAGATATATTCTATACTTGCCTTCTGATTCTCTTTTGTTAGATTTGCCTCTAGGTATTGATCTTGATGATTTTATACTTTCACCATCATTCACACTCAAGAATCTTGGTGTAACTCTGAACTCACAAATTTTCATTTATCCATTCACCCAATCATGTTATTTGTTTTTTCATATTATTCAGAGGATTCCACCCTTCCTTACTAATTATGCCACACAACGCATTGTTCAGTCATTGATTCTGTCTCAGCCAATCTATTGCAACTCTGCCTTGGCAGGGCTTCCTTCAATGGGTATCTGACCTCTCCAGCTCCTCCGGAATGCAGTTTGATTTTTTTCAGCTAGATAATAACTGTATAATTCAGTTTTAAAACAAATGTATCCAAATTTCATATAAATAAGACCAGTAAAGAATACTGCCAGGCAGAAGAGTCTTGTCACTTTATTGTGCCTTTAATGTGTATATATTGGTAAACAGCAGGTCTGGTTTAACTTATCATTTAGGTATAATTACGAGGTGTGGCAGAAAAGTAATGAGACTGGCAACACTGCAAGTGATCTGGCAACGCTGCGCTGTTGTCCTTGATAGAGCACGTATATCAGTACCCTCCCATAGCTCAGTGCGAGTTTCAACTCCTTCCATTAACTACGTGATTTTTGTGACTGCTATTAGCGAAGTTGTGTTTTGGTTGTGCGTCACGCAAAATGGAACAGCGGAATTTGGAGCAAAGTTGTGTCATTAAATTTTGTGTTAACCTTGGAGAATTTTTATAAAGACGTCCTTGAAAGGCTCAGAAAAAGGGTCATTCGCGTGAGACCAGACATTGCAGACAAATGGATGCTCCATCATAACAATGCCCCATGTCACACTGCCCTCTCCATAACAGAATTTTTAACCTCAAAAGGCATTCCTGTGGTTCCCCAGCCCCCTTCACCTGACCTCAGTCCGTGTCCTCAAAGGACGTCATTTCGGGACTTTAGAAAACATCCAAAAGAGTGTAACGGACATGCTGAAGACCATACCGGTTGAAGACTTCCAGCACTGCTACCAACAGTGGGAACAACGTCTCCATCAGTGTGTAGCTGCCCAAGGGAACTACTTTAAAGGGGATAACATTGATGTTTGAAAAAAATAAAAACTTTGGTAAATAAAAAATCAGTCTCATTACTTTTCTGCCACACCTCGTATAGTCAAGAGAGGAGCACAAACAGCTGAGTTCAGTAATTCTTTGTGATTATTGTCTGTAAGTATTACATTGTTGAACTTGACAAGTTTGTTATACTAGGCAGGAAACATAAGTTGTTGTTTGAAACTATAGGTATTGAAAACTGCAGAACTGATTTGGAATAATAAATGAAAACCAGAATGTCTGGAGAAAAGCCCCCAGAAAAACAGGTGGAAAGTGCAAAATCTTTACTGAAAGCAATCAGTACATCTGTGAGGCAGCATTTCTTACAAATGCTCCATTCTTCTTCCCTCCTACACAAAACTATAAAAAAAGAATATCAAAGTTAAAATAAAATTCTCAAAACTGCCTAATTCAATTTCAGGCCAGTGGGGCCTGCAACCTATTACAGCAGCATCAGACTGAGCCTGCACAATCACATAGAGCCAATTTAGAATCAGGAATTAGGCTAGCAAAACATATTTGGGATGAAGGTGTGTGCCAGAGTACTCAAATAAAAACACAAAGAGAGAACACACAAACAACACACAGATAATGACCTTGCATGGGATTTAAATCCAAGATGCAAAATCTACTGTGCAATCCAAAGAATTGAGGTAATCAGTAAATTTAAAAAAAGCAGTGTAGCTGGAGCTATGAATCTTTTTTCACTTTAATTACTTTTTTGACAGGACCTGCTTCATCTAATGCCTGTTTTATGTATGAGTTGGAAGTAATTTGTAAGCTTCTCAGATAGGTATTGCTAAATTGAGCATATATAAAGAAAGTAAAAAAGTTAGATCTCACTATGATTGTTTACTTTCAAACAGATGAACATGCCAGTCAGGCACCACATACTAAAAAAAAGTCTTCCCATTTTGAGGTTACACTATAGTATGTCTAGAGTGAATCCAGGGAAAATCTTAATAATCTACTGCTTACGGAGCAGATTCTTCAAGTCCACATTGGTTTTCACAGATGCATTATTAAGCTGTCAATAGACAATTCAGATTCACAGACTTGTTATATCCCTGAGTGTTACCCTGCTGCTTGATGTTTTAAAAAGAGAAAGACACAATGTCCTCATTATTTTGGTATTAAGCGCTTCTCGGTGACACTTAGATTTAGAAAAATCCTACTCATAATCTTACTTAAGGTAGGACTTTTATTTCATTTTTTACATTGTACAGGGAAAACAAATTGGAATGTAGCAGTTCAGCAGCAGCTTCTATTTTGAGTAGCCTCCCTTGAAGACAATCTGGATAAATCCGTAAAGTCAGTTTTTTAGATTTAAAAAAGTGTTTTAATAATTTTTATATAAATGGTGCATCACATTTAAACATTTCTAAGTGAAACTATTTTATACTAAATAAAATATGTTTTGAGGTTTACTGTCAAGCAAACATATTTTTGTATTTGTAAATGTAAAATGTATATGTAAATGTGAACTAAAGACAAAAAATGTTGAGATTAAAGGAATGGGGTATTGTGACAACAATTAGGTATATTAAAAAAACATTTTTAAGATCACACAAAATGTCTAAAAAGCTTGTTTAATGAAAACATGTACCAAATTATATATTTGGCATTATCAGAGAAACTGCATGAAGCAAAAAACAAAAAACATTTTGATACAACAGCTGTGCACACTGGGGAAGCCATCCCACTATCTAGTCAAACTAACAGCCTGCTTAGGAAGGCTCTTCAGACAGAAAAATGTGTTTGTTTTTTTTTTCTTTCCTTTCATTTTTGTCTGTTTAAAGCATCTCTCCATCTGTGTAGTTTATCACATCCATAGTTTTGCTAATTTTTGGGACCCACAGCAATTTTACTAAGTGACATGTGTAATAAAGAGCAGAAAACACTCATAAAGATTTGGGGTTTTTAGCCCCGTATACTGCAACAAAAAAGTCTCGCCAATTGTTTACAAAACTCAAAAGACATTGAAGGGTAGGAGGACGAGCAGTTTATAGGGAAGGACTGGAAATTATAACGTGGAATGTTGGGAGAATCGTGGTGGTGTATGGGAGCATGATGTCATCAACCGGGAAGAAGAGGGAAGAAAGGGACCCAGAAGTGTGCATCTTAGAGTCGTCTGGGTGATCTTTACGACGGCGGTGTCTTGGTCTTTCTGAAGAAACTAAGAGGGAGAGGTTAATATGCAGCTGTTATCCCCCGGCAGGACTTGTCACGGTGCAAATCGGGTCCTTAAGCTGCTCACCAAGCGCTCGTGCATGACACATGTTAAATGTTATCAGATTTCTGGAAAGTTGGTTTCTGTGTAGTACATTGAAATCTGTCCAAAGGTTTTTTGAGATTTGGTCAGATGTTACAGCTGTGAAAAGGCACTATATAGTGCCCGACCCGGCACAGACTACGCAGAGGCACGTGTTCACACTCAAGGGTTCTTTATTTTTATTTCTTCAGCCGTGGGCACACGTCTTCCCCATGTCCCACAGGCCCAACACAGTCCAAGCACAAATAAACCCACACAAACCACTTTCCTGCTCCACCACTCCTCCCAGGCAACCTCGTCCTCTTCCTCCCGATTCTGGCCTCGAGTGGAGGTGGCTGGCCCTTTTTATACCCCACCCAGAAGAGTTCCAGCTGGTTGACCACCTGGTCCTAATTGCCCTTCCGGTTGGGGCTGAGAATTCAAGCAGCCAGGCTGCGGAGTCCATACAGCTTCCCCTAGCTGCCACCCGAGTCCCCAACCAGGCTGTGGAGGACTCCATCTCCCATGGAGCCCTGCGGGTGGTTGGGGAATCACCGTCCGCCATGGAGGCTGCCACCAAGCGTCCCGGGGGAGGTACTGAAGTGTCCATGGTGGCTCCCCCGGAATATACACAAGAGGGGCGTCCCGGCCGGGCATGGGACCCGGCTGTCTGTCACACAGCATTATGGCAAAACTGATGGCGCAGAGGTCAAGTCAGGTTGGGGAGCATGCACTGGTACAGCAATAAGGGAATCCATTCCCGGACGGGTTTATCCATTCCCAGGAATTTGGGAATCCTGCATGTCATTCCCGGGAGCTCGGAGATGACACAGTGCAGAGTAAGCCAGCCACTGAGAAAGCACACTCTGCCTCCACTGAAGTAGGTGCACTGTCATCAGATACTGATACACTTGTTCTAAAAAATGCCCACGCGTGCTGTTGCTCAGAAACACTGCCATTTCAGCTTTTACTGATGCATCCAATTTCTTGTCATCATTTTGTGATGGCAAGTTTCTTAGTACAGATAATGTGGATGCAACAGACTGATGGATTCGTGAGGTGCAGAGTGCAGACTCCTCCCAGTCCACAGTGCTCAGTCTTAGCTGCTGGTCTGTTGTTCACTGAATTAATCAGCAACACACTACACCGTGGGCCAAAAAACTGTGCTACTTAATTATTTTCAACTATAACTATGTTATTTCTTGATCGATTTTTACACTTTAACACGCAATATATGCAAGCTTGACCGTTCCCGGTTTCCCGGGAATTAGAGCAGTTTCATTCCCGAGAATGAGGGAATGAAAAATGTCCAGGAATCCCGGGCTGCTGATTACCAGATTCCCTATACAGCACGTTGCCATACCCACAACATGAAGAAACAGCTCTGGATCCTGGTTGGCAACCACCCAGGTAGACACAGACCAGTACCCCCTAAAAATAACCATCTATTTGCTGCAGCCAGGTGTTACATGGGCATCCCCTTGGCCTGGTCCGGCCGCTTAGATCCTCGACAATGAGGATCCTGTGTGCCACAAGGCCATAGTGTCGTAACTGACGCTCCCTCACAATTCAGGTAATGTGCCTCATTCAGGACTCTGTGAGCAACCACTTGCTCGACACCAAGTCAAAACAGTGGTACCCAGGTATTCTCTGAAGAGACACAGTACTAAAGGAGTCCAGTCTTCATCTCTGGTCCCTGGAGAGCATCCATGTCTCACAACCATATAGCAAAACAGGAAGCACCAGAGAGCGGCACACACCCCCTTCCAGCAACCTCATGCACCCCCACCAAGTTCTTCCAATCCATCTACTGACTTCATAGAAAGAGTCACCAGAGAAGGTGAGTAAGGCAAGTAAACCTCTCGACAAACTCTCTCTGCAGACAGACACACTGTGCCCAAGAGGTCATTAAAGGCCTGGGGCCTCATGTATAAACGGTGCGTACGCACAGAAATGTTGCGTAAGAACTTTTCCACGTTCAAATCGCGATGTATAAAACCTACACTTGGCGTAAAGCCATGCACTTTTCCACGGTACCTCATGCCTTGTCGTACGCAAGTTCTCCGCTCGGTTTTGCAAACTGGCTGCACCCAGCGTCAAAGCAATGGTACTGTTCTTGTGTGATTACTCATTATTTTCATGACGCGGCTTTATAAATACACAAAAACTAACCGCATATTGTTTATTAGTGTAATGCATCTGATTGTAATTAACTCGTAACAATATAATGGTCCACGGAACAGCCATAGTATTCCAAATACCATAACTGCTTTAGCATTGTTACTCTCACTTCTCCTTCTTCTTCTTCTTCTTCGTCTTCTTTCAGCTCATCCCATTAGGGGATGCCACTGCGGATCATCTTATTTCATATTACTCTCACTGCACGACTCGGAGTATTTATATCACTGTATCTGAGTGTGAATCACAGCAGCAGCTGATCGGAAAGAGAATTATCGGTATACGGCTTCAAGCACACGCTGCCTCAGCCACTGTAAAACGTTTTAAAGCCTTTCCTGTACAGACCTCGCGGTTCAGAAACAGTTTAATCCCAAGAACTTTAAATGCACTCAATCAATTGCTCCTTGTAGAACGGTTTGTACTTATAAGTACAATCACCCCACTGTAAACATGTACTACAGTTATAATATCGCACAACCTGAGCCACTTTATAAAGCGTGTATTTACATATGATGACAATATCATTTTTAAGGTGAAATGCAGCAAAATATGTTTGTTAAATTATACACATAAAACTTTAACTTCATTTAAATAATCTATATTCTTCACTGGGAGTGTCGTGAAGGATAGAATAATTAAACATGTACTACGAAGATATTTCAATGTTCTTTAAACATTTTGAAGAATCGGTGCTAAGCTTACAGATGGCTTAACGTCTATTACAGAGCTGATTGTGTGGCGATCGGTTACTTGGGGAAAGAAAAGCACTGACTGCAGTAACGGCTACGCCAATATATATTGAATATAAAACAGAAAGAGAATAACAACACAGCTAAAAACGCAGCGATAAAAGATAAATGCTTGTGTCATGAGCACGAGGCTGCTATGCAGTGTCTGCAACGGACGTGGCCTTCCACCGTGATAAACTACCTTACTGACATTGGCCGACGAAGGAGCCACCGATTCTTCCTCTGCCCAGTGCCACCACAAGCCTAGAGCCGCCCTGAGTACTGCTGCAATAAATTATTTCATCAAGTGAAACACATGTTTAATAACGTGCTTTAACTCCTATCATCATGAAAATGACATCACGTATACATCTCAGTATTTTAGTTATTCAGAGAGCTGTAATATCACGAATGTAATGGACTCTGTGTCCAGTTGGAGGAAGAGAGCCAGTTTAAGAAGCAAGTAGTGATTCACACACATAGAGCACATACGAGTAGAAGATCAAATACAAAACAAAGCATTTAACGTGCTACTTTAATTACGATGTGATTTGAGAAACTGGTTAATTAAACGATTTTAAGATGAAGTTTATAATGTTCTACTAAATGACAAAATAAACTATGTGATTAAAGAGGAAATGTCGAGATTGAAGTTGACATTTCGTGCTTTTTCCCCACCGTGTGCCTTTTTTCTCTGTACCCTAATAAGCTTTCATATGACACTCAGACAGTGGGCTTACAACTCTTCTTTTCACGGCAACTTTGATATGTGACTTCTTTTTTATTTCCGGCACTGTGTGATTTTGTGAATGTGAGCTTTCAAGTTTCTCCAACACGCTATGTTACTCGATCAACTTCCTTTTGTTGATTATACAACGGTTTATTTGAACAAATAGTATGTTTTTCCTTTGCCTCCACTTGGTATTCGCTGAAATTCTTATATTTTCCCCGTGCTTTTCCCATTGTCTTTTCACAGAAGGCTGCGCTTAAGGGCGATTTATATTGATTTGCATATTCAAATAGGCGTAATTCTGTGAGGATTTGGGGCGTTACATAATGCGCGTGCACGAGCGTTAGTTTTCACGCTGATCGGGATTTATGTAGCGGAAGAACGTGGAAGTTGGAGTACGCACAGATTCCTGCATCTGGATTTTTCTGTGCGTAAACACATTTCGGCTTTTGTGCTTACGCCATGTTATAGTGCGATTTCTACGCACGGCGTTATACATGAGGCCCCTGGATCTTGGTTTTAATCTAGGACACTCGCAAGGCCAGACACTCAGACTCCTTACTCAATCTCTTGAGAGCCCTGATCAGAGCCTTGATTGACTCCACAAAGATCACAGCATCATTGGCAAAGTCAAGATCAGTAAATGTTTGTTCACCATCAAATGCCAATCACAGCCAATGGCATTAAAACAAACTTTTTTTTTTTTAAATAAAGTCTGCAGGCAGAAATCCAATTAATTACTTAATTCTAGAAACCTTGCTTGAATAAAGTAAAATAAAGAAATAGTTTATTATTATTTTATAGTAATATTATTTAAATAATTCTGAAAAATCTGGAAATGAATATTAAGAGAAGCATATAGGACCTTTAATATTTAGAAGTATAACAAGGGTGGCCCAAGGGCAAGTTATATCTAGTAACTTTATGCAAAACACTAACTAATGAAAGAAGCAAAAAGCAACTTAATCAAGCACCTGAATTGAAGTACATATTACATACACATTCATTAACACGTAAAATTAAAGAGACTAGTTTTCATAAAAGCAAGGGGCAACTGTGGCTAACTTAATTTTACTTAGTGTTGTTTTTAACAAAGCAGACCAAGTCTCAGATAGTTTCAGGGTCTCTGTCTGTATTTATCCAAAATTCTTAGAGTAGGAAAACGATCTTAGCAAATTTGATCCTACTCTTAGGAGTAGGGGTAAAAGCATTTTATCAATTTAGGAAACTTCTCCTAACTTTATCAGTGTTTAGGAGACTTTGTGAGCTGTCCTAACTCCCTAGGAGCTACCAGCAGATGACATTCAGGCAGACTTAGGCATGCATATCCTGTGAAAGGGTGAACGTTTTGGAAGTCCTAAACAATAAACTTGTTAAAACATATTGATTTGGCAGAGATGGAATAATATTTGTAATAAACATCATATGTTATGTTAACACTTTTTAAGGGGAAACCATGCACTGTCTGCCAAAATGAAAGTGCTGGTAATGTTTCTTAGTCACAGGGAAAATCCAGCTTTGCAACTGCAATGATTTGGGTACGACACAACTAACCATTTATCAAATTCTGGTCCAAACTTTGAATGCCCTTACAATGCATAAGGTAATACTTAGATTTATGCATATCCCCACCACCCCATGTTAGGTAATGTTATAGAAAGCTACATTCATTCAATTCCGTTTCTCCTGGAGTTGTTGGTGTTATTGACAGCAGATACATATGGATCATTGCTCCAAGTGTGGATAAGCACAAATATTTGAATCGAGAGCAGTAAAACAGTATCAACACACAGATTGTCATGGACGCAAATTGTATTGTAGTAGCCAGCATATTACCCTTAACATAGGTAGGGTTGGATGGGTGATTGACAGCAAAAAGTCACACAGGTACACGGAACACTGTATTCAAGAAGGCTAAGGTTCAAGAAGGAAAATGGAGACTCCTGGGGCACTGAATAAATACAACCTCACAGAAGATAAGGATGAAATCACAGAGAGATGCACGGCAAGCAACCATGGAATAGTGAAAACAGCTTCAGAAACAGTCCTGGAAAAACTGTGGCTAGTTTCAGTAACTGTTACTTTAAAAGCCATTTTCCTAGCTTGGGAATAGGTGCAGAACACTTTATAACTACTTCTTATGTCCTACTTTGGTGTAGGATAAATTCCTAGTCAGACATTTAGCACAATACCTAAGAGTAATTCTAGACACCTGATAAATACAGGCACTTCACTTGTTTTGTCCATTGTTAAGCCTCAATGTTTTATTGAGTCTCTTGTGTTTTGTTTACCTTTAAGTGTGTACTAATTTGGCTCAGTTTTCTTAACTGTCATACTTAGATGTTTCATTATTGGATATTTTGACCTAACAACTTAAACAGTCCTGAATTATGCAACATCTGGTGTATGTAGGTTGTGTTTTCATTGAACTGAGATATATCCACCACTTTGTGCAAGTGGCTTGGAGGATATGTCATCTGTCTTTACTCAAGTTTTCTTAAAGCTTATATCCATTAATGTGTTTGACTGCACCATTCACACAAATAATATCTGCGACCAAAGATAAGGTTGTGAAAGCAATTCATTTCTTATTGTCCATGAGCAGTCAAGCCAATCAGCTGCCTTGTGAAATGGAACCCTTTCTTATTTATTTCATTCCTTATATAATCTACTATCTTCCATGTGCAATACTGTAATAATAAAGTAATCATGTTATTTACTTGGGCGGCACGGTGGCACAGTAGTAGTGCTGCTGCCTCACAGTTAGGAGATCCGGGTTGTCTTCCCTGTGTGGAGTTTGCATGTTCTCCCCGTTTCTGCGTGGGTTTCCTCCCACAGTCCTAAGACATGCAGGTTAGGTGGATTGGCGATTCTAAATTGGCCCGTGGGTGTGTTTGTGTGTTGGCACCCTGCTCGGGATTGGTTCGTGCCCTGTGTTGGCTGGGATTGGCTCCAGCAGACCCCTGTGACCCTGTGTTCGGATTCAGCGGGTTGGAAGATGGATGGATGTTATTTACTTTGTAAAGCATCTGGTGATGGTTCTCACTATAAATAGCAAAAAATAAAAAATAACTTCTACAACAGTTATTTTCATCTTACATGAAGTGTAGAATACCATGTATAGCAAAATATTAAGCATTTTAAACATCTTATGTTTCCATTCTTACATGTGCTTAGTACAGATGTGACTATTATGAACTCAATACAGAATGTTATGATTCATCACTGTAATTATTTTTTACTTCACGGTAATGAACTAGTACTCTATTCTGGGCTGCTCCCAGTGCTGCAAGAACTGCTAAATAACAAATATCTTAATTGCTACAGAAAGTCATTTATGTATTTTTTTGTGTAATAGATGTCATGGAATCTGTTATATGCACTTCATACTATATTGAGAATAAATGTGAAAAAAGAATCCCATTGTCTTTGTTACACACAACAATAAAGTATCTTTATCTTATATTAATAACTGATAAAATATTTCTACTTGTTTTTTCATTTTTCTCTGCTACTGTGCTGATTGGATGTCCCAGGTCTGTCCAGCATGGAGATTGCATGTTTTCCAAGTGCTTTGGTGTCCTCCCACAGTCCAAACACATGCAGAGTTGGTAGAATGGGTAGGCTCTAACATCCTTGTGATCCTGTCTGAGATAAAAGGTTTGAAAGATGGATGGACTTTATTGTCATTGTTTACACAGATTATCAGTGCTGTTTAACAGATAATCTGCTTGTGAAATGGTTAAGATGCTTCCAAATAGGCTCTTGGATCCCACAATCCTGAACTGGGTTAAGTATTTTTGAAAATGTTATGTTGAGTTAAGATCCAGAGGAAATTTAAGAAGGATTGATGTAGCCATGCTGAGATATAATATCATTTGCCATTCTCTTTTTTTTTTATAAATATACAGATGAAAAGCCGATTTTCGCAACCTCTTAGAAAATATTTTTTTGTTTATTGTTATTTTGTTCGCGTATATCCTTCAGCACTTGTATAATTGTGATAATTTCCTCAGCCCTCTTTGCTGTGGATGTCCTCACATGCTTCTCAGAACATACAGACACCTTCATGTGTTTTTTTAGTTAAATTACAACCAATTAAAAAGCAAATTGTTCAGACTTATTCAATTGTGTAAAGAAAGACTTGATTGCTGCTCCTAGTCCCTTACCAATGTATTATGGTTTAGTGTGCAATTATAATCTGTGTTTCTGTGTGTTGTGTTTTTTGGTGTCCAGTTCTGTTATGGAGTCATTTTTTTTTTGTTTTCCCACAGTCTTGTGGGCAAACCTTTGAATACTTCAATAGACAATAGATTAGGTTTGTTTTGGGTTAAAAGTCAATATAGACTTGTATGATGAGAAAGCTCAAGTTGTGCATCTGTTATTTTATCAAAACAATTCCTTTTTGATCACTCCAAATAATGCTCTCATCTTTGGACAGAACACTCTGTATTTGGGTTTCAGAGAGTGTAATGCTAAATTAAAACAAATTAATGGCTCAACTAGGAATGTTAAAAATAAAAACTGTTACATTATATAAATAAATATATATTAATATACAGTGTGTGGTCTATGGCTGGCTTGTCATCCCGGCCAATGCCCCCAGGCCGCCAGATGGAGCCCTCCCTGCAGCATGGAGGTGCCCCGAAGACCAGCAGGGAATCCTAGACAATGGAGTTTTCATACACAGCCCTGCTGGATATCCCAGGGGCCATAAGATGCAGCTGCAGGGAGGAGCAATGAATATCATTTGCCCTACGTCCCAGAAGTACGTCCGAGTCACATGGACAAGGGGAATGACGTGCTTCTGGGTTGAAGAAAAAGAAGAGTTTTGATCTGACACGGAAGTGCTAAGAAGTCACATGGACTGAGGGTTAAGAAGCACTTCCGGGTCACGGACTATGAAAGGACTGTGGCAGCTCCCAGATGGGGAGCTGAGCTGGAAGGAAGAGTGGCAAAGCGTCTGGGAGTGGTGAATTGGTTTATTATAGTGTATTGGTTATTATTTATGAGTATTGTGGAGAGGAGGGTGCTTTGTGCACTGTTATTAATAATAAAGTCAACTTATTGAACTTTTACCTGGTGTCTGGAGTCTTGGACAGGGGTTCAAGTGAGCGATAGCGCCCCCTATCTGCGACAAGTGTTAATTATATTACTGCATTTGATGCTTTGTAGATTCAATCATCACACGGAAAACTGATTACTTGAATACTGCCTCTTCCTTGTCATTTAATTTTTCATTACTAAAAATGTGCATGTGCCAATAACATACAGTTACTATCAGTTTTGTTTTTGTTATCCTTTGTAAATAAAAATGGAATGTGAACAGAAGAATGAAGAAAATAAAATAGATAATTTGAGAAGGATTGTTTTATTAAAGCATTAGGAAAACTTAATTAACTTAATTTTTAATTATATGAAAATGTAGCTTTTTAAGTATTACATCTGACAAACTAAAAGTTAGATGTTATACATATAAAACATACATAAACATAATAAAAAAGAAAGCAAAACAATACATTTACATAATGTTGTGATTTATTTAGTTTGAAAATACAATTTCATCCACTTTTCATTCCCACATCTTATCCTGGTAGTTCTGGTCATACTAATATGCATACTTCCAGTCACACTTACTGGGCCAATCTTGTGTTACCAATCTGTGACGATGCGGGTTCACTCCCTGCTCCCGTCTGACTTTTGGGAGCCCTCGAAATCTACACCGTGGGTGATGTCACCGATGAGCTAGGCAGTGAGGCACAACAATGAAGCAAAGGGATGGTGCACAAGTGCCAAGTGCTTTTATCTAAAAAAAACAACAAACAAAGTGAAAGTGTTCAAATAAGTAAAGTGTAGTGTCTCAAAACGCCTTCTTTAAATAAATAATCCATTAAAACGAGTGATAGGTGGAGGTTAAAAAACACAACAGAAAAAAAAACATTTTAAAAACAACGAGGTTAAAACAACGGCTGGAAGCTATCCTTTTAAAAATCCGGTGCATACTTCTTCTACTACTGGTGGCTCCCCTGCTTTTCCCAAACAGGCTCCGCAATAGGGGAGTCACCCTAGCTGCAGCTGACCTGCTCTTCATGCTGGTCTGGAGGCTTCCCAATCCCTGGATTCGGCTCAGCAATCTCCAGACCGAGACTTGGGTTTCCCCAATGGCCAGGACACTCATGCTGGGTAATCCAACCTCCCAAGCCTCCCGACTCCCGCTGCCTTCTCGGCCTTATGCGGCCAGCCATCTTTCTTCTGGTCACTCCTACTCCTCCATAAAATGCTCAGCAGGAGCAACCACTACCAACAGCCTTAGGTGTCAGCCAAACACCCAGCTAGGGCTTACTGTCCAGCTGCATCTTTCTCTACAGAGAGCACATTCGCTCACTCATGCACCAGCTTTCCACCTCTCCTGCAACCTCAGTTTCTTTCTTTTCTTTTTTTTTCCTTTTTTTTTCTCTTCATTCTCCCCACTAACTGCCTCAGGCTTCTATTTATAATGGGGATATGGCAGCTGTGGCGATCAGCGGCTCCCGGGAACAATTACAGATGCGGACGGTTTCTCACCCGCGCACTTAGGTGAGAAACGCCCACATCACAAATTCCCCAGGAACCACTTCAGTCACACACCACCACACCCCCTCGCTAAGCCGCGAGTGCGGCAATTATTTATTTAAAAAGTGGCCTTTGACATGAGCTATGGACCTGCTATACCACACAATCAGCTTAACCAACACCTCTTTGAGATATTTATCTGTATAAAAAAAAGTAAAAACATCTGTGTGTCTTTTTAATAAAAAAAATGACTTAGTTGAAGTTCATGATATTTTTAATCCAAATTAGTGTAGAAATTGCAGACCGATTACAACTTAACACTAGAATTACCAAAGCCTACGAAAAAACTCGTAATTCCGTCCCACCTTAAACTGCTTCTTAAATCCCTTCACACCTCTCCGCCAGCGCCCTTTGTCTTCTAAACGTGCTGATAAAGAGAAGCCGGCTATTCCATCCCCCCACCAATTTAGAACGTGCACGAACTTCTCTCAGCTCAGGCCTTGATTGAGTATCTGGGAGTGAAGTGGAGTTTTAGAGGGAAATAATAGATCGTTGTTTGGAACACACGCATTTCATGTCTGTTCCGTTTCTACAGTAATCTGTGTCAACACATTGTTAAAACAGAAACTTTTTTATATTCTAGTAGTAGATGACAAAATGTAGGCATAAACTATATAATGTATGAAGCCTGAAGTCCAAATAGCAAAGAAACATTTTCACAAGAATAACACAATTGCACTTTTATTCAAACATATAACTGCAGAAACAAAAAGCCGCCTTAACATGCGACATTGACGGCAGTTTACTGTAACTGACTCCGTGGCTCAATAGACTTAGCCCCGCTTGGGAATCAAGGGGTCGCGGGTTCGATCCTGCGCCTCTCTGTTTTGAGAAGTAAACTGCTCTTGTCTTACTGTTTTAGAATTAAAGCATACATTTGATTTCAGTCTGTAACAGCCGTTGCAGTTTATGATCCTTGTAAAGGTTAGCTTTTTTTTAATTCACTTTTCACTCTCTCAGTCGCGTTCAGAATCAATCCATACAACCCCATCTGACACGGCTGTTTTCACTAAAGACGCGCTATAGCTCTGCAGTGTACCACGATGCATACTAACGCACAATCACCCCGGTTCTGACACACAAACGCTGGCGAAGCTGCCTTCTTCGTATCTCACCGTCACTTGCTTTTCGTTTTATTGAGTGTTCCTGCCAGTTCCCGCATGTTGCTGTATGCTTTTTCTTTTGTACTACAGGACATGCAGAGGAAAGAATGGTAAAGACCAGTAACTTCGGCGCTATATGCAATCATCAGACACTCCCCATCTGCCCGTGTCGTTCAAACACAGGAACATATATTGGTGTAAAAGTATAACAAAAGTGCACTTTTATTCAAGTGCACTTTTTCCATCGCCTTTTCCTGTAAGAAGCAGTGTACACACTTTCTCTATGCTGTGGTTTCTATTACACACCTGAAAGAAAGAGACAATATATGTGAAAATATAATCGCACTAATGCAATATTATTTGAAAACGAACAGCGTCAGATCGGGTGTGAATTTATGCAGGAACTGGAAATTCTCTGATGCGGGACCTTCCCCCAGGGAAGAAAGTACAGTGTCAGGTGCTCATTCAGTGTAATAGAAACCATAGCACAGAGAGGTGTGTACACTGCAACAAGTACACGTGTCGTAAATGTAGGAAGTACGGTCCTTGGGTGTGTGGGAACTGTTAATATTTGAATGTGATGATTTCATATAGCACGGAATGAAAATCTGCACTTCTTAGCATTGCACCATGCAAGTGTCGTATCAATCGCCTACTGTAACTTGCTTTCTTTTTCTTGGTTATACAGGTAGTTTTGAATAAAAGTGCACTTGTTTTGTTTGCGAAATGAAGTGTCTGCGTGCACTTTTCGTGGCATTACACGTGTATTTTTTGAGCATGCCAGTTTGAGCAGTATAAAAAGTATTGAAAAGTATAACAAAACAACGGGCAGATGGGGAGTGTCTGATGATTGCATATAGCGCCGAACTTACTGCTCTTTACTATTCTCTCCTCTGCGTGCCCTCGAGTACAAAAGAAACAGAATACAGGCGCTATAGCTCTGCGTTGTACCACGATGCATACTAACGCCCCCACCTGGTTCTGACACACAGGCGCTGGCGAAGCTGCCTTCTTCGTATCTCACCGTCACTTGATTTTCTTTTATTCAGTTTTATTGAGTGTTCCTGCCAGTCCCGCATGTTGCTGTATGCTGGATAGAGAGAAGTGTGTACACTGCTTCTTACAGGAAAAGCGATGGAAAAGTGCACTTGAATAAAAGTGCACTTTTGTTATACTTTTACACCAATATATGTTCCTGTGCTTGAACGACACGGGCAGATGGGGAGTGTCTGATGATTGCATATAGCGCCGAAGTTACTGGTCTTTACCATTCTTTCCTCTGCATGTCCTGTAGTACAAAAGAAAAAGCATACAGCAACATGCGGGGACTGGCAGGAACACTCAATAAAACGAAAAGCAAGTGACGGTGAGATACGAAGAAGGCAGCTTCGCCAGCGTTTGTGTGTCAGAACCGGGGGGGGTGATTGTGCGTTAGTATGCATCGTGGTACACTGCAGAGCTATAGCGCGTCTTTAGTGAAAACAGCCGTGTCAGATGGGGTTGTATGGATTGATTCTGAACGCGACTGAGAGAGTGAAAAGTGAATAAAAAAAAAAAAGCTAACCTTTACAAGGATCATAAACTGCACCGGCTGTTACAGACTGAAATCAAATGTATGCTTTTATTCTAAAATAGCCGGCTTCTCTTTATCAGCACATTTAGAAGACAAAGGGCGCTGGCAGAGAGGTGTGAAGGGATTTAAGAAGCAGTTTAAGGTGGGACGGAATTACGAGTTTTTTCGTAGGCTCTGGTAATTCTAGTGTTAAGGTCTTTCACTAGTTCTATTGAGGAATGTTTTGTAATGGGTGCTATCATGCCAAAGTGGTGCAGCTGGTGGCAATGAATTTTGCATATTGTCTAGGTTTTTCCCTACTTACGGTGAAGGCTACATTCCAAGTGATTCAATTGAAAAGGAAGTTTGGGGTTGGGATTTGATTGTGGTATGATGGGAGGCCCAACAAAAAACAATCTCTTTACTTAAAAATGGCTATGTCTATTTTCACAAAATTTTGTGTTTACATTGTCATTCGTGCAATTTACACAGAATATAGACCTAATGGAGTTTTAATAATTTAATTGCAAAGTTGAACTAGGTGTGCCATCAACACAAAAACCATGCATTACTCCATCCAGAATCATTTTTCATAACATTTTGCATATATGTTACAGTTAACCTAATCTAACATACAGAATTTAAGGAGTTTCAAATGTTTCATCATGATGTTCAATAGAAGCAGCAACACACAAATGGAAGTTTTGCCTAGCTTACACTTGCTTTGAGGCTAGCAGTGATAAAAGGCTCAACCTTTAAAAAAAGCTTAAATATTTTCTCACAAACCTTAACACATTATACTACAATACTGAGGCAAAGCCAGATATTTCAACTAGTAAGTTTGTAAATTTCAGAAACAAATCCATTACAATGTATTTGTTTTACCCTCATGGAAAAAAACACTCATATTGCTTGTAATAGAATCCTAATGGATTTCCAGTCATGTACAACCCAAGTAAGCCAACTGTGAAACAAAGTGGGTTACATTTTTTACTTAATATGGTATCAGTGACAAAATGTAAACCAATAGGTAAGAATATGTTCTTAGTCACCAGCAGTGTTAGGAAAAACATGTTAAAAGTAAAGCGCATGCGTACTTAGATTACTTTGTAAAATAACAAGTAACCTATTGTAAAACCTATTTTATTGAAATAAAAATACCTGTGTTACATTAAAAAAAAGAACAGACAAATGTTACTATTGAAGTTTATTCCCGCTAATCCAGGAAAAAAGGAACGAAAAGTAATGCAGTTTGTAATGCATTACATTTTATAAAAAAATAAATATATAACAGATTTAGTTAAGTTTTTTTTTTGTAAATAATGAGTAATGTAATTAAGTTACTTTTAAAAGTAATGTTTCCTAACACTGGTCACCATCATACTGTAATGACACTAGCTAAATAGAAAAACTGGAAATTTTTTAAAAGTACGATTTTTAACAACAAAGTTGGTTGTATATATTTAGAACAGTATTACTGTATAATAAAACAATTTGCTTTAAACATTTTTTTATTGATAAAAGCATTAGATTAAACACACCTGATGAAGGCTATACCGCTGGAAGGATGCTTCTCTTACATTCTTTAATACTTTTTGTGGCTTACAAATTACCTTTTTCTGTTTTTCCCTATTGCAATAAACATTCTAATAGCTAAAGGTTATGTATTATCAATACAAAATATGCATGAAAAATTTAAAGGTACATCTTAGTCAACAAAGCAGTATTATTTATCAGGTACTTTTAGTTACCAAATAAGGTCTAACAATGATCAGTTCACCCAAAATATCTTCGGGCATAAACAAAAACTGATACAACGAATAACACCTGGTAGTGGGTGTTGGATCAGAATTGTTTTTTTATTGACATTATCAGGTGTTGTATGGTATAATGGTCAAACAGATTTACAGTACCTTCAGGGGTAAACAAAAAAGTATAATGTTTAGAATTTTAAGAATCTCTTTCCACGGCTTTAAAGCAAGTTGATGTAAAAATCAAAGATTAAATGATAAAAAAAATCTTGATTATCTTATGTAAAGTAGCACAGAGGTAAAAAAAAAAAAACATTTAAATGTGTTAATTCTACAGTATGAATAAAAAGAATTATGTTGTTTGTATGATAAAAACAGAACTGTAGAGTGTCGTGGTCTCATGCAAGCAAACTATTTTTCATTTTAAATTTCCTATATTTTTTTTGTTTTTTTCCAGAGAGTCTCACTGAAGGAAAAACCTCAGACCACTGGGTAGTGAACAAGAATGGACAGAAATTACACCATTATTCTGAGCAAAGATAGAGCATCTGCAGCTAAATAAAGAAAGCATAATTCCAGGTGGAAAGGTGTGCAGGGAGTGGAAATGTGGATACCATGCCAGCAGACATCTAGACAGACATCCCACCAAGGAAAAAAAAAACTAAGCAACTGAGATATAGTGCAAAGAGGCTTGCACTGTAAGAGGATCAATGTTGGACCTTCCTGGCCAGTTTGTTGATTTTATAAATTAGTTCCAATATTAATTCTTTCACTTTAACCAATAGAAGACAACACGAAAAGCCCCTTTTACACATACAATCGTAAAGTTAACAATTCCTGTTAACAATTCAGTTTCCAGGGTTAGTTGGCATTGTTCTGTGCCAGAATATGACCCTGATGTATCGTTCTTTTCCGAAGCTTAAAGTTTAAAACTGTATACTTTTTCCATATATTCACTTTTAAGAGCTACTTTTACACTATACAAGTTAAAACAATCAAATTTGCTGTGTATACAATATACAGTATAAACAAACTGACTTTAGTAAGTCTAAAGGTTAATGCTTCCAGGGTTTGTTCCCACTTTGCTGCCATTTCTGTGGAGATAAACGCCAGTCTAGGCAAGTGGTTTAGCAACTGGATAGATAGGTGCATGAAATTTAAATGCAGATTAATCTTGTGTAAGAAAAAAGAATAAACAAAATGCTTGAAAGTGCCTGCCTATTATGCTAGGACATCCTGAATTAATTTGTACAAGCATACTTAATATTAGGAAATGAGATCATACATAAAATTGAACTTTGTGCTCTGTTCTGTGATAACAGTTAACATACACTCACCTAAAGGATTATTAGGAACACCATACTAATATGGTGTTTGATCCCCTTTCGCCTTCAGAACTGCCTTAATTCTACGTGGCATTGATTCAGCAAGGTGCTGAAAGCATTCTTTAGAAATGTTGGACCATATTGATAGAATAGCATCTTGCAGTTGATGGAGATTTGTGGGATGCACATTCAGGGCACGAAGCTCCCGTTCCACCACATCCCAATAGATAGATGCTCTATTGGGTTGAGATCTGGTTACTGTCGGGGCCATTTTAGTACAGTGAACTCATTGTCATGTTCAAGAAACCAATTTGAAATGATTCGAGCTTTGTGACATGGTGCATTATCCTGCTGGAAGTAGCCATCAGAGGATGGGTACATGGTGGTCATGAAGGGATGGACATGGTCAGAAACAATGCTCAGGTAGCCCGTGGCATTTAAACGATGCCCAATTGGCACTAAGGGGCCTAAAGTGTGCCAAGAAAACACCCCCCACACCATTACACCACCACCACCAGCCTGCACAGTGGCAACAAGGCATGATGGATCCATGTTCTCATTCTGTTTACGCCAAATTCTGACTCTACCATTTGAATGTCTCAACAGAAATCGAGACTCATCAGACCAGGCAACATTTTTCCAGTCTTCAACTGTCCAATTTTGGTGAGCTCGTGCAAATTGTAGCCTCATTGTCCTATTTGTAGTGGAGATGAGTGGTACCCGGTGAGGTCTTCTGCTGTTGTAGCCCATTCGCCTCAAGGTTGTGCGTGTTGTGGCTTCACAAATGCTTTGCTGCATACCTCGGTTGTAACGAGTGGTTATTTCAGTCAAAGTTGCTCTTCTATCAGCTTGAATCAGTCGGCCCATTCTCCTCTGACCTCTAGCATCAACAAGGCATTTTCGCCCACAGGACTGCCGCATACTGGATGTTTTTCCCTTTTCACACCATACTTTGTAAACCCTAGAAATGGTTGTGCGTGAAAATCCCAGTAACTGAGCAGATTGTGAAATACTCAGACCGGCCCGTCTGGCACCAACAACCATGCCACGCTCAAAATTGCTTAAATCACCTTTCTTTCCCATTCTGACATTCAGTTTGGAGTTCAGGAGATTGTCTTGACCAGGACCACACCCCTAAATGCATTGAAGCAACTGCCATGTGATTGGTTGATTAGATAATTGCATTAATGAGAAATTGAACATGTGTTCCTAATAATCCTTTAGGTGAGTGTATAAGAAGTCTTATTTTGTAAACCAAATGTTTAGACAATACTTTTAATGATTAACTGTTTTGGGATCTTTGGGTTTTATTTAATGATAGAGGGGTATTGCTAGTATGGACCTTTTTTTATCTGAGTGCTCACTGGTGGGACTGAAATGTTTACTGGCTATTATATGTAAATGAACCTGTTTAAATGGTAACAGGAGCTGTTCTCTTAAGACTATCAGATTTGTTTTGGAGAGCCTCTCTGCTCACATAGTGAGTATCCACCAGTCAGTGTAATAAAGGACGAATTACTCAAGGCTTTTTTAATCTAAGTATTTTCGCAACACTGCAACAATGCATACTGCCTCAATCAGAGATGTAGCTGTGTTCTTCTAACTAATTGTTGCTTAAAGTATGGCAACAATGATTTTTTTTCTGGCAAAACTCACACAAGGTTATTCATGTCATTGAGAAAAAGTAAAGCAAAATGTTGTTTACTACTTTCAGAAAATCTGCCAACAGACTCACTGAGGTTACACGATGAAGCACAAAAGCTCTATGCGCTGCTGTTAGTTGATAGTGAATAGAGTACATTGTGTGTGTGTTTCATTTTATTTTTTGGTATTTACAAACCTTGGATTTCAATATTAGTTTTCAAGTACCTAGAATCCCACAGCAAAACAAAATAGGTTGTGTGAAAATAAAACTAGTATTTCTCTTTATTATGTTTCTTCATGCATATTTATCATTTAAAAAATAAATATAGCATGTTAACTTTTATATTTATTAATGCTTCTATATTGGCCTAGATTGGAATGAATAATTTCTTCTATTTAAATCAATTTTCAGGAGTATAACCAGTCTTCATTTGTTTATTTAAAAGACATAAAATAATCACACCCACAAAGTAGAATATGTCTGTTTCAAAAGACAGCATGTTAGACACTGACCCTTGATATTGTGGTGAATAGCCAAGCTTGGCTATTGCATTATAGTTGAAGCAATGGTATACAGTCAGTAGTGTTCCTCAGAAAGCTTACAATATTGTGACAATCCTGCTAAGCACAGAAATCCAATTCAGAGACAACAGCATCACTTATGTATAAACCCAGGTCTCAATTTAAGTAGTGTTTGTATATACAGTGCATGCAGAGGAAGAGGTGTATCTTACCTTCTCCCTGCTGCCTGTCATTTCTAACCAAGTAGATGCCTTAAAAATACTCTGAGCCCTCTCTTGTCCATTTGTGTTTATGTGTGTGTGTGTGTGTGTGTTAGTACACAGCACTTATCCATAAATAAAACTGCCTGCATGTCTTTAAGACAATTCACAGCACTGTAAAAAAAAAGAAAACTTTAAAGGTGCCTCAGTGCATTTCACAGAATTCATGAGACATCTCTTCACTTTAAAAATTCTTTTTGCCATCCACTAACTGCTGTCTCCAGAAACCTTGAGTATTTCATTTTCTTCAACATCGATTCTTTGCTGTCCAGAAAACAGAACACAATAATTCTTTCTTTCCAAATGAAAGCAGAGACAACCATGAAGTTTATCTGTAGAGCATGCTTTATGAGCAATGCTTCATACTAGGAAATCAATTTGCTTCCACTTCTACACTGCACTCACTTCAGATTGTTCCTGCTGTTCTAAAAAGCGCTACAACGTTTTAAAATGGATTTGCTATCACTTTTTAATGGAAGGTTCCAAATGTTAAAGGCTGAAAATAACATTCCTATTGTATTCTGATTTTCCTTCTTAAAATTTATTATTGCTCACTTATAATATATAATATCTCCTGTGATGTTATGGGGTTTTTTGATTTGTATTTCCTACCTTCGATGCAGATATTATGACTTTTTGACTGGTAATTCTTTTTTACGTATAAGTAACTTTGTAAAACCTTTTAATGGAAATACATAAACGATATCCATTTTAAATTGATAATTCTCAAAGCTGTGTTACACTAGTAAAAATGATCCTCCATTCAAAGGATGCTTTAAGGCCAATAAGTGCATGTTGTGACAGATAGGGGGCGCTATCGCTCCCTTGAACCCACAGGTACCACGCCAAACACCAGGTAAAAGTGCTACAATTAATATTTTTATTATAATAATGTGCACTAAGCCCCCTCCACTCTACACTATTCATTAACCAAACATAATACTCCAATAATAAACCACAATCCTCCACTCCCAGACGCGTTGCCCTCCTACCACCCAGCTCAGCTCAACGCTCTGGTGTCTCCTTCAGTCTTTTATAGTCCTTGCCCTGGAAGTGTTTTGCCCTGTCTGTCCACGTGACTAGGAACACTTCCGGGTCAGATAAAAACCTTCTTCTTTACCCCGGAAGCACGCCATTCCCCTTGTCCATGTGTGCTTCTGGGGCGTGGGGAAAATAATCACTGCTCCTCCCTGCAGCGCCCTCTATTGGCCCCCATGGTATCCAGCAGGGCTGTAAAGGAAAACCCCAACGTCCATAATTCCTTACTGGCGTTCGGGACACCTCCATGCTGCAGGGAGGGCTCCACCTGGCGATGTGGGGATATTGGCCGGGATGAACGACCGGCCATCCTTCACAATGTATATAATCTTTCACATATATCTGCCTATAAATTAACTAAATAAGCAATGAAAAGAATAACATTAAAATGTAATCAAGTAGTAATTTTCTTGTTTTTCTGCTACATGTGAAAATGTCATTCTCCATTTTTTTTATATTTGTAAACTTCACCGTCTTTTCATATTGTCCCCTTCACATATATTAAATAATGATGAGAAGCATCTAATAGCCCAGAATAGTGAAAGATACAACTCCCACAGTTGTTCACCATCTGAAAATATATTACTGTCTCTACATATATATGTTTCATATTATACCATTTTATATTTATCTATAATAAGGTAGATTAAAAAGGTTAAAAAAATAGAACCACTTCCAAAAGGTAGAGATCTTTTCCTAACAGTTGTGTTAGACCCATAAAAATTATAAAAGTATTTAAGTGGCAGGTGAAGTCATATCTAGAATACTGTGTGAAGTTCTGACTTCCTTAATATTTCATTACGGCATTGAGAAATGTGACCATTTGGCATTTGGTTACCTAATTAAAGGAAACCCGGGGTGCTGTGTTCATTAACCTGCAAGAAGAACAGCAGCCCCCAACCTAGATTCACCAATTAGCCTACCTATCTATAAATTAACCTGCATCACTACATTCACTGTCTCTCAAAAACATTTGATAACCAATTGGAAACTCTATTCAATAGTGATCCCAACATTACTTCTTTTTAAAGTGACACAATTAGAAGAATAATATTGTATTGGACAGGATAACCCAGCACAGTTAAGGCACTTAGGGAATTAACAGAGCAGGGACATCAAGGTGTGGTCCTTGAGCAGTAGTACAGAGTCTTATTTATGCCCACTCAGCTCACATAACAGATTTTCATATGGCAGGTATAATACAAAAGAATACAGCTTATTGGCTACAAAATTGAGGCACCATATTCACACAGTATATGTTTCACTGATCTGTTAAATCAGAAAACTCATGCACTGTGCATGTACAGAATGCCTCACATTAATTTCTCTAATTAGTATGTTAGTCCCATCCTGTCATCAAAAGCGGCTAGCTCATTTTACTCAGGCACAAGTATTAAGTCACTTTCAATAACCTACATTATTAATTTGTATTCAATAATAATATGGTATATTTTTGTATATTGCACAATTGGCATATGCTGTCTTTATCTTTATTGTACTATTTTTACTTTTCTTGTTGCACTGAATATGCCAATGACATAAAAATTTCCCTCGGGGTGAATAAAGTTCTTATCTTATCTTAGTTAAAACTTCATTCGCCCTTACCTATTGCAGCCTGCACAGCCAGCCTCATTCAGGCAGCCTTAATCCCAAGCAATCACCAAAATGTTGTAACATACAAAATTTTTGTTTTCTTTCATAATACTCAGTAAAAAAAGGGCAGGTAGAGGGAAGAGCAAGGAATATTTATCCTGAAGTTCCATGGCTCCTTCCATGTGGCTCTCATTTGCCTCACCCACTGCCTGCCTGCACATTCACCCCACTGATTCTGCATTACTGTAACCTGTTCAGAGGGATATTGACCTGAACATGGCTCTACTTTCAAGCCCACCTGCATTTAAAAAGACACAAACTACTTCAAACTTCAAACTCAACTGCACCTTCTACTATCCAGAAGACTAAATACCTGAAACCACAATACTCCTTATCTTTTGTGATTTTATTTAAACAAAGCATATAATAACACTAAAGGGTTATGATTGTTAATTATAATTAATTTTTGCACATTTTGTGCATATGTTTAGTCTTTTTTATGCATTTATTAATTTCTGGGGTGGCAAGATTCACCTCTGGCACTGATTTCTTGCTGGAATTTGGTTTTCAGGTGCTTATGTTTTTTTGGGTGTCTTTCCAACAACATTTTTGCTTTTTTTGTGAGTCCCATTGTTAGGATGCATTCAGTGGTACAGTTTGAGTACCACAGTAAAGGGTCTGAATACTTATTATTATACATTATTATTATACTACATATTATTAAGAGATTTTAGTTTTTGATTTTTAATATATTTGCAAACATTTCTGAAAATGTGTCTTCACTTTGCTATTATGGATTATTAAGTGTAGATTTATGAGCAAAAATGACATTAGTTGAAAATTAAATCTACAAAATAATAGGGTTTTCCAAAAGTGAAAGGGTCTCATTACTTTCTAAACTAACAAGTTTAAAAAAGTTATACAAATTTCATAGTATGATTTAAAATTAAAAAAACAGAGAACATAGCAACAGCAATAGACAACAGTAGTATATAGAGAGTTTAACAACAGCTTAAGCTTAAAAATGCTAAAAAATAACAAAACAGGTTAAATTGATAGTTTTTAGGTTGCCCTTTCAAGGCTAACAGTGCAAGTTATTATCATACAGTGTGACAATGACAGTACAATGCAACTAAGCAGTATGTTCCTTGGACACACACAAATAAAATTACAAACCTAAAGAAAACAGCTGGGCTCTTAGGCAAGACAGAAGGAGTGCTGCGAGAAGAGAGAAGAAAACAATTACAGAGAATAGGAACCACTCATTTTAATGAGCATTTGGCTAGAGTTGTGCAAAAACATTTTATAAAAATAAACCAGCCAGAGTAATGAGATCTCAACTTTAACAAAAGCAGTACAACTTACTTTAATTAATAGTTCTCTGCATTCCGTTACTTGTATGGGTTGGGCAGTCCTGGATGAGACAATAATTAACAGAATAGCAAAATTACCTTCTATATATAAAATGGACAAAGCAATATTAAAAGAAACCACTGTAACAAATTAACAATACAGAATATTTAATAAAAAGGGCAGAAAAAAAGTAATTTAAACATAAGTTAGGTATAAGAGTCAATCTTAGAAGGTTAATGCTTTAAGCTAAACTCATATTAGTGTTTGCCTAATTTGAAAAGAATATCATTTTCTTTCATAGCTATTGATTATGGTATAGCCTTTCACTACCTGTAAGTTAATATGAGGTAGAACTTTTTTCACTATATCTGTAATGCAGCGTGTTAATTCAGTCAGTGTGGTTTAGAATAGGCTAATAGCCGGCATGGAGTGAAAGACCCATTTATTGTTTGCAAATGGGATAGATATACAGTTTTCAGACCGTTTAGAAATGGTTCAACTGTATGAACAAACTTAAAGAATAAAACAAGATATATAAGCAAGCCTGTTGATGGCAACAGTTCTCCAGTATCTCCAGAGTTTCTCCAGTATGTGTGTTTGGGGATTTTTTTTTATTATATTATTTATATATCATATATATACTGTGTATATATACATATATATATATATAGAAACGAAGGTCTGTGATACAGTTTGCATATTTGTAGCTAGTAATCCACAAAGAGAGACAATGAATCACATATCTTAAAACAGTATTTTATTCCTAAGCTTTTGCCAACCTACCAAGAGTCATCATCAGAGGAAAAATGGTGGAGTTCAGAAGGTGTTGATCTTATTTATTATTTGGATGTTCTTCTTTTTAAGCCTGCATATTCTGGGTTCATGTCCAAACGTCTGTTAATGGTGTTTTCATTTGAGTGCCACAATTCAGCCAGTTCTCTGGTACTTTTAGTATTAGCCCTGAATTTTACTTGCAGCGTGTTCCAGTTAAATATGTGTCCAGTTGAACTTGTATATGTGTATATCAGAGATCGTGGGTCCTTTCTTCTAACAGCGTTGCAATGTTCTTGTATGCATGTTGCAAGTGTTTTAGATGTTTGTCCCATGCATAAAACTTGGCATGCACTGCATGATATACTGTATACTGCGTTCTGTGTCTTTGATGCTGATATTTTTGCTTTTGGCATTGAAAATACCAGGCTGCAGAATGTTTGCAGGTTTATGAGCTATTTTGATTCTTGATTTGGAGAGGATGTGCTCTGTACTTTACGATACACCAACACTCTATGAACCACAACCTACTGCCCCACCATGTGCCTCCACCCCCTCATTTTCAATATATTGTCTTTGAGTCTTGTATGTCTAATCATGTTTTCTCTGATGATGACATTGGGTTGGATTGTTGAAAGCTTAGGAACAAAAAACTATTTTAAGATGCGTGATTCATTTTCTCCCTTTGTGTATTACTAGTTACAAATATATAAAAGGGTTTTGCTGTTTACAAGATTCACTTATTTTAGAATAAATATCTTTTGATAAGAATATACAGTTGTCAATGAAATGCCTCATACCCTGCCTGCTATCTCCCCTTAGCTCACCTCTTGATGCTCATTGGTGATTTGATTTCATTTAGTTTTGGCTTGATTAATGTTGTTATGGAAAGAAATACAATGCATTCTGCTGTGTGATAGATTAAAAAGCCATGAATCACTTTGATTGATTTCTATCAGATTTCGACATGGAAAAAGTATGCCAAAATTAAATGCACAACATGAATATGCACTGTGTTTCAATGTATTTTACACGCTGGATTGCATTCACTTTAACATAGATAACCTTACAGACACATTAGTGTAAATAGTAATCCAGATAAAGAGTAATCAAAATGTAGGCTCTGTAATGTATATAGAGACCTGTTTGTGTGTTAACAAGCTGTATGTGTATTTATAAACCAAAGATTAGCAAAAACACTTCAGACTTTGACATGTTAGGTTAGGTTAGGTAAACTTTATTATCCCAGAGGGAAATTTGTTTGTACAAAAACAGAAGACATTATTACAGAAATCCAATAGATAAATAAAGATGCAACATTTGACAACCAAAGTTCTTGCATAAACACACACTCTAGATCAATACAAAGAAGAATAATTACTTTCACCTGTACACAAAATAATAATGCAGAATTTAACATTTAGCAGCATCCCTACAAATAACAGAATTTAAAACACCTATAGCCCTTTACCTTTGGAAAGCTAAACCTGCACCTCAATGGCAACAGTTGGAATGTAGAGAAAAAAGGATGACTACTGTCTGAAACTGAGATGGCTTTCTTTCTAACCTGTTTGCAATACATTTCAGTGATAAAGGTCTCCTCTGAACCAAAAATGTTACTGCTAATTTTTGTAATGTTGTGTCTTTAAAAAAAAAAGACTATCACTTTTTTCTGTCTATAGTTCAAAGGAAAATATCACTTGCAGGTGTAAGCTCCTCTGTCTTTTACTTTCTGCATTTTATCATTCAAGCCTTGAAGCTGTCTGTGAGCTTTCACTAGATGTGAACTGAGAAAGAGCATAATGACGAAAAAAAAAATACTTCTCATTCTGTATAGCAACAATATAGTTTACAGTAGCGTGACCTTTTTTGTGATTGTCTTTTCTCATTGATCGCCTACAACCACGTCTAATTACAGAAGTGTCCAGGAAACACACATAAATTGAATCACCTGTACTGTATAAGTATTCATCATTTTAAAGAAATGAACATATTGTTTCAATCTGCAAGTTTCTCGAAGAAACAGGGCATATCTGTATAGTATAGGGCTGATACAATTTTGAATAACAAGCTTGAGTAAATTTACATTTACATTTCAGTTCAGCATTTCAGTGAAAGAAGATGTAATCAGATGTGTGATTCCTATTGTTATTTGTGTTTATTGTCACTCTCTCTCTCACTCCCTAATATCATTTACTCAAGTTGAATTTGAGTTTGAGTTGTTGAGTTTCTGCTGTCTCTGAGCATCTACTCTGGAATACAAGAATTACACCCATTAGACTATTCACTATTTTAGGAAAGGGTGTGGAGGTGTAATATAGATATTTTGGAGTATATGAACAACACAACATTTGTGCACAAACAAAGCCGTTCTAAGGGGGCTCAAGTCCTGTAATGTGTGACAAACTGTTGGAAAGATTAGTTCAGCCTGTTTTGGCAGGTATATTGTTTTTGCTGTCATTTAATAGGGTAGCAACATAAGCTCAGGTAGCACCAAACACTTGAATAACTGGATTAGGAAACCAGCTTTTTTATAGAAGAGAGTCTATACTCAGTGGAAGAGGAGGGGAAAAATAGAGGATGATGACTTATGCTGTCCATTCCCTCTTTGATGGGCAGTCTTGGAGCAACTACATACAGTGGCTAATTCTACTGTTGGAGTTTATTTTTGTCTATAGTCATCTGATTGTAACATATCTTGTTTGATTTTGTACACTTTCCACCCTGCTAGAGTCACATTGGACAGTACCTCTCTAGAGACACTATGCACTAATTATCGCTCTAATGCAACATGCACTTTATATTATTGCTTTTGCAACTAGTACTGATTCACACCTGATATGTATTGTTCTGTACAAGTTTAGTGTGTTCTTTTTCTATTGTTGCTACTGGAGCACAGCAGTTTGCTATCTGGGGATGAATAAAGTATACCTGAAAAATATGTTGATTAGTTGCATTGTAATGTCTTTTTTTCATATTTTCATTGTGGATTTAGTTAATGAAAACTGCAGTGTTCTTCAAGCATGAGTTCAATGCTAATAAAAATTGACTAAAGCTGTACATATTCATTGAGAGTTATTCCCATTTAACCAATGCTTTCAAATATATTTTTCTGAGTTGCTTTGATTTTTCTGTCGCATTACATATTTATTAAGATAAACTATGTTGTTATTATTTTAGGTTATACAGTATATGAGTTTAGACTGTACACTAAAAGAGTTTTTTAAAATTGTTTGAACCAGCAATTCTCAACATACTACACTCTGCAAGACAACATACCTCACTCTGTAAGACATGCTTTACTTCACAACCTAAAACCTAAAATTAAACTGGTCTTTCCAAGCTGGGACCCCAACTGTTTTCATTTCCATTTGTGTTTTATTATTACATACTGATTTCTTCTCATTCTGGAATGTTGATTTCCTTTTAATTTTATTAATAAAAAATTTATCAAAAACAAAATGATATTTGAAAGTTTCTGCTGTTGATTTTTCTTTACTAATCAATTTCATAAGATCTTGATTAAGCAACAATTGTATTTTTAAAACATGCAATTGTAGATTCTTTACTTGCTACCCTTTTCACTATACTCATTGCAAGTGTAAAAAAAGTTGACATTTAGTTTAAAAAAAAACTGTTTCAAGATGAAACACTATTCTGCACTAAAGAATAAAGTCATTTTTGGAAATCACTCAATGCTAATATGCATAATTATCTTAGACTGCTGAAGTTTAATTCTACAATCTTAAGCATTACATTTCAAAGCCTGTTTGCTTTGTGAGTCTTTATCATGCCAATTTCCAGTAGCTGTCCGTCATTCATCAGCAAAGAACAATTTTATAAAGGTAACGATCTAAAGTATTTTAGTAGATAAATACTTTCTATTGGATATTCTCTTATCTTTTTTAAAACCACTCGACTCTCTGATCTGGCTTCCTGTGCCTTTTCTCATCATAAGACTAGGAATAAGGATTTCTAGGTATTTTCTGCAGATTGGGAATCTGCAAATGGAGTAACTCACCAGAGAGCTAATTTTCCTTTAGTTAAGATGAAGCTGTGTGTGGTGGTCCTAATTGAAGACAATTAACTTGTTCAGTTAAGTATAAGAAGTAAGATCACACAAAGGAGTAAATGCATTTTTAAAACTGACAGATACTGACATCCTCACTAAGCTCTTATTGCTTCCAAAGGGAGGAGGAAACTGTAACTTCAACTATTTTAAATTCTGTGCACTATCCGCAATTATGTTTCTCTCTATATCAACGTGCCTTTTCAATGAAATGTTTGTTTAGTACAGAATCATTAAAACATATTCCTTTTGAGCACCATTTATCATTTTTATTTATAAAGAGTTCTCGTTGTTACGTAAATGGTAATGATTTTATCACAGGTAAGACTAAATCAGGGCAGTCTAATACTGCTGTTCACATCTTCACATGCCTCACAGCTTGGATCTCTGATGAATTTGATTTTACAATTTTATTGGTGAGTCACACAATGCTTTCTGGATTGCTCATCCTTGAATATCATTAATTGAAGAACCTTTTAATTTATTCAGTCTCACAGTCTGTCTTGCAGCAACTTCTCTAAGAAGTGTCCTAAGACAGATAGCGGGCCAGACCTAAGCATTGTAGAGGCAGTTTTGTATTTTCTTCATTTCTGTACAAGACACAGCCCTGAGATCTGAAGGGTACTTAATTAATTCCCTTAAAATTGCATTGTAACATTCCTCAAACTTGTATATATCACTGTAATAAAATCTCTGGTTTGTTTTGATTGCTCATTTGTCTTTATTTTCCAGCTCGGATTTGAAAATTTCTTCCATGCTGAGGGACCTTACAAAAGAAAAGAGGGGATATTTGTATTCACAGATTAACTCAAAGCAGCTGTTCTACTAGCTGCCCACACTTTAACATTTGTGCAACTAATCTACGTAGATAATATATTGCATCTGAGCCAATTTAGGCTTGCAGTTAAAAAGGAAATGAATACTTTTTTAATCAGATTATTTTCACTTTCTATAAATTGTTATAAAATGTCAATTTCTTTTTACACCACTGAGCAAAAACTCTTAATGTCAGTCAGTCATTTTCAAGCCCGCTTGGTACTGAGCAGGGTTGCAGGGGTCTGATGGAGACTATCCCAGCTAGCATAGGGCACATGGCTTGAACAAACCCTGGAAAGGGTGCCAGTCCATTGCCCAGTTAACACACACACACACATACACCCAACCACACACTAGGGCCAGTTTTGCCAGCTCACCTAGCCTGCATGTCAATGGACTGGGGGAAGAAACAGGAGCACCCAGAGGAAAACCACACAGACACTGGGAGAACAAGCAAATTCCAGTGAAGCCTGGTCTCCTTACTGCGAGGCAGCAGCACTACCACTGCAACACCGTGACACTCAAGTCTTAATGTAATTAATAAAATTTAAAAAACTAAGAAAAACAAAATATGAAATGTGCTGGTATATAAATAATTGAGCAATGGACAGTTTTATTCACTATTCTTTAAAATTATCCATCTCTCCAATTCCCAAACTGTCCATCCAGTTATCCTGGTGATGTCTGCATTGGAAACACTGCACACTTAATAGCTCAGACTGTCCAGACTTACAGGGTAATGGTACTTTGGGGTAACTCCAAAGTGCTTTATGTCTGATAGTTAAAATGTAATTTCTCAGCATGTCCAGAGTCATCTTCCTCCTAAGTTGGTATACCTTAAGTGGGAGGTGCCCGGGGTATCCCCTATACATGCCAAAATTACCTCTAACTGACCTTTTTGAGCCCAAGAAGCATATGTTATATGTTAATGGTTTCCTATATTGCCAAGTTCTTCATTCTATGATGGTGAGCCTAGAAACTCTGCTTAGTAATCTCATTTGTGCCATTTGTGTATTTGAGTTTCTCATTCTTTTAACCAGGGCTCATAACCTTAAGTGAGGATGAGAATGCAGACTGAATGGCAAACCAAAACCTTAATCCAAGAACATAGCTCCTGTTTAACTACCACACTTCGGAGCAATATTCACACTGTGCTGCACTGCTGTACATTTGCAGTGCCACTCCTTATTCAGGAAAAGACCCCAGTCGTCACACGGGAGAAAAAATTTCCGAGACTAAGGTCATAACCGTTATGAAACCATTTCTGGACAAAGGCATAACTGTAACAACAGTTGCGTAAAGTGCGACAGGAGCCTCCACCTACAGCTTTTGTCAGCGTACCTGTGTTGATCAAACACTGGAAGCTCTGTAGTCTACTTGTGACTTCACACCGTAGGAAGATAAGAAAATAATTATAGGTAAATAACATTCAATGTGGCTTTTATATAAGTAACATATAAATATTTTTCATTTAAAGACCATCACAAAACATAATCACAAACAGAACTTTGCACGATACCATGGCAAGCTTAGTATACCCTGCTGTTTCTTTGAAGGACAGGTGTGGGACAGACTGACTGGCAGGATGATGCCCGACCTCTTGCTGCATCCAAACGGTGTCATCTTTCACCTTTACGCCTGATGCAGCTGCATTGTTCTTATTTGTGAGTGGGTGTTTCTTGCAGGGAGGGCTTCTGTTCTTTTTCTCTGGTGTAAAACCCTCATCCTCATCTGAGTTCACCTCTGTAATGGCATGTCTTTACTTGAAAACAGCAGTATCAGATCGAGAGGAGCATGAACGTGACTGAGACACTGAAAAAAAAAAAATATGTTAACCTTTACAAGCACCATAAATTTACATCGGCTGTTACAGACTCAAATTAAATGTATGTTTTTATTGTATAATAGTAACAATAAGAACAGCTCACTACTCAAAATGGTAATTCTGGAAAGCACCTGCAACCTCTTGATTATGAGTCAGCTCTTACCGCTGCACCACCCAAGCAGTCTTGGCAGTGTCATACCCTAACCCAATTTGTTTTTCTTTTGTTTATTCTTGGATAAAAGCGCACTTGTTTTATTATATGTGTACCTTTTGTGAAATTGTTTATTTGGTATTTGGACTTCAGTCTTCACACATCATAGACTTCATGTCAAAATTTTGTCGTTAGTACTATACCATGAAAAAATTTTCTGTTCTAGGTATGTGTTCAACATTTCTTGGATTTCTCACATTTCCTGTCATCCTACATTTTCACAGATCATTGTAGACACAGAACAGACATGAAATGCATGTGTTCCAAATAACAATATATTATTTACCCTATACAACTCCTGGGACCTCACACCCAGATAAACAGACTTGAGTTGGGAGAAACTTTTTGCCCGAGTTGAGCTGCGTCAGTTGGGTGGGGATGGGACAGCAGGCTGCTTACTGCTTGTGCTGATCAATACATTTACAAAACAAAAGAGGCTAATGGAGAGCTGAGAAGGAATTTAAGGTGGCCCAGGATTACAACTTATTCTGTAGGCTTAAGGGATTCTAGTATTAAATCCATATTCTTATAGCAACTTCAGAATAATACCAAATTGTGAATTGTCAACAGCCTTCTCAAAGTCTACAAGGCATATACAGAGAGTACTGAATATTTAATATATCTGTTCGATGATAAAGAACCGGTTCACTGTGCCACAGGCAGAAAAGAATCATTTTATTTCTATGTCAAGTGTAGTGCTAGTCGGGTGATAGTTATAGAAAAGATACATTCAGACATTCTAGATCCTCTACTTCTTTTTTTCCAGCTATTCTCACGTTTATATGGGTCACTATTTTGCTTGACTAGACTTCTTTGTCTGCATATTATAATTATAGGTAGCCTGGTCCTGTTCCTTCACTATTAGGCAGAAGATAACAAACTCTGGTTAAGATGCCAAGATCAAATTCTAGACCTTTGCGGGTTTTTCAGTAGTACTAGGATGTTGTATGTGTTAGCCTTTATGAATGTAGTGAGAGGTCAAGCAAAATGACACCTTTTATTGGCTAACTAAAAATTTTACAATATGCAAGCTTTTGAGGCAACTCAGGCCCTTTCTTCAGGCATCTTGCTTGAAGAAGGGGCCTGAGTTGCCTCGAAAGCTTGCATATTGTAATCTTTTTAATTAGCCAATAAAAGGTGTCATTTTGTTTGACTTCTCACTACAGGTTTTTCAGTTTAATTCAGTTGATTTCTATAACAATTCTTTCTAGTGATAAACATAAAGTCAGACACAGTCAAGGTTCTGGAGGCCTAGGCCATCTGGCAGCTCACCCTCTCCTAGGTATACTCACTATCAAATAGGGTGATTTAGAATTGCAGATTTGCCTAACATGCAAGTCTCTGGGACATGGAAAGAAACAAACGTGATCAGAGAAGCAGAAGGAAATTATATAAACACTAAAGATGCACTTACAGAGCCAGCAGTGAAAATAATGAGTGAGCACCACTGTGTCTGCATGCTGCTCAATAATGACATATAAAAAGTTTAAAAATACCATTTGTATTTGCAGGATGGAGATTAACTAGTTAATATAATGGAATTTAACAACTCTAACAACAACAAAAACACTTATTTCTATAGCACATTTGTATACATAGCTCAAAGTGCTTTACAAGATGTCAAATAAAAAGCTTACATAACATAGCGATATACAAGAAGTACAAAAAGTAGAGCCCTTATAATAAGATTCATTTTTAGAAACAGAATAAAACAAGAACAAAAAAAAAACTCCAAGGGTGAGATGGTGACCCAAAGAATGCAGGAGATTACATTATTTTCCCTAAAATTACTGGTATAACTCTGAGAAACGTAATATATCTCACTCTTTGAGATACATATCCTATAAACCATGTTCAAATAAATGTGGGGATGTGAAATGATTTTTAGAACAAAATAATGTGATGGTTATATAAAAACATAAAACAAGTAGAATTTACATTAATGAAGTTCACTTTATTTTTTCAGAATCTGACAGTCAGAATTATAAGATGAAACTTCAGTATGTAAGAGTGATTATAAATGTGCACTTATAACCCACTTTCTGCAGGCATTTTTTGGTATTAAGGGCATTATTGCTATATGTTTAGTATCAGCCAGTTGATCATTAATGACATTCTGTTTTTATATTGATGACTGGCCCTTAATTAATGATCAAAAAAAAGTCATATCTATTGTCAAGTGTTCATACTACAATTTAATTCTTATTTGTATGTCCCCTCAGAACAGTTGACAAAAATATAATTAAAAAAATAAATATATGCGGTATGCAACATGTTTATGTATATGTTGTCATGCAAGTATGTCTGGGGGTTCATCTGACTCTGGCAAGGTAAGCAGTACCACCACACAACGAGAGGAGGCACTGTCACTAACACTGTCTTCTTTCCCTCCCACAGTTTAAACAGGCTGTCCTAGGATGACACCTAATGCCCTCCTTCAGCTGTAAGAGAGCTTTGCCCCTTCTGGCCAAGGCACTATAAAAACAGGTTGGCCCTCAAGGATGTTGGCTCATTCTGGGACTGAGTAGTGAAGGAGGCAGAGCTCCTTAAAACATGTAGATACGCATGCTTGAACTGGCCAGTTGGAACAGTTATTCAAATCTTTGTATCTCTGAATCGCTGAAACGCTGAGACAATTTTTATTTTGTTCTTTTTATTTTGGCAATGAAAACAGTTGAATGGGATAGCCTGGCTGGTGCTCTAGTTCTCTCTTGCAGTATGTATATATATATATGTTTATACAACACACGCTGCAGTATATCATTTTAAATTCTTTTGATTTAATGTTTGGCAACTTTATAAGAACATAGGACATACGAAATTTGACCAACAAAAGGAGGCTATTCAGTACATCAAGGCCATTTGTTTAGCCAATAACTAAGTTGTCTCACCATCTCATCCAGATTCTTCTTATAGATTGTCAAAGTTTCTACTTCAGCTACATGTCTAAGTAGTTTGTCCCAGAGTCCCACAACTGCTTCCTGTCTTCAGTCTTAAATGCACTTCCCCTTAATTTCCATTGATTTCCTCAAGTATGTGATTCACCCTTAAGCCAAAAGAATGTTCCTGCATCTACATCTCAATGCCTTATTTTCTATGAAAACTTTTGAGGTTTTAAATATATGGATTAAGTCACCATGCAATCTCCTCTGCTTGATACTAAAAGGTTTCAATTTTGAGTCTTTCGGAGTTGGACATGTCCTTAAGTCCTGGTTATGCATTTAGATGCTGTCCTCTGCACAGCTTCAAGTGCTTCAATGTTTTTCTTTGTACCGTGGTGACTAGAACTGAATACAGTACTCCAGATGTGGTCTTACTAGTGCATTATATAATTTCAGCATAACATCTCTTGGCTTAAATTCAATAGTTTTTATGATAAAACACATGGATAGAAATATTTGCCAGAAGGGAGAAGTACAAAAACTGACTGTGCAGGATTTTTGCCATTCTAAGGCAGCATGTGCTGTGGAACAGGCAACTGACATGTAACCATGTAACAACTGTGATTGAGAAAGAGCCTTAAGTAAATCTATATCTTAATCTATAAATCTTTCACAATGCAACAATATTTACACTGGATGCAGTAAGACATTTTGTACAATGTGTCTTACACACTGAATGCAGGTAATTAGTTGAGTTTGCACTATTGCAACTCAGGATCACCTGATAATTTAGCATGTTGACAACTTTTACCAGTGACAGATGGTTAATCATAGTTGTTTTTGCTAAAAACTGGCTCATAAACTACCCTGGTCAAGTCCTTCTTTATATTATTTATAATTTTGCCAAAAAGGTACCCCAATTCATAAGGATACATTGACTGTCATTATTATGTATGAATATATAAAAAAATAGCCAAGTGATATGAACCCAAATATATGTACAACTGTGGATAGTTCTGGATACTGCATATATGAGTGCCTAACGATCTGTGCTTAATCACTGCTTTCCTACAGTCTGAACATTTGAAAAATACATTTATTTTTTGGTGGAACAAACCTATAGTCAATATTAATGGCTTAACAGTTTTCTTGGCTGGGATGTAGAATACTCCGCTTATTTCACTGTTTGTTCAATTTGTAGTCAGTGTTCAAATATATAACCTTTTATAGCAAATAAAAAGACTCCTCTGCTTTCTGAAAATGGTTGTTGAAGATTTCAGATTATAGACTGATTTATGACAAGTTAACCTGCATGTTACCATGTTTTGTGTGAACTTTTCTCAACATTAAGAGAGTTTCTACAAGTTTTTTTTTCACACAAAAGTGGACTCAGTAAACTCTTATCAGGTCTCAACCTGGGTCTGAGTTTTCCAGAATGCTCGAGTTTGCGTTTTTTCACACTTGGCCTCAGCCTGGCAATTTAACAGCCTTGAGTAATGAGCAATGAGGACACATAACAAGAAGAGGTAGGCAGAAATGTGCAAGTAGTGTTTTTATTTTACAATCAAAACAAAGCAGTGTTCAAAAGTGCAGTGCAAAATCTTAAGAAATAATTACTCCAATAAAATTTAAATTCAATTAAACTTAAAATTCAATAAGTACCAATTATAAATAATCCATTACAACCAAGGATACAATCAAGTAAGATCAGCCCTTATCTCCATACTTGTGCTGCACAATCTTCCTTTCTTCATCCATTTCCCAGGGATAATGTGGTCTATCACTGGCTCCCTATCCTGACCGCCTTTCTTAGGTATACTCTGAGATGCACCAAGCACATCTCTGGCTTCCTACTGCCTGCACTTGTGTCAACAGGATTTCCAGGAGTACAGTATCTAATTGCTCCTGCTCTTCTCTACAGAGCTGGAGCAATCTGGTCCACCCTGGCAGGGCCTCTCACTCTCATGTGTGCCTCCATCGTAGGGTTTCCCCTGATTACTTCATTGCCTCACATTTGATCCCCTCCTCTACTCTCCCTTCATCAAACTTCTTCTGTTTTTTTTCTTGCCCTCACTTACAGACAGACTCCTTTTATCCCCAGTGATTGTGATCTACGGAGCCCTGATGAAGGACATCTGCATCAACTGCTTGTGAGCATGTTGAATGTAATTAGCCAATTCCTTCATTAAGAATCTTTGCAGCCACATGGCTTTTCTCTCACACATCTACACTCACGGTATCTGCGCTGCCTCACTGTTTTTGTAAAAACAAACAAAAAAAAACTCATACACTGCCACCAACTCCAAATACACTTTACTACATTCCTCCCCCAATAAGCTGCCAGATGCATAAGAGGAATGCACAGCCAGATCAACCCATGCAACTAGTGGCCAAGATCCATGGCACAGTCACGGTGCACCTGCACTAAAATCAAAAAAACAATTTAAAACCCTACAATATAACAACAAAAGCCCTTCTTTAAAAACACAGGACATTAAAAACACACAGTAAAATTAACAATCAATAAATAAGTAACCATTCCATTAAAAGTTCACTATTAAAAAAAAAAAAAGTTCACCTGACATGGGTACGTGGGATCTTCCATAAGTTGGGCATACCTGTTAGGTAACCTGGGGAACTGAGAAGTTTCATTCCTGACTTTTTTCCCAATTTAATTTATTTAACCTAATTGTATTTATTTAATAAATAATCCGTTTGAATGGTGTTTGAATTCTGTTTTGTTTGGTTTGCCGTTTTTTTTTAACTTTCTGATTTTTCTTTCTTTTCTTCTTTTTTTCTAGTTTGACTATGAAGTCATTTGTTGTATAAGTTTGACTTGATTGTAGGCAATGTCATTTTATTTAAAAAATAAATAAATAATCATTTTTTGGATTATTTATTATTTGATTTTAACCTCCATGAAGACTGTTTCTGTTGAGGATTATTTACTGATTGAAAGTGCACTGCACTTTGTCATTGGCCACTTTGTACTGTAGGTAAGCAGCATTGTGCACTTTTGCACCATCGCTTGGTGTGTTGTGTTCTCATTGCCCAGTCCACCCTCAGCCTATGACTATCGATGACATCGGTTCAAGAGGTGTGTGCCAGCTGTGGGCAACCTGGGCATCACACATGGTTAACTGCAACAATTTTAGCCTTGTCTTAGGCTATGGAATAGGGGGTGAGGTGCAGGGTTCATGTGCCAGCAAACTAGTCATGATTTTCTTTAATGGTCACAGAATTTTAAAATGAAATTGACATGTACTCCTCTCAGTATTTTATCAACAAACTGGATGCATTCTTATGTTATTTGGGAACCCACCACCTGCTCTATAAGACTCAGGGCCCTTTTCTAATTGGATCAACTTACGTTTTGGTACACTGGCCCGATCCTTAGTTTCCTTGTTTGGACTGACAGCATCCTGTAAGGTTGGAATGAGTTCATGTTTTATGTAAATTCTCCTAAGAGGCATTATGTAAAACCTGAACCAACCTAAAGACCTGTTCAAGAATGTCTGTTGAAGAGTTAAGTAATTATACTTACTGCATATCATGGCCTTATGTTCTAAAAGAGTTGTACCAGAGTTGAGATCCTAACTGCATATTATGTAAGAAGATAAGCGCGCAGCTGTTCCACTGAGATTTTTCTGATGACCTCATAAATTATTGTCTTTTTAATTCTAACCTTTTCTTTTTCCTTTATCTTTCCAGCTTGTTTTTCAGCATAAAATTGTATTTATAAGAAAGTATTATCCTTTCAAGCAGAGTATAAGGATTACTTGAAAACCACCTTCAGCTTTGCTTACAATAAAGCACACTGTGTTTTAGACATATTTGTTGAATTTAATTTAAACCCACTTGCAGGAATGATATATACACAGATTTCCTCTGTGAATCAAATGTTTTTTTAGCAAGGAAAATGTTTGGTCTTGGGTATAGTGTATTGATAGGTTTGGCAAAATTGCCATTATCTGTATCTGCAGAGGGAACCTACATATTCAGTAAATGTTTACAGGCAAAAATGTGGTATTACTGAAAGGCAAAAGTGTTTTTAAAGCGTTACCTTTAGCTTTATTTATGATTATAACTATTTTACTTCCATAAGGCTGGATTCATCCTACTTGTGCCTGTTGCCCAACTGTCAAAGTTCATGACCTTCCTACTCTATATTGTGGGTGGTAATGTTATAACAATTTTGAATCTGCATCCCTGGATCTATTTCACTGTTGCCTGGTGCCAAACTGATACAGTCTGTGGTTAGCTCTCACAATGTTATGCTACATGTGATTCTCAAAGCTGGACCACAGCATGGATGGTCTATGCTTCCCTTTTAATCTTAATTTCCACCTGCCATTTTGCCTTGCCTGCTGAAAAATTAAGAGAAAACAACTATTGGATGATATTAGTGACAGATTAGGAGACGTGTGGTTTTCAAGACAAAAACTAGAATAGAATTATGTTTAAATAAATTAAAATAAGATTAAATATGGATTGCTATCAAACACTAGAGGCCTTAACCATTATTGGAGTAAAACAAGAATGGCCAGAAGTCATTGACAACAGCATAAGACTTCAATCAGAGCTAAAACACTAAGACAGAGATGTGGAAAGATAATCGTATCAGATTGCGTCATTGACTGATTGATTGATCACATTGTGTCAATAAGAAGGTATTTTATCGGTTTTGAATTATTTTATACTGCTTACTTGCATATTAATCTGGACCATGATGACAAGATAATTGCATCTTAGCAGTTGAGGCATTAGTTGATGGGTTTCAGCAGCAGCGGCGATTAAGGGTGTGTGAGTATATAAAGAGGGAGACGTGGAAGTACTAGAGGAGGAAAAACAGAAATGAAAGAAATGGCAAGATGAAAAGAAATGGAAAAGCTGAGTCTGCTGAAGAGGAGTAGAGTAGATGTGATGGTGTCAACGGGAACTGTGGGCTAGAGTGTTTGTGGCAACCGGCATAATGATGGAGTGGATGAAGAGATCAAAGAGTCGCTAGCGACATTGTCTGTCCTGTGGTGATGGAGGTGATGGGGCTCCATCCACGGACTGTATTCCAAGGTTTGTTGCAGGATAGATTACTGCTCTGGGGAGAGGAATGTGAGAATCTGTTGTTTCAACTGATTTTAACTGTGTTTAACTTATTTATTTATGGCACTTATTATTGTACTCCAGATCACTCTGTTTAACACTGATTATGCCTTGCCTGTTTTCACACGTTTTTAAATACATACATTTCCACTTTTAGCACCTTAATCTTAGTTGCTGTGTTCTCATTTGCCCTTGTCCATCCACAGTTATGAACTACTAGCTGATCTGATATGAAGTGGTGCCCATAGTTCCAGGTATCCATGCATCACAAAAGCACTAAACCAACACTTGTTGATAGTTCAAATCCGTGATCTCGGACAAAGAATTAATGGTCCTGTGTTGGAAGTTAGTCATGATGTGAATTGTGATGCATCCCATGAGATTGTCTGTAACACCCCTGCAATGCTTCCTAGTGACTGATTAACTACTCACTGAAATTCTAAAATAGTGGCCTGATGCACTTAAGAATAAACAATAATAATTAAATATTTCTCAAACAAAAATGTAAAGTTAAAAATTCATGAAAATGAAGCTTGTAAATTCTTCATTTGAAATCTTAAAGCCCCAAGAAAAGAAAAAAGATGTATCTAAGGTAAAAACCAATTAACAAGAATAAGCATTTTTTCCAGTTATTAACACACAGTGGTTCCATTTAGCTTTTTCAGAATGAGCTTTAGGTCACTCAGACATCAGTGTTACACTAGTAAAAACCACTCCAAGGTCTACCTCCAGAAATAGGTCCCAATATCCTTCTTCCAGGTGAAGGTATTTTTGATTTAAGTGGAACTACAATGAGGGTTATTTTTGGATTGTTCTCCGTCTGGCCCTTCCCCTTATATAACTTTGCCATACGTAATGTTACCAGGAAAACTGTACAGCCTCAGTGCTCAAGTGTCCTGGGCTGAAATTGCACTGCCACTTGTCTGTGCGGAGCTGCACATGCTTTTCATGTCTGTATTGGTTATTTCAAGGTACTCTGAATTTCCTCCTACATTCCCAAAAATATGTTTTAGCTTAATGGGTGATTCTAAATTGACTCTATGTGTGCTAGCGCTGTGTCCAGAGATGATTCCTGCTTGTGCAGAGTTCAGCCCTTGGGATAGTCTCTGGCAACATTATGAAGTGAAAACTTAAAGACATCACACAATATGTATAACACAATGATGTTGTTTAGTTTTATCCGATCCACAGTACTTATTATATTTCAAAACAAATCAATATCAGTTTAAGTTAAAAAAAATTAAATAAAGTATGTGCAAGCTACATCATTCATGGTTTCTGCATTTGGCCTGGTTAAGTGAGGAACTGACTGCTTACTCATACTTCTTCCAAACTGTAAATAGGACCAAGGATACAGTTTCTCGGGCCTGAAGACTGCATGCCACCAATGATTGATTCAATTTAAGCATGCACTGTCTTAAGCTTCTCTGACAAGAAGTGTTAAGTTATAAGTTATAAAACAAATTATTGTACACTTCCAAAAAAACTCCCACAGAGCATTCATAAAGAAATGTTTCTTCATTCTATACCAAATAGGCAGAGGTTGTTGCAGAAAAATTCTGACTTGAGAAGTAAGAAAAAAGATGCTTTAATTCTATTCTATTTCATTACAGAAAAGCTGTAACGAAAAAGGATAAGGACCAGTAGATGAGATCAAAGTCAAAAATAATTGGACAAAGTTTATAACCCAAGGGTCACTTTCACCAAATGAGAAATCCCAGACAGTAATCTAAATTTGTAGTCAGTAAGGCAGAGGAAAATAATTTTTAACAAGAAGGACTTTACAAAGAAATACAGTAGATACACCAACTCTTTTAAAATCTGCATTCTCAGATGACCAGGAAATTGACTTCCAGTCACTTATCCATGGTAATGTTGTGGGAACCGGAAATGACTTTAGTGACCACAGAAACCTTAAAAAGTCAATTAAAATCAAGAAAAATACTCTCCAAAAGAGTATAAAAAATTGTAACATAGTTCATTCACAACAACACATACTGCACAATTACTTTGTAGTGGCTCTGTGGTTAGTACTGATGAACCACAACTTGATTCAGCAAATACCATCTCCATAATGAGTGTGTATGCATGCCCTTGGATTGAATGTGTGGCTATTCAGTTTCAAATGGTGCCCAATGCTTCCAGGATGTCTGTAAAGATTCAAAAAATGAATGGATATGCATTATGTTATGTAAGACACAGTATGCGTCTATGATTAATTTGCTTGGCACTATACCGCATGATCAAGACTATGCTGTTTTCTCTTGTGCTTAAATTTAATCAACATCACCATGAGCTAAGTTATACTAAAAATAGTGCTAAGCTGCTCACAATTCTCTATTAAAGTTGTCTTGTGGTCATTTAAAGGATGTAAACTCTTTTTATAATCTCATAGTACCTCATTTTAGATTTTGTTTTTGTAATAAATAATAATAATAAATTTAATTTATATTGCACTTCATATTTTAGAAAACTCAAAGTGCTACAGAGTAAAAACAAAAATAATAAAACAAGAAAATCTATGTATACTTTAACAAAATATCTTTCTAAAAAGATGAGTTTTTGGATTCCGTTTAAAAACATCAGTCGACTGTAGGGCTCTCAGGTAATCAGGGAGGGCGTTTTTGTGTCATACCTTCCACTGTAACTGTTCTGATACTACATTTACGTAGATTTCTCTGCCATGAAATATGGAATTACATTGGGCAAAAGCTTCCTTTACTATAAGGACATGTATTCAGCACAGCTATAGCAGGCAAGCAAGATTTGCTCTTTCGTTTTATACCAGCAGGCTAAAATAACCTAAATAGAAAATGCGCATCATTATCCAAAAGTGTAGATTGCTGTTGCAGAAGTTAAAAAAGTTAAAACATGCCTAATGAAGAAGTAATCTAACATTAAGAATAATGACAATAAAAATAATGATTTGACTGTAATAGAAGAAATAATATTCATATTCATCCATCCATTATCCAACCCACTATATCCTAACTACTGGGTCACGGGGGTCTGCTGGAGCCAATCCCAAACAAATTGTCTGCAATGAAATAACAGTGATGAGTGAAAAAAAAAAAGGTGATGACTGATCCTTGAGAAGAAGAAGAGGAAGAATATTTATCATTTCTTTGTGTAAATCTGCCCCTTTCTGACCTGAAATGTTTTTAGTCACATTTCTAGTAGACATTTCTTTCTATTATAAAAAGAAATCCTGGAAAACAAAAGCAAGGCGATGATACATGATCTTCTTGGAAGTTCTCGGTAGACATTTAAAAGACTCTTTTGTCTCGCTGGACCATAAACATGAGACTTGGTGCCAAACGATTGTCACAGGGCCGTCTCGCGGGGACATGGAACATGAGATTCTTGAAAGACACGCCCTACTTACAAAAGATATCATATCCTGTGCTCTCAACACATATAAAGCGTATAAGGACAATAGGGAGAATAGAGACCCAAAGGAGTGGAAAGAAAAAAAAGCAAGTAAGAGATTATGAAAGCAATGTAATTCAAAAGGCTCAAACAAACTATGGCGCGATACACATGCAGAGAAAGGTACACAATATGAAAGCAGTAAAATTCAAAAGTATTGTAGCGTCCCAGCCAGGTTGAGGCCTTTTTGGTATTAAGTGACTGTTCGGTCCGATTGAGGGAGGGCGGAGTACAGCACGGAAGACTGATAGCGGTGTATTGATTGATGCGGTAAGGGGGGAGCGAGACACGGGAGATGAGAGTTTGGAGAGGGTGCTAGAAAGTTGTGTTTGGGGTTACGAAGTCAGCGATCGTTCAAGTAAAACTTTTGTTACACTTTATCATGTCAGTCACTACAGTATCAAAGAAAAGATAGAAAAGAACACATTACCACAAAACAAAAGGTGATTAACCATCAGACCCAGATGTAATTGAAAAAAAACAGGACAAATCGAGGTCAGAAATAAAAGGCAAAGAGTAGACAACAAAGTCTTTTCGCATTTGCATCATTCAATGCATAAAACAGATTTACACAATAATAGACCATACGCTATGAAAATCTGTGGTCCCGGAACAGTTAAAGCAATGACAAGTTGAATTTCAAAGAATACACAATTCGGTCAGGCGTATATTTATGATCAGGGAGAAGCGATGCAAATTTTAACAGGCAAAAAGAAAGGTAATGTATATATTCTGCGAATAACAATACACACCAAAGGAGATTGTGATATTAAAATGTTTACAGTTTCCCGTGAGAATAGCTTTTGCTATGACAATCAATAAATCACAGGGACAAACATTAGAAAAAGTTGTATTATTTATTAGAGAAACAGAAACAATATTCACTCACGGGCAGTTATACATTGCGTTGTCACAATGTGTCTCCAAAAATATTGTTTTTAATGAAGCTTTTAAGTAAAAGTGCAAATACTGAAATTGAAACAATTCCAAAGAAAAAAAAATTAAAATTGCATATCCGATTAACCAAACACAGGGGTTGGTGAGCGTAGCAAGCAGGGGGCAAAGCCCCCTAGTCATTTTAATGAATATGAAAAATGCTTCAATGAAAGTGGTTGCTTAAATTTGGATGTAATTTTCAGGAAACATCTCTATTGCTTTCTTAAGAAGCGTTTGTTATTTATTTATTTTTTAGCTGCCTGCTTTCTCACAGTTGATACAGAAACTGTCCCCACATTCACACACCGGTTCTCAGTAATATTTTAATAAGGTAAACACAAAAACTATTAGCTCACATGAAAAGTCACATAAACTCTTTAGAAACTCTTTAGACTGGAATACAATATACAGTATATGTACACGCTCCTGTTTTATAAATGACACATGAATGTCTGAACCGCAACATGAGCAAACAAGAGCACTTGGGTCATGTCAAAGGATCAAGTATGTAGAAGAAACTGTATACAACTGAATATGAATAAGTATTTACTTTGGATTTTCTCCATGGATTCTGCCAAATTTTTACTCCGTGTGTCTGCCTGTGTGCATGCATATATTATGTGAAATTATTTAAGGAAACTAAAAAAATTTTCAGTATAATCATTGAAGTATAAAAAAAGCTCAGACAAGGTATACAATAACCAGATGGGGCAAGGTGAGGTACCAGTACTAACAACGTTGTATCTTTTCTCCACTGTAGCTCTGAAAAGCCACCCAGTAAAAGCATCTCAGCTACAAGTCAAGTCAAGTCAAGTTGGGGAGCATGCACTGGTGCAGTGCATTGCTGCACCCACTACATGCCGAAACAACTCAGGATCCCGGTTGCAACCCCCCAGGCAGACATGTAGTCCGGTCCCACCCTCCAGAAATTACCCTCTATCTGCTTCAGCCAGGTGTTACATGGGTGACCCCTTGGTCTGATCCAGCCACTCGGATCCCCAACAATGAGGATCTTACGATCGCCCTCTGGGAAACATGCCACATGGCCATAGTGCCATAACTGATGTTTCCTCACAATGCAGGTAAAGTGCCTCATTCGGGACTCCATGAGCAACCGCTCATTCAACACAAAGTCAAACCAATGGTACTCAAGGATTTTCCGGAGACACACAGTACCAAAGGAGTCCAGTCTTCGTCTCAGGTCACTGGATAGCGTCCCTGTCTTGCAACCATATAGCAAGACAGGAAACACCAGGACTCTAAAGACTTGGACCTTCGTCCTTTTGCATAGATATCGGGAGCACCACACACCCCTTTCCAGTAACCTCATGAACCCCCATACTCACCCAATCCTTTTACTGACTTCACAGGAAGAGTCACAAGAGACATGAATGTCACTGCCAAGTTAAGTAAACCTCTCGCCAAGTTGACACTCTCTCCTCAAACAGACACACGCTGATGGCTATGCCCACGAGGTCATTAAAGGTCTGAATCTTGGTTTTTATCCAGAACGCTCGCAAGCCCAGACACTCAGACTCCTCACTCAGTCTCTCGAGCGCCCTGATCAGAGCCTCCATTGACTCCGCAAAGATCACAACATCATCAACAAAGTCAAGATCTGTGAATCTTCCTTCACCAACAGATGCCCCACAGCCGCTGGACCCCATGACCTTGCCCAATGCCCAGTCCATACAAGCATTGAACAGAGCAAGAGCAAGAACACATCCCTGACGAACCCCAGAATCAACTGGGAAAAGTGCAGAGGTTCTGCCTCCACTCTGCACAGCACTCACAGTACCAGTGTACAGGCCAGCCATGATATCCAGCAACCTCAAGGGGATCCCACGAATCCTCAGGATGTCCCACAGGGCAACTCGATCAAGTGAGTCGAACGCTTTGCAAAAATCGACAAAGGTTGCAAAGAAACTCTGCCGATATTCACATTTGCGCTCCATGAGAACCCTCAGTGCCAGGATACAGTCGATGGTAGACTTCTAAAAACGTAAAACCAGACTGTACCGGTTGCTGGTAGGTGAGCAAGTGATCACAGATCCTATTGAGGACGAAACTAGCAAGGATCTTACCCGGCTTCAAGAGCAGTGTTATCCCACTGTAGTTGCTGCAATCCAGGCGATCACCCTTCCCTTTTCAGATAGGAAAGACAAGTCCTGTTTTCCAGTCAGTTTGGATGATGCCAGTCTCCCAAATGGAAATAAAGACTGCTTGCAATGCCAGGAGAACAGCCTTATCACCAGCCTGGAGAAGTTCATCCTGGATACCACAGATCCCCGCAGCCTTTCCTTCCCACAGCTGGTTCACCACCTGTGCAATCTCAGTGAGATTGGGTGGTTCACAGCTAATTGGAGGATCAGCCTCAAGAACCGTGAACCCAGAGATATCCAATGTCTTAGCCAGAGGATCAGCTTTGAACAACTGCTCAAAGTAGCCAGCCCAGCGGGTCACAACTGCAGTGTCATTCGTAAGGACCGTTTAATCAGGTGCCCTGACTGCAACTCTCCGAGGAACAGATTTAGATGTGTGTATTGCTTCGAATCCTCTGTAAGCAGGATGTGGGTCACTAGACCAAAGATGGTGTGTCACTTGCTCACAGATTCCTCTAACAAATGCTCTTTATCTGCCTTCAGAGCCCTCGCAACCATCCTTCTCAGTTCCCGGTACAGACCAAAGTTGCCATTGAGCCATGCGCTGCGACTTCTCTCGATGATATCCAGGGTGCCCTGCGAGATGAAACATCTCCTTCTGGGAACACCGGCAACACCAACGCAGCCCTTAGCAACCTTCAGGGTCTTGTCAGGGAGGGTCTCCCACATCACATTAGGATTGGCAGTTGTACCCAAATCTGCAAGTTCCTCACATAAACTGCGTGCAAACTCATTAGAAACAGCCTGGTCTTGGAGTCTGGCCAAGTCCAGTCTCATTTTCCTAGTAGGTGGTAACCTACTGGACCTAAGCTGGATCCTAAGAGTAGCTACAACAAGTCTGTGGTCAGAATTCACAAACTGGAAACTTCTGTAGACCCTGCAGTTTTGCAAGAACCTCCAGCATCTGCCCACAAGGATGTGATCAATCTCCGCATCACAAGTATTGGAGTACCAAGTCTAAAGATGCGGAACCAGGATCCAGCGATTCACAGCCTCTGACCTTTTGCAAAGTCAAGGAACATGGATAAAGGATAAAATGTCTTCTTCACCAAGACATCACTCGCAGCTGTCGAGCATACACTGAGACAACAGAGAAGGCACCCAGGGAGTGTCGTAATCTGAGTATCATAATACGCTCGTTGACGGAAGAAGCCAATCCACTACAGCAATAGCTACTCCCCGAGTAAGACAGCCACCAGACTGACCAGACTAATAAAGGTGTATCCACCTACAGAAATCTGGCTAATTCCTGGTCCTGGTTTACACAGCTCCTCCGACAGCAGAGTGAAGATGATCATCTTGCCGGAGAGACACGACGTTCCATGTGCCCACCTGTATGGGCTTCCTCAATTTGGGACCCAAGTGCTGCCATGCAGCAGGCAACGCCTCAGCACCACACCAATTCCAATCCCCAACAGACCTGACCCCATTGGCTCTCCAACAGTTTCGACTCTTCCGGGGATGGGGCTCCCGAGGGCTTTCTCCCATCCCCTTCATGATGCGAGCAGCCTTCCAATGGGCAGCTGCAGCAGAACTACTCCCACGGAGAGGAAAAAGGAGTCCTTTCTGTCATCTTGGAGCTTTGTAAAGTTTTTTTACGGTGTCAGGAGGGCCAGTCCTGCCACCATCTTCCATGGTTTCCCTGCAAGTTGGAGGATCGCTTGCAGGGCCGGATGCAGTTTAATGTCATACCCAGGACAACCTCAGCTACACCCCATTTCAACTAAACTGCACCTTTTCTAGTTGGGACAAAATAAATTCTAGGGCTCCTGGAAAACAGACTCTCTTGTCTGAGAAACCCAGTCCCGCATGACAGAGTTCTCCGAGGGAGACGATAGTTTTAAGAAACTGCAGAGGCTAAAAATACACCTGTCACACCTTATAACTGTTGTGCCATGTCATGCTCAATTTTATCCATTGTTTTAGACATTAGTAGTAAACTCAAATTTTCATTGGTTCTCCTCTCCTTCATTTGTACCTCACATAGGTTAAACTTAAAAATACAGTATCAGTGTTTATTTGGTTTAATTAATAGTGGCTTTTAACAAATATATAAGAACCAAGGTTGTGTTTGCTAATTATGTATGCCACACAGTGGTCTTAGATCTCACTGTTCAAGCTTCTTAAGTAAATACTGCATAAGCTTGTCAGATTTATTTTTCCAAGGAAATTGCATTGTTGCAACAGTGCTCTTGGTGTTGATATCAGATATCGGTGTTGATTTAAAAAAATGTACAAAATATTTTGCATCTGCCTATTGTCTCCAAAAAGTACATTTTGTAATCTAATGGCCTGTTTTAAACTCCATTTTGATTTCAACATAATGCTATAAAATACAGGTGGAGTACACCATACTTTATTGTGCTATGTGATAAAAGATTCTGTTTAAAAAGGAGCAAACAGGGCCCATTCACGTGTTTTTTTCATCTTTTCTAATATACATGGAAAACATGGCATGCACGTCTTTCTGATGCATATAAATTATGCTATATGGGTAATCCACAGGGGTATGCCTTCATTTCTTATTTTGCTCAAGTTATTTTCTCTGTCAAAACCCACCATAAGCCGGTCACTATTAATTCATTTTGTCACACCAGAAATCACCTCATCTAACTTTTGTAATTTATAGGATCAGACTCTCGTATAGTAATTATGACTGGTTCTTTCCATGGCTTTTTTTTATTGCAAAAAATATATTTATTAAAAATTGCTCTTTGTATTGTCAGGTGAAATTCTAAATTTTTGTTTTAAAAAAATAAACTGAAATAATATTCATAAGAATACATACACTGTTTATGTACTGTATAAAAATGATTATATATGCAATATTAGAATTAATAAAATGTTTAAAGTTCATTTACATTATCTTCTTAAAAAAACCCTTCTTTGTACTATAAGCCCTGTTACAAGATCTGTATTAGTTCTTTAGCCTGTTTTTTTTATTTAAACAAGTTGCAATATCAAATTTTTTGATAAATCCATTTATGAATGTCTTGCAGTATTATAATTTTACATTCTGTAGAGATCTTGGCATAATGAACTAAACAACTGACTGCACTTAAATTTTAAACATATTTAATATGAGTTAAAACCACAATATAATTAGGCACATTAACATCCACAAATTCAGTTTAACGTTACAAGTCTTTATGAGCTGAACGCACACACCTACATGGGATCACAAAAATACAATACATATCCCAGTATAGTAAATAAAATAATATAGATACATTCATAATATTCTCAGAACCACTTCATTTCAGGTTCATTGGGCCAGAGTCTAGTCTTACAGTTCAGGGTGCAAGTTAAGAACCAACATTAAGCAGAGCACCAGCCTATTAACTGAGCGCACTCACACACACACTGATGTGGGCTCCGTTTAAAGTTAACATTTGGGCTCAGGCGAGTGAAAATTTGGGCAAGGAGTGAGATTCAACTCAGAACGCCTGATATGTACTGTAGCAGTGCTAATCATGTATTTACTATGCCATTCATGAGAAACAAAACACAGGCTAAAATCCATGGTCTATACTTCATTTTATAATTCTAAAGGCTTCTTTCTCTATATACTGTTACTCACCTGAGTCTCTGGACTGTCTGACAGGTGCTGGTTAAAAGAAACATATGGGGAAGATGGAGGGTGTAGCAAAGCCACTAATAATGCATCAGTTTCCTTATCTAAAATGGAGGAGAAACCACAAAATGAAAGCTAATGTTACATCAGCCCATGCATACCAAGCCCCACCCCTTTCAGTTTGGACCATATTTAACCAGTCACCAAGGCTGTCTGTGTTTGTTTGTGAAATAGCTTCCAAGAAGGAAGGAGCTCCTGACTAGCAGAAGTATTTATCTGAGCCCCGGACATTGATCTGATTTATTGTTTTTTTTTTTTTGTTGTTGTCCTCAGGACATCATGTATATTAAATGGAGCATAGAGCTTTTCTAGTTTCCTCAACTTTTTATGTTTATTTTGATTTATTTTTCAATATATCACATAGAATATTTTTAAATGATTTGCTTCTAACTTACTCAGTACAGATCACTTTTTAATGTACCTGTAAGCCTATTTAGTTAATGGTAAATTCACATATGCTTTTGTTTAATCTGAATAGAACACAGGTTTAACATACCTACATACAGTAGATAATGGAAGATTGTGTTTTAATTCTATTAGGTAACACATTAATGGAATGCTCTTAATGTTCATCTACAGTATATCTCTGGTGTGACAGTGAAGATTGCAGGTAGACAGCTAAATAGAAACATGAACTACTAGATAGAAATTCAAGTTTGAGTACAGCCCATGTGTATGAGATCCATATAGAAACTTCAAACCAAACATCACAGACCGGAAGTTTATTTCTTTTTTGTGTGTATTATCAGTTTACTTGTGTGAAATGTTTGCTTTGAAACTCACTACAACTGTTAAAATAAAGATACTTGTACTGTGAAGTTTACTTTTCCTTTGTACACGATTGCTGTAACCTTTCTCGCAGCTGCATTTTGAGCTAATTTGAACTATTTGGAAACCCTCGACAATTGTAGTTACAGTATCCACAAAGACATGCATGATGGTGGATAACTATAATGGATAACATTCTGGGTATCTCTGGCACTGCCCTTCAGTGGTTAAAGTCTTATCTGACTGATAGGCTAGAGTTTGTTATCTTGGCAACAGCAGATCCAGCTCAGCACCAGGCACACAAGGAGTTCCTCAAGGATCTGTCCTTGGCCCTCTGCTCTTCTATATGTACATGCATCCCCTTGGACAAATTGTTTGTAGCTTTGGACTGGGTTAACATTTTTATGCAGAAGAAAATCAGATCTATTTCAGCTATAAAAGTCAGAGTTTGTTTAGCTTCAGACTTTGGAATGACCTTCTTAAATTAATGAGATCAGCTGACTCAATTCATTCTTTTAAAAGATTTAAAAATTCTTTTGATCAGGAAGGCTTTTAACTTACCCTAACATTCTGATCCTTCCTTAGTTAACTACATTTTGTCCAGATGATCAGGATAATAATAATAATACATTTTATTTATATAGCGCCTTTCCCATGCCTAAGGCGCTTCCCAGAGACTTAGAAAAAAAATAGCAGGGTATATGTAGCATTGGATACAAATGTTTTCCTGAATAAAACAATGAAACAGATAACAAAGCATTAAATAGAATAAAGCACAATAAACCACAGTAAAATACTAAATTCAATACTAAAAGAAAAACCTAACAAATAACCTAATTTGTTATATAACAGACACACAAATTATCCTGAGCACCTGGACAGAGAGGCAAACTGAAAGGGCAGAATGATAAGTTAAAAGCCTTCCTAAATAGATGAGTTTTAAGTTGTTTTTTAAAAGAATAAATGGAGTCAGCTGATATAATTAATTTCGAGATGTCATTCCAAAGTCTGGGTGCTATGGAGCTGAAGGCCCTGTCACCCATTGAGCGCAGGTTACTGCGAGGCACAACAAGATTACCAGAATCAGAGGACCTTAGTAGGCGAACAGTTGCATCGTGATTTAGAAGGTCACTGATGTAGTCCAGTGCAAGGTCATTTAAAGCTTTGTAGGTTATTAATAGAATTTTATATTCAATCCTGTAAGACACAGGGAGCCAGTGAAGGCGAAGCAGGATGGGTGTGATGTGCTCACTGTTGCTGGTTCATGTAAGGACTCTTCCAGCAGAGTTTTGAATCAAGTGGAGCTGTGATATAAGATTAGAAGGGGGCACCTGCCAGCAGCGAGTTACAATAATCGATGTGGGATGTGATAAAAGCATGGACAAGTTTCTCAGCATTAGAAAAGGAGAGGAAGGAGCAAACACATGATATGTTACGGAGGTGAAAGTAAGAAAGTTTCCTAATATGATTTATGTGGGCAGAATAAGAAAGGGAGGAATCAAAAATGACCCCAACATTCCTTGCATCAGAAGAAGGTCTGATGAGATCATCGACTGAAACGGAGCTAATTTTCTTAAGTAGCGCTTTAGTGCCAATTTGCAAGAGTTCAGTTTGTTGCAATTTAATTTTAAAAAGTACTGCTCCATCCAGGTTTTAATTTCGCTGAGGCAAGTTGTGAGCTGAGAAAACTCATGAAGTTGTACTTTTGACATTGAAATAGAGTTGAGTGTCATTTGCATAAAAATGATAACCCAGTCCATAGCTACAAATAATATGGCCAAGGGGAAGCATATAAATACAGAAGAGAAGAGGGCCGAGGACAGAGCCCTGAGGAACTCCTTATGTGACTGGCGCTGAGCTGGGTCTGCTGTTGCCAAGACTAACAAACTCTTGCCTATCAGTCAGATAGGACTTGAACCACTGGAGGGATGTGCCGGAGATACCCAGCATGTTCTCTATTCTGGACAGTAGAATGTCATGTCTGACAGTGTCAAATGCTGCACTGAGGTCTAACAGAATTAATATGCTGGTTTGTCCAGAGTCTACTGCCATAAGCAAATCATTGGTTACCCGAAAAAGAGCAGTTTCACAGCTGTGCTGCGTCCTGAAGCCAGACTGAAAGGGTTCCATCAAATTATTAGAGGTTAAGTAATTGGTGAGCTGGGAGGCTACAACACACTGAAGAACTTTTGACAAAAAAGGTAAGAGGGAAATAGGCCAAAAATTGTTAAGATCATCACCATTAACACTTTTTTAACATGGGGGTTACAGAAGCAATTTTAAAAGTGGTTGGCACAAACCCAGTGCTGAGGGATGTATTGATTATTGTTGTAACAGTTGGGATTATGGCATGAAGGCAGGATTTAAGAAGGATGATTTGTGGTTGCAATAACACAAATTTTGTTAATTGTTCAGGGTTTTCTTGTAGTATTTTTTATTTTTGTGATTTATTGTTCATTATTGTCTTTTATTGTATTTCAATACCTTTTATATCCTGTATTTATTTTTATTTTGTGTTTTATGTGGATATTATTTATACCCTCTTTAATGTATACTCTGTGGTTCTTTCTGAGTTTCTGCAAAACATTTTGAGCATGGAAAATGTGCTATATAAATAAAATTGTATCATTATTATTATTATTATTGTTATTATTATTATTAATATTATTACTACTGCTACTCTGCCAACAAGGGTGAACAAGGAACTATGCAACAGCTCTCATTATTACAGTCATGCTACTTTGCTTTCTTAAAATTAGTTAACAGATACATTTGTAAAACCAAGAAAATACAGGCCTTTCTTGTACATCTTTGGAGCGAAAAGAATCTTCTATCATTGTTAGTTAAGGTCTGGGCTATTGGGCAAAAAATGTAATAATAAACTCACACTATAAAGGAATCTCCATACACAGGCTGCTCGAGTAGCATATAATTTTTTTTGATCTAATCAAAAACTCTTTCTGCATCAAAGCAACAAATAACCTAAACACATTAAAAAGTGAAAATCTGTTGGGAATAAAGTTTATCTGAACATAATGCATGTAAGATGATAAAAGTATGGTTATTTTCTAGTAATTTTGTAAGTAACATTTTTCAGTAAATTAGAAAAAAGAGGAAATGCTTTATTATTAACAGAAATTTTGAAAATAACTAGTAATAACATCACCTATACACTCTGTGTACTGTGACTGCTCTTTTTATCTTTAGCAAGTTCATAAGCTTTTTTCTTTTTAGTTTCTTCTAAGTCATTCTGGTGTATATTTGAGAGGTTTATTATTTGTCATAATCAAACTTATTTATTTATTAAACTTCTCTAAATAGCAACATTTTCACTGTGGGAACAAATAATAGGCTCTCTACCTATCTATCTATCTATGGTGAACAAAGGAAGAACACTGTTAGATCCAGAAAAGATACATGGGACCACTGAGTTAATAGCTTTGTGCTAAAAATGTAAAATAAAATAGTTTAGCTTCTGTTATCCACTATCTATCCATCTTTTTCTTGAACTAACTTAATCTGAAGATTGGGTGTAACAACCTATTCCAGCAGCATGAGGCAGGAAACAACCCTGGATAAGGGGGCAAGACTTTGTCAAGACACGTTTACACACATACATGTACAATGAAGTACCTAGTACCTAAGGTGGTCTGTGTGAAGCTACCCAGGACCAGCTAATCATAACAGAATATTTTGGATCTGCTTACTTTATTAGATGTTGCTATCATCTACTAGACCTGGGAGCAATGAAGGTGTGGAAACTGTCTGTAAAAAAACAATAGCAGCACTTTACAGGCAACAATTCCAAATATCCCAAACTTAATCACCTTCAACCATGATCATCCCCATCATTTCCTCCATGCCCATCTACCCTTCAACAATACCTTCCCCTTTCACAAATAATACTTAATTCCATCAGATTAATCATTCTTATTTCTTTTCAAAATTGACTTGGAGAGAGATACAACAAATAAATGGCTCTGTGTTTGCGGTTTCTTTCTAAAAAACAACCACTATGGCAAAGAACATCTCTGTTCAGATGACCTTACAAACCATTTTTGAAGAGAAGAGTAGTCAATGTGGAAGAAGTGCACATTTTGGAAGATCAAGAATTTCCAGAAAATGTGGATTATGTTTTTGTTAATTTACAGTCTGAAAGTGAGTTTCAAAAAATCTATATAGTAATAACAGTAATTTTATTATTATATAGCAGCTTCCCTGTCTGCCTATCATATAGTGCCTTTCTTTCCTATCTATCTGTATAATCTATCCCCTTAGTTGTTTTTTATATATCTATTATACAATGCCCTATGGGGTGCCAAACAGGCAATTACAATGATTTTCAGAATATATAAAGTCATTCGCAAATATAAGCGGCTGAAATGAGTTTCCTCCGCAGGGTGTCTGGGCTTTCCCTTAAAGATAGGGTGAGAAACTCAGTCATCCAGGAGGGGCTCAGAGTAGAGCCGCTGCTCCTCTGCATTGAGAGGAGTCAGATGAGGTGGCTTGGGCATCTAATCAGGATGCCTCCTGGACGCCTCCCTGGTGAGGTGTTCCGGGCACGTCCAAACGGGAGGAGGCCCCGGGGAAGACCCAGGACACGCTGGAGGGACTATGTCTCCTGGCTGGCCTGGGAACGCCTTGGGATTCTCCCGGAAGAGCTGGAAGAAGTGGCCGGGGAGAGGGAAGTCTGGGCCTCTCTGCTTAAGCTGCTACCCCCGCAACCCGACTCCGGATAAGCGGAAGATGATGGATGGATGGATGGATGGATGGATAAAGTCATTCCTGAATATATAAAGTCAAAACTTGAATATATAAAGTAATTCCTGAATATATAAAGTCGGCGTCAGAATATATAAAGTTATTACTGAATATATAAAGTCAGAGTTAGAATATATAAAGTCATTACCGAATATATAAAATTTCCGTGCTTGTCATTTCACTCATACTAGTGAAAGGTAAACTTCGACAGAAGCCACTTAGGCTTGAGAGGTTCGTCCAAAAATGCGCCCATACAAAAAGAATAAATAAATATACAGTATATGTAGTGTTCAAAATGCTGGGCACATACATTATTTTGAATGAAATAACTGAACAGTGGATTTTTTAAAAATATTTTTCTGAAGATTTTTTTGTTAAGTTAGTTCATTACGTTGTAGTAGGAACTCATTAAGTTTACTAAAAATGTGCCTGAGTCGTTTCAATCAATATCAATATAATCTGACTTTAAATTTATATATTCAGGAATGAGGTTATATATTCCGACGCTGACTTTACCGGTAATGACTTTATATATTCTGATGCTGACTTTATATAATCAGGCTTTGACTTTATATATTCAGGAATTACTTTATATATTCAGGTTTCGACTTTATATATTCAGGAATGACTTTATATATTCCGAAAATCATTGTAAATGCCTGTTTGGCACCCCTTAGGGCACTGTATAATAGATATATAAAAAATCAGCTAAGGGGATAGATAGATATATAGATAGATAGGAAGGAAAGGCACTATATGATAGGCAGACAGGGAAGCTGCTATATAATAATAAAATTACTGCTATTACTATACTGTTATAGGTATTATTTATTTACTTACTTCCTACAGAGTAAAGTCACGAGTGCAGAGCTTCCCATGTACTGTACATATACAAAGTACAGTGATGGCAAAAGTGCATTCTTGATCCGATGTAGAACCGTCGTCATGTAAGTAAATAACTCAAAGGAAAATAACATTAGATCTGGCTTTTATGTAAGTAACATATAAATGTTAATGTTTTGGGCGCATGCACCGTCCTTTGTATGTAAGAGCCAGATCTAATGTTATTACCTTTTATGTATTTACTTACTTCCTACAGCGTAAAGTCACGAGTGCAGAGCTTTCCATGTACATATACAAGGTACAGCGATGGCAAAAGTGCATTCTTGATCCAATGTTGAACAGTCATCATGATTTGAGTTTGCCTCTGTTATAGAGCATCTGAGAAAACAGCAGTGTCAAATTCGTTTCGTGGTTGAGTTGGGATCGTCAACATGGCTGAGAGAATAACAGAATATAAAAAAAAGCTGACCTTTACAAGTATCATAAATTGCACCGGCTGTTACAGACTGGAATCAAATGTATGCTATTATTTTAAAACAGTAAGAATACGTGCAGCTCACTTTTCAAAATGGACTCATCTGGTATCGAACCCGTAAAGTTCAGACTACCAGTCAAGAGCTGATACCATTGCGCCACCACAGCACTCTTAGCAAATATGTGTCAATATCGCATTCTAACGCGGGTTGTTTTTCCGTAGTTATATTTTTGAATAAAAGCGCACTTGTTCTGTTATATTTGTACTTTTTGTGAAACTGTTTCTTTGATATTTGGACTTCAGGCTTCACACATTATAAACTCCATGTCTATATTTTGTCAATTATGACTAAAACATGAAAAACGTTTCTTTTTTAATGATGTGTGTGCATAGATCGTTGTAAGACACGGAACACACATGAAATGCAAGTGTTCCAAATAACGATATAGTATTTATAAAAGGTGTCATTTTGCTTGACTTCTTACTCTATACAACTCCAAGCAACTGACACACAGGTAAACAGACGAGCTGAGAAAACTGTGCGCCGGTGGGGGATGTGATAGTAGGCTGCTTGCTGTTTGCTGCTTAGCCACAAATTTAGATGACAAAAGACGTGATGGAGAGGTGTGAAGCGTTTTAAGGTGGGACGGATCTACGAGTTTTTTTCGTAGGCTCTGGTTATTCTAGTGTTAAGTAATGGTAATACTATGCCAGACCAGGGGGTGGTAGAGTGTGCTGGCTGTCTCTCTCAGTCTCTTACAGACCATTCCTGGGAAATCCCATCGGGTTCCGGCGCCACAGATGACGTCACTTCCGATTCCGGCGCCACTGATGATGTCACTTCCAGCTTGGATGACCTCATTGCCTGTCCCAACCCTTAAAACCGCCATCTTACCTCCACTTAATCAGTTCTGATTTGGACTCTGTTCTGTAAACATATCAACCTTTTTTCTTACCTTTTGCAGCCAGGAACATATTATACGGGTGGCTGCCCCAAACTTTTGTGACTGTCTGGAGTCGATTTCGTTACAACTCTCAGACAGGAGGAGAAATATGGATGTCAAAAAATAATGAAATTGAATGGTATTCTTATCCAAGGAAATAGCCACCCTGCTTTGCTACCAATGTGACCTAGAGGTAACCAGGACCAACATGGATAGCAACAACTCACGTGCAAAACATCAGGTCATCTTTTGAACGTTTTTTGTTCCAGACACCATTGACCAAACCAATTTACATGCATATTTTGGGCTTCTTATACTTTCTTATACTTGTCTTCTTGGGGACAAATAAAGCATCCATCCATCCATAACTGGGAAAATCTTTATGGAGGATGACAATGGAAAAAAAGGTAGTAGATAACTTGAATGAGTTGGTGAGTGGCTACAGCTGCAAAGAAGAACGCTATGCTGAACACTTGTAATATTTTTCAATATATTGGACAGCCCCGCTTACAATGCATTTGTAATCTGGTTGGCACTGAATCCTAAGTGTAACACAGGAAAGCTGCAGAGGAGAAGATTCTTTTTTCAAGAGCTGAGCAAATAATTAATAGGACCTCAAAGTCAGAAGAGACAACACATTCCAAAAATCCCTTAACTCAACAAAGGATTCAGGGGTAGGATGCAGGAGCCACAGGACCATCAACTTTTTGACTTGAAGATCAAGTGTGAGTGATTTTGCCTGAGTATACATATTGTAACATACAGGTGAATAGGGGGCATTCTCAGGGCTGCTGTAATTCCACCCTGAGTTCTCCTCTTTCATCCTTAATATTACTTTCACTTCTGCTCCTAGCCCTGCCTCTTTCACTTTGGACATCATATAAAGACAGACATCTCATTAATTTGGCAGTCTAGCTGATGGACTAGTGTTTGGAAAGGCGTTACGTTACAATTCAATTTACTTGTGCTTTTTTCCTTCATTATACAGGGATCACCAGCTGGTGCCCCAAATCTTTACCTGTGTTCACCTACTTCTTTTATATACCTATATATTTATATATATATATATATATTGTCTATATGTGTTTGTGTGAGGAATAGAGACACTTAGAGATTTATTAGTAGACTTTTAGAACTAACTAGCATTTTAATTATTGTGTTTCGCTGCCAGTAGCAGCAAGAGGAAATGCTACGGTGTTTGTGGACCCAAGAAGGACAGGAAAACGTAGTTTGCATGCATTAATTGCAAAGAATATATTTGCAATGCACACCCAGTAAAACTGTCCTACATGTGGTGTGTAGGTACTATGAATTTGGGTTCAACCAGGCTAAATCAATAAAACACTGTATATAAACTTTGTCCTTTTAATTTGTTTAGTTCAAAAGAATACACATCAACAGCTTTGAAAATCTAGTCTAATTTATATTTGTTCAAGATGCATATGATATATTCCACCTATGTCTTGATTAGTATTGATTTCTACAGAGAAATTACATTTTATTGTAAAACAAGAATCAAACAGAACTTTCACTGGAAAATGTGATCTAGCAGAGACAAATAGTAAATATTAGGCATATTTCTAGTCAGAATTGTTTGTAAGAGAGATGAAGTCAACATCTGTTAAGTAATTCAACTTAAAATGATTTTTTTTGTGTGTAAAAAACTAATAATGTCGTGGGTCAAGCAGACCTGTTAATACCATTTGAGTAACAAAAATATGAACCACCACACAAGGGTTAAATTTCTTAAGTGTTTATGATCACTTTTTAATTCTGTGTTTTTGTTTATTTAAGGTTATTTTCATTTTTTATTTTTCATCACTGAGTCCCATTGTTGATTAGTTAAAGTATGGAAGTGCCCACACTTCTACTGCAGAGTTGGGGGTTGAAGCATTACATACTGGTTTCTTCATTGTTGTCTGCCTGTCCCTGGCAAAATGCAGTCAACTTGATGCCACATTTTGTTCTTATGAATATTTTTATTTTTATTTGCCAGCTGGTTGTGAAATGCAAGAGGAAAAAATTGCTTCATATACTAGTTGGAGTGCAAGCTAGAGGAAGACAGTATAAGGGAGGTGTGATGGAGGATGAGAAACAACACCAGCCAAAAGCAGATCAGTACTTGGACTGAGAAGACAAAAAGCAAATTCTCTTTTCTACCAAAGTTGACTCCCACCTTCCAATGAGAAGTTTCTCCTATTTATCTAGCACTGTTACATTATGTGCTTTACGGGGAAGCTAGCCCACCTTATTGCCTACACCATTTTTGGCACTTGTACCAGACCTGGTGAGGATGCCACAACTGTGGACATCACCTTGCATTATTTCAGGTATTAAAATGGACATTCCACACTTTTAAGAACAAAAGAACAATAAAAAATGAATATCTTTTAGATCCACTTTTAGACCAACTCCAGTTGTCGGTTTGAGATTTTTTTAATATAGAATACAAACATGTTCCAATTTACAATATAAATGATCATTCATGCAGCTACTAATAAATTAGGAATAACAGAACTTTTGTGGAAAGGTCCAATTTGCAGAAATACTTTGTGACAAAAAACTGAAATCCTTTATATTGTGTTGAAGAAGGGATTCTTATAAATTTCAGAACAACAAGCATTCTGTGCTACCACTAAATCAAAGAACTATGACAACATTTTAAAGCTGTCATTTAATTTTAAGTAAACTGTCTAGATCTTGGCCTGGACAGATACAAAGGTTAGATGTCTCTCATTCCCAGGCTAAGGGATCAAAAATGTCTATGTGTTTACTGTATAATATTAACAATAAGAGCAGCTCACTACTGAAAACGGTAAATATAGGAGGCAGTCAGGATCAAACCGGTGACTCTTGATTACAAGTTAGCAAGTTATTTTATCCTTGAACCTTTTGTGAAAGTGTTGATTTGATCTTTGGACTTCAGGCCTCACATATTATATAGTTTATGCCAACATTTTGTCCTTTACTACTAAAATATGAAAAACGTTTCTGTTTTAACAATGTGTTTACACAGATTATTGTAGAACCGGAATACACATGAAATGTATGTGTTCCAAATAACAATGTATTATTTCCACTCTAAAACTCCAGCACTTCACTCCCAAATAATCAAACAAGGCATGAGTTGGGAAAACTTATTTAACGTTCTGCGACGGTGCGGGGTGGAATAGCCGGTTGCTTGCTGCTCCTGTTAATCGGCACATTTAGAAGACAAAGGACACTGGCGGAGAAGTGAGAACGGTTTTAAGGTGGGCCGGATCTACGAGTTTTTTCGTAGACTCTGGAAATTCTAGTGTTAAATGCACAAGATGTCGCCAAAATGCCCCGTGCCTTCTAAGGCTTCTGGCTCTGAGCCTAAGCACCAGAAGCACTTTAAAACACTCCAGGAGTAGGTTGAACTACTGGATTTGTTCCTGGAACTAAAAAATTATGCTGCAGTAGCGCGCCACTATGGCATTAATGAAAGCACTGTAAGCTAAATAAAGAAGAACAAGGCAGCGATCCGGAGTACCGTATCTGTAAGTTTCTGTGACAGTAACGACCATAAGGAATAAAAATATTGTCAGGATTAAATCTGCCTTGGCATTGTGGATCACTGACTGCAGGAAGAAAAACATCCTCTTGGACGGCAACATCATCCGTGAGAAAGCACGGAAACTGTACCAGCAGTTCGCTACAGGAGACAATGTAGAAGGTACCAAAAAATCGCAACCAGGACCATCAAGAGAACCGGAGCCTAAAGATTTTCAAGCCAGTAAGGGATGGTTTGATCGTTTTCAGAAGAGATTTATAAGGGATGATTGAAGCATGTGATCCCTATATGGTTTGGGCTCTTAAAGTTAATAATGGCATCGATGCTGCCATTCAGACATATATTCATCACCATGAAGAAATGACAGCAACTTCCCATCACAATGTTCCTGAAACCTATAAAGAAAAGCCAGCATGAAACCCCAACAGAAGAAGACCCATCCAAAGATATGAGTCCTCCTGAAGCACCTAAAGAAGAGGCGCCACCCGAGGAGTTTTAAATCCTCTGCATCGTACTGCACAGCTACTTCATCTTCATCATCAATATCATTCATCATTGGTGAGTACCCATATATTTTACTGTATTTTAATTAAATGAAATTATTATGTATTTATTCTACTTATAACAAAGAAAACGACAGTGCATACCAAAGAAAACACGCTAGCATGAATTATAGTACGTATAGCGGTAACATCGGTATTTTACGTTCTAGCACCGTGGGAGACATAGCAGTACAGTACTGTACAGTATATGGGTTTACCTTTACATTGTGTTTTTAGGTAATGTATTAAGGAAATTTTTTAGGTAATGTATTAATGTATTAAGCTGAGTTTGCAAAAAAATTAAAGTGCTTTGGGGCATACTGTATTTAGCATTTAAACTATAAAAATAGACATTTTTAACCACATCCAAAAGTCGCGGTTTTTCACAATTCGCAGGTGCTCTAGGAACATAATCCCCGCAAATGGTGGGGGTGTACTGTATATAGTTTCAGAAAGTTGATGTTAAAGCTCATTTTAAAATTTAAAAATCTAAAACTCTCTAAAACAGTTTGTTCTTTTTTTTGTTTTCAGCTTTCAAGGGTTTTTAACAATATTGCTTCCTAAAGATTTTTCCTAGGCATGTTCCACGAATTGTATGACCCCTGCTCACGTCACCATGGAGGAACACTAAATTTTTTTTAAAAATGTGTAATGCTGCTTATTTCCTGTTTGAACATGCATGACATCAATTATCTTTTTTTCATGTTTCCAGATTTCTGCAGATGAAACTGAGTACGTGCATGCTCCAGTCACCTTGAAGGAATACATCAAGTACCATTTCTATCACTGATGTACCTTTAGGATTGTGATTGCCAAGAATAACATCATACGTGGCAAAGTGAGCATCATATTACCAAAACTCCCACAATGCACGCCTCAGGGCTCAACAAAATATCTACACTTGACAAGAAATTGCTATATTTTTAAACATGACCTACGATTATTGTTTGCTTGAGCACAATACTAAAAAGACAAACTTACCTGTAATAAGTGAAATTAATAAAAATACATTTTACAAAACAGCAGCATTAATATGGTACAATGACAAGATAACATTGTACTGAAGATCCAGAGCTTATTTAAAACATAAAGCCAGGCTACTAATGGATGGACAAAGAGTGTCAATATAATTCACATGGAAACAAAAGCAGAATTTAAAATTTAATGGTAGCTGAAAAGGTCAATGGAGCAAATCTGGAAGTTGTTCGGGACCAAATTTTTAAAATAAGCATAATAAATCTTTACATAGCTCACAAACACAACATACGAGTATTAAGCATCAGGAGTCAGATATTGAAGTAGTTTTAAGAGATTTAAATAAATATTGATTAATTAATCAAAACTGACTGTTTTCACTGTCTACAATATTGTATATATTTGGCAGAGGTGGGTATTAATGAGTTACATTTACTCCATTACATTTGCTTGAGTAACTTTCTAAAATAATTGTACTTATAAGAGTAGTTTTACTGCACCATACTTTTTACTTTTACTTGAGTACATTTGTGAAGAAGAAATGCTACTCTTACTCCACTACATTGGGCAACACTCAAATCGTTACTTTTTTCCTTTAGATACGCTATATTTTTTGCCAGGGAGAAGCCGCCAGTGGATCTATTGCATGACTGTTTCATCAATCAGACGTAGCAACAATAATCACAAGACTCCGTTTCACCAATCAGATGTAGCAACAATAATCACAAGACTCTGTTTCACCAATCAGATGTAGCAACAATAATCACATGGCTCCATTTCTCAAATCAGACGTAGCAATGCAGTCACATGACCACACTCAAACTGTGGCGGCATAGCGGCACAAACTCCTCACAGACAGCGGACAAGGAAAGAAAGAATACATGAAAAATGAGAGCCAACTCCTGCTGAAGCTTAACCATCACTTCACTGAGTGAAGAACAAGCACGTTTTAACCAAACATGCACAGACAGTCATGGTAAAGTGAGACTTCTTGTACGTGTACAAGCTGCCTTGTTCTAATGTTATTTTCTATCAGCTGTGCTATTTAGAGGGCAAATGAATATACAGTATTATACTGTCAGTGTACAATATATCTTGTCACTGTAAGTAGTTTGCACTGTTCAAACATACATGTTACCTACTGTAGGTATTGGCTTCAAAAGCTCTGTTGTGAAAAACTGATTTTTGGAACTATGTGTTATTTGTGCATCTTTATTTTTTAAAGATGTTATTTATTTTTACTCATTTTTTTTATTTAAAAATAGCAGAATTTGCACATTATATTTTTGTCTGTCTTTTTACAACATTTCTAAAAAAATAAATCATTTACAGTAATCCCTCCTCGATCGGGGGTTATGCTCCAGACCCCCGCGATAGGTGAAAATCCGCGATGTAGAAACCATATGTTTCTATGGTTATTTTTATATATTTTAAGCCCTTATAAACTCTCCCACACTGTTTATAAATATTCCCCGCAGAGTTATACAGCATAATCCCTTTGTATTCTCTTAGATATTAGGTAAGATTCATTGAAATTATGTATATAAACACACTATTTATATACAGTAAAACCTAAATATTATTTTAAAGATATTGAGTGTCTCCAATATCACATGTTACAGCCATTACGATAGACAGGCCACCAGCAATAAATACGTACAATGCAACAAAAATAGTATACAGTAAATGTGTGTGTACAGTGACACTAAACGTACGTATATGTACTAAGTACTGTAAGTAGAAAATTAATTATGGTTACTCACCAACAATGACACGATGACTTGTCCGATAACAATGAGTTTTATTTTACTGCACAACAAAGGAGAGCGTTACAGCCCTTAAAGGAGCCACTTCAGGCGATTTTGTAGCACTGCCGTTGTTCTTCTTCTGGCAGTCTTCAATCCAAATCCCTAAAGCAGATTCCATCCAGACTACTGCCTTATTACATCCACTTACAACTTGTTTTGCACCCTGGTTAAAAGGACACTGCAGCCGTAGATCTTATATTCCTTTCCTACTTTTTAAATAAAAAGAATCGTAGCCTTCAACAAATCCAAAACGCTTACCTTTTCGCAATCGTAACATCTTCCGTTTGCGCTTGGGCACAGCCCCTGAAGCAGTAGCAGATCGTTTTGGAGCCATAATGAAGGGCTTGACTATGCACAAAGATAAACACAAAAGAGCACAACTCTTTACACAGCGAAACACGTTGATGCTGAATGAGCGAGACGAGACTTCCTGGTTAAAACTGCATTCAGCAAGCAGGAACTTAACTGCGTGCTCTGATTGGTTAGCTTCTCAGTCATCCGCCAATAGCGTCCCTTGTATGAAATCAACTGGGCAAACCAACTGAGGAAGCATGTACAGGAAGTAAAAAGACACATTGTCTGCAGAACCCGCTGCAGCGAAAAATCCGTTATATATTTAGTTATGCTTTCATATAAAATCCGCGATAGAGCGAAACCGCGAAAGTCAAAGCGCGATATAGCGAGGGATTACTGTACTATGATCATCAAACAGTTACTCAGTACTTGAGTAGTCTTTTCACTAAATACTTTTTTGCTCTTAATTTTTTGGTTGACTACTTTTTACTTCTACTTGAGTAATATTATTTTGTAACGCTGCTCTTACTTGAGTACAATTTTTGGCTACTCTACCCACCTCTGATGTTTGGTTAAAAATAATTTTTATATTTTGAGTTAGAAAAACAATTTCATTTACATTTATTAAATGTTTAATTCACTGTTGTATTAACTGACCCTTTTAATTTTACATAGAAAACAATAGCTTTACACTACTTGGAAAAACCATATTTTATGACTATTCATAAATTAATACATTTTACTTTTGTTTGAGTTAGTTATTTCTGAAAACTTTACAAAAATGCTTTTTATTTTTAGATGTCAGATGCATTTATACATTATAAAAACTCAGCTTTCTAAATGATACAAGGATTGCAACTGTGTATTTGTGTAAATGAATTCTTTTAATCTTTTTAATTTAAATCTTATGGGATGAGTATAAAATTTGTGATGATTTCACTACAAAAGCCCAAGGCTGAACATTTTACTAATTAAAGGTTTACTTTTGCTTTACATGGAAGTGACATTTGAAGTTTTAGAAAATTGCTGATTTAAGTTATATTCAAAATTTGTAAAGGGAATTTGTAGAGTCAAATTCCAAATGTAAATAATTTATCTTTTTTTTTGATGCACTAATCCTTAAATATAATAAATTGCCATGTCCGCACTGTGAGACGCCTAAGACAGCGCTACAGGGAGACAGGAAGGACAGCTGATCATCCTCGCAGTGAAAGACCACGTGTAACAACACCTGCACAGGATCGGTACATCCGAATATCACACCTGCGTGACAGGTACAGGATGGCCACAACAACTGCCCGAGTCACACCAGGAACACACAATCCCTCCATCAGTGCTCAGACTGTCCGCAATAGGCTGAGAGAGGCTGGACTGAGGGCTTGTAGGCCTGTTGTAAGGCAGGTCCTTACCAGACATCACCAGCAACAACGCCGCCTATGGGCACAAACCCACCTTCGCTGGACCAGACAGGAGTGGCAAAAAGTGCTCTTCACTGATGAGTCACGGTTTTGTCTCACCAGGGGTGATGGACGGATTCGTGTTTATCGTCGAAGGAATTGAGCATGTCTGGGACCTGTTGGATCACAGCGTGAAGGCTAGGGCCATTCCCCCCAGAAATGTCCAGGACCTTGCAGGTGCCTTGGTGGAAGAGTGGGGTAACATCTCACAGCAAGAACTGACAAATCTGGTCCAGTCCATGAGGAGGAGATGCACTGCAGTACTTCAAGCAGCTGGTGGCCACACCAGATACTGACTGGTACTTTTGATTTTGAGCCTCCCTTCATTCAGGGACACATTGTGAAACATTTTTAGTTTATGTCTTATGGTGTTGACTCTTTTAGTGTTCATACAAATATTTACACATTAAGTTTACTGAAAGTAAAAACAGTTGAAAGTCAGAGGACGTTTCTTTTTTTGCTGAGTATATATATATATATTTATTTATTTATTTTCACATCTAAAATGATTATAAAAATTACAATAAGAGAAGGAGTGCCTATTAAAATTTTAAAGGCATTATTGCTTACACTGCCTCCACTATTCTTCAGTGGAGGATGACAAAGCAAAAGCACGTGGCCATGTCTGATAGCATTCCTAACAGGTAAGGTTTAATTTTGAGTATATTTTGGTTGAGTTTGCAAAAGTGTGTACGGATATAATCATAAATTGTTTTAACCCACTCTGACATAAAAAAGAAATGATGTGTTCTTTTGACTTGTTATGTGTCACAGTGAAAATAAGATTTTCCTCAAAAATTTGTGTGACAGAGTCTAAAGGCAAGCTGTCTTGCTGACATTGGTAAAGGTTTTCAATTACTCCTCTGTTTGTTGGATTCTGTAATAGTAGTGTTTATGTTATACTGTAAAAAAAGGAATTAGTTTTGATAAATGAAGTATAATTTATGGCAATGAAAGAAATCTTTGTTTTGCAAGTTATGTGAAAAAACAAATTCATTGTAAAAATGTATTTTCTGTTAGAATGACACAAAATTACCTTCTGTGCAGACTCTTGCTATTGTGCACACACCATAAGATACTGTAACTACTGAATAGTTCTAGTAAAGGGGAGAAATAAAATTAGATGTTTTATTTTAAAAGCACTAGGAGGCTCCACCCCCTGCTCGCCCATCCCCATGTTTGGTTTACTGGATATACAATTTAAAGAGATTTTTATTTTTATGACAATTGTTACATATGCATCATTTTCACTTTTACTTTAAAAACTTTTGTAAAAACTATACTTTATTTCTGGTCCCGGGCGTCTATTACATCTATTTCTCGCAGGACTTATATAACGCTGCTCGCATTGTGAAAGGGGGAGGTTGCTGAACACACGCTAAGGAGATGCCATCGGATCAGCTGCTGTCTTTCTGCTGCTGGCGAGCTGCCTGTTCTGCTTGTCGCATATTGTTGTTTTAAGAGCTGGGAGCACATGATGAGTGTCTGTGTACATTGTGAAGAAGGGGGGCAGCTGATGTGGTGCTGCCCGTCAATCATTTTAAAGCCTGTATAGCCGCTGTCTTTTTTGCCACTTCATGTCTCTGCTGCTCGCTTTATGAAGGGGGGTGGTGGTTACTTGAACGCATGCAAGGAGAAGTGCTCAGATCATCTAATGTAAGCTGCGTGTTTTGCTTGTTGCTTGTCATTGTTTTAAGAGCTGGGAGCAACTTAAAGTGTCTCTCGCGAGTAATTGGATATACAATTTTAGAAGCTTTTTTTTTTTCTTTGGAATTGTTTCAATTTCATTATTTGCACTTTTACTTTAAAGCTTCATTAAAAACAATGTTACCTTTACTTCAAGATTGCATTGAATTTTGACTCCATTTTTGGAGACACATTGTGACAACGCAAAGTATAACTGCCTGTGAGTGAATATTGTTTCTGTTTCTCTAATAAATAATCCGACTTTTTCTGTTTGTCCCTGTGATTTGTTAATTGTCATAGCAAAAGCTATTCTCACGGGAAACTGTAAACATGTTAATACGGATGGCATATCAAGATTTCCTTTGGTGTCTAACGTTATTCGTGGAATATATACATTACCTTTTACCTGTTAAAATTTGCATCGCTTCTCTGTGATCATAAATATACACCTGACCGAATTGTGTTTTCTTTGAAATTAAACTTGTTGTTGCTTTAACTGTTGCGGGACCACAGATTCTCATAGCATATGGTCCATTATTGTGTAAATCTACGTTTTGTGCTTCGAATGATGCTAAGGTGCTAAGGCAAAAAGACTTTGTTTTCTGCTCTTTGCCTTTTATTTCTGACCTCGCTTTGTCCTGCTATTTTTTCAATTACACCTGGTCCTGATGATTAATTTTCTTTTGTTTGCGATAATTCGATCTTTACTGTCTTTTTTTTTGATACTGTAGTGACTGACATAATAAAGTGTCACAAAAGTTTTACTTGAACAATCGCCGATTTTGTAACCCCAAACACAACTTTCAAGCACCCTCTCCAACCCCTCATCCCCCGGGTCTCGCCCCCCCCTTACCGCTTCAATCAGTACCCCGCTATCAGTCTTCTGTGCTGTACTCCGCCCTCCCTCAATCAGACCTAACAGTCACTTAAAACAAAAAAGGCTTCAACCTGGCTGGGATGCTACAATACTTTACGAATTTTATTGCTTTCATATTCTTTACCTTTCTCTGCAGGTGTATCGTGCCATTGTTTGTTTGAGCCTTTCAAATTCCACGGCTTTCATAATCTCTTATCTGCCTTTTTTTCTCTCCAATGCTTTTGGGTCTCTTTTCTCCGCGCTGCTCTTTCTTCTCTGCTTAGTCATTAACATTTCATCTAGAACATTATTGTCCTTATACGGTTTATATGTGCTGAGAGCACAGGATCTGTGTGTGCTATGTGCCTTTACACGACTGAGTGTTTTGCTGGTCGTGCTCTTATTTAATATTGTTTGCATTTTGTGGGTCTTTTAAGTGTCTTCCGAGAACTTCCGAGAAGATCATGTCTCATCGTCCTGCTTTTCCTTTCCAGGATTTTTCTTTATAAGAGAGATAAGAAATATTTTGAAATAATAAGTCATTCAGTCCAATATAAAAAGTCCTATTAATGTTCTGCAGTATTAATGTCTTGCAGTAATGTCTCTTTGCGATTTATGGATCCTCCAATGACTATTCTTTGATGCTACTTGATTACTCATATCATGTATCTATGGTTCTCTATGTGATTAAAAACAATCTAATAAATGGTTCTCCACTTCTGTTTATTAACTTAATCAGTGACCCTAAATTGGCACAATATTAGTAAGGGGTGTGGATGTGAATGTGTCCTGTGATGACCTGACATTTCTTCCAGGATAGTTTACTGCATTCAATTCAGTGCTACAGTCTCCAGAATTTTGAGAATGGTCCTAAAATGGTTGACGGGATGGATGATTTATATACACTCAGTGGCCACTTTATTAGGTACACCTGCAGAACTACTTGCTAATGCAAATATCAAATCAGTCAATAATATGGCAGAAGCTCGATATATTTAGGCATACAGATATTGTCAAGATGACCGCTGAAGTTCAAACCAAGCATAAGAATGGGAAAGAAAGGTGATTTCAGTGACTTTGAATGTGGCATGGTTTTTGGTGCCAGACAGGTTGGTCTGAGTATTTAAAAAAATTGATGATCTACCAGGATTTTCTTGCACAACCATCTCTAGGGTTTAGCAGAAAATGGTCCAAAAAGGGTAAATATACAGTGAGTTGCAGATCTCTTGGTGAAAATGCCTTGTTGATGCCAATGGTCACAGGAGAATGGCCAAATTGGTTCAAGACAATAGAAAGGTAACAGTAGCTCAAATAAGCACTCTTTACAACCAAGTTATACAGAAGAGCATCTCTGAACTCACAAGACGTTGAACCTTGAAGCAGATGAGCTACAGCAGCAGGAGACCACAACCAGTGCCACTCCAGTCAGCTAAGAACAGGCAACTGAGGCTACAATTTGCACAGGCACACCAAAATTGGACAACAGAAGATTGGAAAAGTGGTACCCTTTCTGATGACTCTCAATGTGTGCTGCAACATTCACAGGGTAGGTTCACAAATTGGCATCAACAACATTAAAGCATGGATGCATCCTGTCTTGTATCCAACAGTTTAGGCTGCTGGTGGTGGTGTAATGGTGTGGGGGATATTTTCTTGGCACACTTTGGGCTCCATAAGACCAAGTGAGCATCGTTTAAATGCCATAGCCTACCTGAGTATTGTTGCTGACCGTGTACATCCCTTTATGACAGCAGTGTACAATGTTATGATGGCTACTACCACCAGGATAATGGATATCACAAAGCTTATATCATCTCAAACTGGTTTCTTGAACATAACAATGAGTTCACTGTAATCAAATGGCATCCACAGTCACCAGATCTCAATCCAGTAAAGCAGTTTAGGGTTGTGATGGAATGGGAGATTCGCATCATGGATGTGTAGCTGACAAATCTGCAGCAACTGCAGGATGCTATTACATGAATATGGACCATAATCCCTGAGAAATGTTTCCACCGCCTTGTTGAACTGATTACCATGAATAATTATGACAATTCTGAAGGCAAAAAGGGGTCCAATTCAGTACTAGCAAGGTTTACCTAATAACGTGGCAGATGAGTGTATGTAGCCATTGGATTCCTTATAACCATTTTAAGGTAAATGTTATCAAATCACAATAATAGTAGTAATTGTAGTAATGGCAATTTTTCTGTAAGCGTCAATCCTTTAGTATGCCATTCATATCTTCTGTAGTTACTGAGTGGTTTCAGACTTCTTCAAGGGTGAAACATATGAATTGATGGCATTAGCTTTTCCTGTTCTACATGTTGAGATTCCATTTACTGTACTTAAAAGATTCCTCCACCAATCTCACACCGGTAGAAAAAAATAATAATTGAAAAAATAATATAATGTGCAGTAGGAGATAAACTACACAGGATATTAAAACATAAAGATACCACCGACTACAGACAATTCTTTGAAGGAAGGCCAAATTGCACAAATTTCACTAAACAATACGACACATTCAGCAGGCTGATAGAAATATCCTTTGGAATAGATGTTATAACGATCAGGAACGTTTTTAAACTACCTTCCATTTATAGCATAGACCCATCAAGGCCATTAACAGAATCATCGCACTTCAAGTGTCTTTTACATTTTACTGCATTAACAAGACAAAGCCGAACTTGAAGTCAAAATGAAGAGCTATTTACATCAAGCAATCATGTCTATTAAGTATCATCATGTTACAAGGACAAACCAAACTCAAAGTTAGAACAAAATGACATTTCACGCTCTATTTCTGAATTAATTTTATGTTTCTTTTATTTGTTCAAGCATTGAGCCTCGCACCAAGTTCTTTACTTATTATGTAAACTTTGAGTATTAGACACAAGTCTTTTATTTTCTTAGAAATGAACACAACTCCACAGTTTTAAAGTAGAGTATTTAGCATTTATTTGGGAGAATGATCATAAGAGGCACAGAATCTGCAGAAATAGATTTTGCTAATAACTATGCTAATAACATAAAAACAAATGGTTATCTTAATATTTTAATAGGAAGAATAATTTCAAAACCACTATATTTTTAAACTACTGCAGTTCCAATTCTGTCACTCCTAAAATGCTAAATTATTGCTCCTTCAGAATAGACATTAAAAAATGTATTTCATGTATGTTTTATCACAAAAAAGCAATTAAAAGGCATTGATACATTTATTATATATCTTTTTCATGTCCTTTTGACAAATCTCAGGAAATCTTTCAGTTTCAGATGTTAATATTGACATATTGACTTTCTGAAATTATAATTCACTACTGTTAGGTCTATTCCAAGTCAAGATATTGCGGATGCCCAATAGAGCACTGACAACTCCATTTACATTGTAAGCATCATTTAATTAAAAACAATTGTATATAAACAAGAGATGAAGAAACCAATAGGATTAAAAGCAGGGGTCTCCAGCTTCAGTCCTGGGGCTTCATGTATAAACCATGCATACTGTGACAGATAGGGGGCACTATCGCTCCCTTGAACCCTTGATGCCAGACACCAGGTAAAAGTCCAATAATACAACTTTTTATTATTACACAGTGCACAAGGCACCCTCCTCTCCACAATACTCATTCAATGCAATCACTAATCAATAATAATACAATCCTCCTCTCCCACCCTTCCACCCAGCTCAGCTCAACATCTGGAGATTTCCCACAGTCAGATAAAAATCCTTTTTCTTCACCCTGGAAGCATGTCATTCCCTATGTCCATGTGACTTGGACGTACTTCCGGGGTGTAGGACAAATAATATTCTTTGCTCCTCCCTGCAGCTCCATCTAGCGGACCCTGTGGTATCCAGCAGGGCTGTGGATGAAAACTCCATTGTCCAGGATTCCCTGCAGGTCTTCGGGGCACCTCCATACTGCAGGGAGGGCTCCATCTGGCAGCCTGGGGGTATTGGCCGGGATAAACGACCGGCCATATGCCACAGTACTTTCCTCGCAGCGAAGAATTATGATTCAGAGCTTCCAGCCCCACGAGGGAAGTCTTCCTCCAAAAGGAGTTTCTGGTTGAACCTTGGCTGATCCTTGTCTCAGATTCCCTGGAGAATCTAGGGGGAATATTAGTCCAATTCAAGATCTGATTCCCTGTTCTCTAAGGACAATATTGCCAAATGTGGCCCGACCTTCGGCATCCATAGCACTGCCTCCATCCTCCTGTTACTCTCCCTCTGCGGAACTGAAAACAGTTAGGAAATGTTAACTCCGCCCCTTTTCCCACTGAGGAGGAGACCCCAGCCCCATCTGATGTCTCAACACCCTTTTCTCTTTTGTCAGGAGACCCACATTTTATTTTTGGGATCTCCTGTTTAATCTGGGGCTTGTTCACAATTTGGTCTCTCTATGAGTCAAAGAGATCCCTTTTACTGTCTGAACGCCCTTTGTTTTTACACTGACCGGGGGCTGTGTCTTCAGCACCTCATCTCTCCAGGAGACAGCACTTTTCAGCTGCTCCGGTTTGATCGGTGCTTCCCCCACCCATTCCGTCATTATGGCACACTCCCTTGTAGGGCTCGCAGCTACTTGGCACCCGATATGGATTAACAGCTGGCCGGTGTCACTCTGCATCCCTCTATTATGTACGGTACGGGCTTCACATACCTGTACCACTGGAAGCTCCCGTCCAAATCGCTGCAGGTACTCCTCTACCTTCTTTATTGGCACTTCAGCCGTCGCTCACAGGTCTCCGATGATCTTCTGAATCGCCAACAGCATCTGCAAAATACCTTGCACTGGCTCCATCAGTTTTTCGAGTTCCCGCACGTCAAAACAGTTATTTAATTCGTCCGGAGGCAATCTTAAACTGTCACTCACTTTACCTTCCGGCCGGAAGCCAATGAGCACGTTTCTTCCAGGCACATGTTCTGACGGGTCTCGCGGAGGCTTCTGGGAATTGGAGTTCTTTATGTTGGAGGACTGGGTCGCCTTCTTCGGTGGACTGCGGTCTGTCTTTATTAATTTTTCGGCAGACCGATCCAGTCATTTCCATTCCCTCCTTCCCTTCTTGTGGGTCAAGCGGTGCTTTGCTCGCCTCACCGCTTCCCCTTTGGAATGTCTGAGTCCATCTCCTTGAGTGCAAAGGTAGAAGCAACGGGACGCGGACCTTCTCCTTCCCATAAATGCAACGAGTTGGATCACGTGTCCCTCACCGGCACCCAACATGTGGAAGTCCCTTGTTTTCATCACCAGCTCGACTGAGAGCGCACCACCGTCTTTGGAAGAGTTGTCTGCCTCCCGCAAAGTCTCCGGATGACGTTCTCCGAGGTATGTGCACAGTTTCTAAATGAGATGTTTTAAAAATATGTTCGTTAAACACGCCGGCACATACCTCTGTATTTTTATCTTCCTCCTGAGGCTTCTCCCGCGCTGCGCAGCCGCTCTGTAATCCCTCCCGGGTGTCGGCCATGGTGAGTGGATCTCCTCCGCTGGTGCTGCTGCTTGGCTTCTGCTTCTTCTTTCCCATGATGGATTGGAAGCTTGTGGGCTCTGGCGATTGTGCTGTGTGTCCTGACGTTGTCTTCTTGGGGTTCTCTGCCCACAGAAAATTTATAAACAGGTCCTCTGCCAACTGGACGGCCAGAAAATACTGCAGACTACGCCACTGTGACAGATAGGGGGCGCTATTGTTCCCTTGAACCCTTGTCCAAGATGCCAGACACCAGGTAAAAGTCCAATAATATGACTTTTTATTATTACACAGTGCACAAAGCACCCTCCTCTCCACAATACTCATTCAATACAATCACTATTCAATAATAATACAATCCTCCTCTCCCAGACATGTTAACACCCTTCCACCCAGCTCAGCTGGGTGAGTCCGTCATACAATATCTGAAAAGAAAGATGAAGTGCTTAGTAATGTTGACCTGCTCAGGTCCACAAAACATTTTGATATTGCTATTAGGAAAAAAGAAAAGATTTGGAAATGTCTGCTGTGGCAGAACTAGCTCACCAACAAGCCATGGAGTTAAATTATGGGTTTAATTAACAACAAGAATTGACTTCAAATTAGGAAACTGGTAGGAGTGAAATTAGATGGAGTCTAATGGGGACAAACTTAGCTGGTCATCTGTTGGCTCACTTCACATCTCATTTCTGTTTGGGCGCTGTTTAAGGGAAAAAGTAAAGAGGAATGCATCTTAAAGTCAATTTAAATGAAGAGAAAATAAATTATTTGCAGCAAAAACTAGACTCTACTTAAGAAAAGGGTTAGAAGGAACACCTGCAGGACCAGGACCAGATTTGGAGACTCCTGGTTTAAAGTTAGTGTTTCAAGATTCAAGATTCTTTATTTGTCACATGCATAGTTATACAGGCCAACACGCAGTGAAATGCATCCTGATCCGCTTATCAAAAACTGTGCAAAGTTAGAAGAATATCAATTAGATTAACAAAAAGTCATAGATTGAAAGATAACAGTATAGTATAACATAATAAATAAGTTACATTATGTGAATAAAGAATAATTAAATGTTAAGGTGCAATAGTGCAGTGATTATTGTGTAAAACTAAAGTTAGACAGGTGCATAGTTAAATGACAGACCAATTCCAAAACAAGGTAAGGGTAGACGGCATAGTACAACTTGCAGTCCAGTCTAAGTATGTGGAGGGTCATGGATGAGATGGCATGTTTTGATTTAACAGTCTTATAGCTTGAGGATAGAAACTCCTTCTGAGTCTCTCTGTCCTGGCCAGGATGCTACAAAACCTTTTGCCTGATTTTAACAAGTGAAACAGGCTATTGCTGGGATAAGAGGAGTCTTTGATGATCCTGAGAGCTCTGGTCCTGCTCTTCTGGTGTAAATGTCCCGCATAGATGGTGGAGCTGACCTGCAGCAGCGTTCCGCAGCACAGATCACACTCTTTAGGGCTTTACAGTCCTGAACACAGCAGTTTCCAAAACCAGGATGTAATATTCTGTGTCAGGATACTTTCCACCGCGCCAGAGTAGAAAGTCTTTAGAATCCCTGAAGAGATCCCAAACTTTCTAAGCTGTCTGAGATGGTGTGGTGTGGTGTGGCTGATGTGGAGCTGGAGGCAGTTTTCCTGACACAACAATGTCAGGTTCGCAACGGTAGGCGAACTGGAGTGGGTCAACGGTGCTTGGGATGAAGGATGAGAAGATGTCTTTCAGTAGCTTCTTGAACACCTTCATGACTACTGATGTCAGTGCAACAGGTCAGTAGTCATTCAGGCACGTGGGCTGTTGCACTGACATCAGTAGTCATGAACAGACTCGTTGAAGATGGTGGTGAGTACTCCAGCTAGTTGGTCAGCGCAGCAATGCAGCAGGCGTCGGGAGATGTCGTCTGACCCTGCCATCTTCCTGATGTTTACTTGCTTCAGTGCTGCACGCACATTGCACTTTGCAATGCTGATGACATCACCGTCCTCCATAGTCAAGCAGTAGTTAGCACTAGCTGTGTAATCAGCCTCAAAACAGGCATAAAACGCGTTGATTTTGTTAGCAAATGCAAATGCAGAGTCTGCGTTTACCGTCGCGTGAGATTTTCCTTTATAGTTCGTGATGGTACACAGTCCATGCCACATGCTCCGTATGTCGCAGTGTTGAAAGTGCAGCTCTACTTGCTCCTGATACCGGTGTTTGGTGACTTTCACCACACGTCAAACGGTGTATGAAGCCGCTTTGTAGGTGCTCATAATCGCCAGTAGTGAGTCCAGCATTATAAGCAGCAGTTCAAGCATTTACTGCCGTGCGGATCGATCCATCAACCCACGGTTTCTGGTTGGGAAAAGATTTAACTCTCGCCGTGGGGACAACTTCATTAGCAAGCATACTAACAAAGCTAACTACTGCTTCTGCAAACTCGATGTCATCTGCGCACCTTTGGAACATGTCCCAGTCTACGTCATCAAGCGCTTTCTGCGTGGCTTCTGATTGGGCAGACCAGTATTTCATCTCTCTTGTGACCGGAGCTTCACGAATGAAACTTTGTTTATATTCCAGCATGAGGAAAATGGCGTTATGGTCAAACTTCCCAAACACTGGATGTGAAATAGCTTTGTAGCCCTGCTTGTACGGGGTGTAGCAGTGATCCAGAATTCTGGCTCCCCTTGTTGGACATGAAACATGTTGGTGAAAGTTCGGCATTACTTGTCTGAGGTTTGCCTTGTTAAAGTCCCCTGCCATGATGAATGCTGCGTCTGGGTGTTTGATTTGAGTCATACACAAAACATTGTGGAGTTCAGACAAAGCTGTGCCTGCGTCTGCGTGGGGTGGGATGTAGACTGGCGTGGCAGTGACCGAGGTGAACTCGCAAGGCAGATAGTGAGGATGACATTTGACAATTAGATACTCCAGATGAGGTGAACAGAATGGATGGGCCAGAGAGAATGGAAGCATTCCTGGCATCGTACCATTTGTTATTAGTCATGAAGCAGACTCTCCCACCTTTAGCATTGTTAGACTCCGCCATTCTGTCCATGCGAAACACAGAGAACGAATCTGACGGTGTAACGGCTTGGTCCGGAACTGTGGGGGTCAGTCATGTCTCCGTGAAGCAGAAAATGTTACAATCCCTCATGTCGTGTTTCCCACGCTACTTTGTTTGTCGCTGTGGGTCAGTGTCGCGTCTATTGTTGTCATCCGGGTTGCGGAGTATCTCAGCCGGCCACGACGGGTCGGGCTTAAAAGTGTCCGAAATAAAAGTAGATAACCAGTTTCCAATTTCCAAAAGTGTTCTACTATCATACATTACTAACCCCGATGTCGTCTGTAATTGAAGAAATATTAAATAAGGGAAATAAACAAAAAAAACTCATAATCTAGATGGAGCAGTCAGGAAGGCGTGTGAATGTGGCCGTGCCATCCTCGTGAATGATGTTTGGAGAAAACTGGATTTCAGGGACTGGATTGGAAAAAACTCAAATAATATTTTTTATTATAAGTAAATGAGTCTGATAAGAAATGTGTATTTTTCTTACCAAACAATATTCAGATCAACTGGGATGTTGCATTTTTATATATAAAAAAAGGAAAAGAAACACATGGCAAAACTGTATTACAGAGGATAAAACAAACATGTTTCTTATCACTCATTGCACTAATGTTAGATTAGATAAAAGTATTAAATAAATACATGTAACATTTCTGTTGATCTTCATGGAGAACAGCACAGTAAGAGAGGTTAGTCTTGTGATTTTGCACCAGTAGAATCCATTTGAGGGGCTGAGCCTATGTAGGGTATCCGTATTCTCAATTTTAACTGTGTTCCATTAAAATAACATTTTCTTTCCTCATCTTCATCCTTTCACCAAGAAAATATTTCCAAATTTAGGGACCTGGTTTAGAAGCGACAACATGATTATAAACTTATCCCAGAAGTGGATCTGCTAATATCCCAACTTATATTGCCACTATTGTCTTGGCACACTTGTTTACTCTATTAAGTGTGGGGATTTGCACAGAGGTGTTGATGGTAAGGTCATTGTTTTTGTTTGGACTTTTTTTTTTGGGGGGATTTGAATCATTCTGGAACTTGTTTCTTTCTCACTTTCAATTCTCATATTTACATTTGAAGAGTTATACAACATTCATATAAAAAAACAAATATTTAGTACAGGTAGGTTATACTGAATTTAAATCACATTGATTATAGTAAAAATAGTGACTATTTTTAAAATGTATTATTAACTAGCATAAGGAAATACAACAAAGTAAAATGAGACTGATCTTAGATCAGTTGGCAGTTATACAGTTTTCTCAAATAATTTCCATCACACTTTATAGTGAGTGAAAAACCATTTACTCCTTCACGATTTCCTTTGCAATTACACATTTATGGCACTGAATGTTTTTAGATGTTCAACCAAAATCTAATATTAGATAAAGTACATGTGAATGAACAAATTACACTTTTTAAAATGTATTTAAATTTAATTAACAAAGCAAATACTCTTTTTATGGCACCATATAGTAACTAACAGGGATCAAATACTTTCTGATGCTTATAAGTTTCTTAGGAAGAGTTGTGTCTTTCAAATATCATGTGAAATTTTGTTTAAGACTGAAATTTAGGAAAAGTTTTAAAATGAAAACGATAGTGAAAAAATACCTTAATACTATAAGAATATGAATAGATGTGCATAAAATGTTCCTAGTATCTGCGAGAACTTTGTGATTTTTGACTTTACAACTATTTATAGGACTTATTAAAGCTATAAACACATAGGAAAACTGAATAAAATAAAGGATGCACTTCTAACTCATTGATCCAGTATTCTGGGTTTGTATCCTGCGCCCAGTCATTGTCTCTCTGGCTGCCATGTGTGGGTTTAAATATAAATGGACCCTGCAATGGGCTGGCACACTGTTCATGGGCTTTGTGCCCAGAGCTGATGGGTTCCAGCCTCATGCAATTCTGTATGATTAAGTGAGTTTGAATATCATGTTATTATATGCAAAGTGAAGTTTAAAAACAAATAAGCCCCACAAGCTGTAGCAGCAATATACATTTTAATACAATGTGTTTTATTATTTGGTAAATCAAACATTATCATGTACAGTGCCTATAAAAAATATTCACCCCCTTTGAAGTTTTCACACTTTTTCTATGAACATATGCACTATTTCACATTTCCCTATGAAAAGATAAAAAAAGTCCTGGATAATTTTAAAGTCCCGCTAACAATGAGTGTCACTCAAATTTGGAATAAGTCCTGTCACTGCCACTGATATCAGTTACTGTACTTTGGAAATTGACAATCACTGAGAAAGACCTGGAGTCAGCCACTTACAAAAGAAAACCTTAATCAATTCTGAGTATTTTAAACTACTTGTGAATGCTTGTATATAATGTTTTTTTATCAGTTTACATGGCCCTGAATGGTTTGGCTCCCAAACATAGTAAAGATTGTATAACTCGACTTTAGCTCAAAGGGCTTCTTCAGTCTAGCTGTTAATCTAGCACTTCAGGTAAATCTCCTAGTTCATTCAAATCTCAGGGAGAAACTGCATTTGCTTATTATCCTTCAAGATTACAGAATATTTTGCCATTTCAGTTAAGAAACACTCCTACTAAGTAGTTTAGTTGTATAAAGACATTTTCATGTATACTCTTTCAGCATAAAGTGATTAGTGAAAAAGTACCTTAATACTATAAGAATATGAATCTTCGTGACATCAAAGAGGTAATGTAACAGACAGCACAATGTCCAAGTAGTACGGTGTTCTTTTCCCAAATGCAGAAGGAGAACCCAGAGTAAAGCCACATGTTCTGAAGAGCTTAGGTATTCATGAATGATGTATAATGGATTTGTTATAAGATAACGAAGTAAAGCAGACTCCTTTCTTCTGAAGACAAATTCAGCAAAAACACATTTGGTAATTCAAGACACAGCTAGGTCAATTCCAATTTTCTAAATGTTAGCATTTATCATTTCTTCAGTTAACATAATTTATACTATTTTTAATCACTGTCATGCATATAGAACTCACTGCTGCCCTTGAAATTATCCGTTTCACATGCCTGTAGATGGGTACTGTAAAGTTATGAATACATATACAATAGGAATATGTTGTGGCAATGCATTTTACAATTTAAAGAATTATACCTGTTATCACAATCATTTATTTATGTATCAGAGCATTTATTTAACATTGGAATATTTAGTACACTGTATTAATCCCCAAGAGGAAATTGTCTTTATGCATGACCTTTGTAGGTCAGATGAATTTACCACACTTTTATAAGACACAACAATAATAGCTTTAACAGGTATTAGCAGTGGTGTCTCTCTGCATTCAGGGCAAGCGAGGCACTGCCCCCACCTCCCAGCAGATGGTGGTGCTATGCAAAAATTAAATAAGTAATAAACTTGCCTTATTAATGTAATGTACGTGCTTGATTCCGATAGTCCATTTTCGAGTTGCTTCAGTAATCCCTTTGACTGTACAGTGCGCCACAAATACCTTTGCAGATGTATTCACATATAGAGCCTTGGGGCTTGAAGCATTGTGACCCATTTTTCTAAAACAATTTAAATAGTTTTTTTTTTTTTTGCAATGCAATTTAAAGGATGAGTGAACATGTACCTCTCACTATTGTAGAATGAAAATGATTATTTGTTGCAATTGCAATTTATTTAAAAGAAAATATCCATCCAGCTATATCCTAACTACAGGGTCACGGAGGTCTGCTGGAGCCAATCCCAGCCAACACAGGGCGCAAGGCAGGAAACAAACCCTGGGCAGGGCGCCACCCCACCGCAGGGTATACACACACACACTATGGAAAATTGCAGTGCACCTAACCTGCATGTCTTTGGACTGTGGGAGGAAACCAGAGCACCCGGAGGAAACCCACACAGACACTGTGAGAACATGCAAACTCCACGCAGGGAGGACCTGAGAAGCAAACCTGGGTCCCCTAACTGCGAGACAGCAGCACTACCCACTGCACCACCGTGCTGCTAAAAGAAAATATAGCGAACAAATAAAAATGGATGAATATTCATTTATATTTATGCTTTTGGTGTTCAGTAATTAATAAATTGATGTTTAGGTAACTTTTAATACTGTCTTTGATAGTTGTACTGTGTGACAGTATGTTGATATAACATCATTTTGTATGATTTTCTTATGTCAGTATTTGGAAAACATTTTATTATCAGTGGTACTGTTATCCTAATACTTCTGTAAAAGGCAATGTCTCCGATCTTCCACAACACCTTACAATGCTCTTTTCACATATTCACATCACTGGCTTTGACTCATATCACTTATTTAGGGTACAAGGCAATATAAACTACATTTACTTAACACATCTCTGTTAGCCAATTTAAGACAGGACACCCCAAGATTTGCTGACAGCCACACACCCATGCCAATGGATTTAAACAGAAGTGAAACCCCTGAGTTTTATTCTTTAAGTGTTTGATCACCACTCTCATCTGTCCTTCACTTTTTCTCTCATTCACTCAGTCACCCTCACACATACTCTGCATGGCCATTTAAGACACTCCTTCTGATAGTTTCTCTCTCCCTTATCTGTTTGGCCTCACTAGAATCACTAAGTTCATTTCAATCCAAACACATTTTTCACTTGCAAAATCACACAGTAGTATAAGATGCAATTAAATGTTTTTTTTTTTTACTTTTTCTAGCAGAAACTGTGCCTTAAAGAAAAGAGTAATACTAACCCATATAAAAACAAAGGATTGCAATAACAGAAAAAAAATCTAATCATGGTGTGTCTTTAACAGTCTGATGGCATATGGATAGAAGACCCTATAAAATCTTTCAGTCCGAGTTATTAGGTAGCATAGTCATCTGCCTGACTTCAGCAACTTAAACAGTTTATTCCTGTGATTACTGGAGCCCCTGGATAACCTGAGAGCTCTGACCAAGCACTGCCTTATGAGGATATCTTGTAGAATGGGAAGTGAAGACCCATTGGTGCGCTCAGCTAAGCACACAACCCTCAGCAGAGATTTCCAAATCATATGCCTTTGCATGCCTCCTCTTCAAGGGTAATAGGTTGCCATCAGCTGGATCTATAGTATGGGAACAGCTTTGACAGAGCAGTACATCTTCTGCATGAAATATAGCCAGGTGTACACTTACATAGTAAGAATGAAAAAAATGATAGGACCTCATTAGCTTGCTGCTCATTCTCATTTAGTTTTACTTGCTTTCTCTGATTTGTTTAAGTGTCAGGACTGCTCATATTAACTTAAATATGTTAGGTCATGGTGTCCTTTTCATTGGATTGTATTATGTATATATTAATATTGTAACAATTTGTATAATGTACAATTTCATTTTTCTGCCAATAAGAAGAATTTATTACCAATTGTAAAAAAATGTTACATACATATGGAATAGTCTCATGAGTATGGATACAACAAGAAAAGCCTCAGGGACATCACAATGGAACAGCTTGTGTTAAAGTTCTAAAACCCTGTTAAGTGTTAAAGATATCCACATATGCTTCTCAATCTGCAATTTCCTGCAGCACTGTGAAAATTGGCACCATTAAGATCTAAATGATATAGAATATTTACTAACAAACTGTTTTATTCATTAACCCTTTTTTTTTGCATTATCGACACCAACATTAATACAAAAAGTAAAGTGTAAACAGAAACAATGGGAAAGGGAATATTAGCTTAAAACATCCATCCATCAATCCGTTATCCAACCCGCTATATCCTAACTACAGGGTCACGGAGGTCTGCTTGAGCTAATCCCAGCCAACACTGGGCGCAAGGCAGGAACAAATTTCTGGGCAGGGTGCCAGCCCACAACAGGGCAAGCTTAAAACATGTATTATTAAATATTATAATTCATGTCAAAATTGAAATATTTAATAAAATGTAGTACATTTGTTTAATTATTACATGTTTAGTTTATTTTTATCAGAGTCCCAAGGGATCAAAAGAGAAATATTAAAAGTGATTTAATCCATTTCTGTGATATTGTTAAAAAAATAGTAAATTAAAAGGAAACAATGTATCAAACAGGTCATTAAGATCACAAAAATGTAAAATCACAGCACAGATGGAGCACCACAAAAGAAACTACCACGACATTCTTTAAGTAGCTTAATCCAATAGAGGAATGCAGACAGCAGAAGTCTGATTTACTAGCATTAGGCACACTGAATGGACCAAGCATTCCAGTATCCACTTACATGGACAATTCAGAATCAGTGGTTAATTTAACAAGCATTCTTTAGAGATAGGGGGAATGTTTAAGTGCACACTCAGGAAAAGTCTGTGCAGACATCAGAAGAGTCGCAGTCACCTTCTTGTAGTTTGTGAGTTTTAGTTTTGCTTTCTTTATGTTATGTGTCACGTGACTGCAAAGGGTTCTTGACCGTGGCCAGGTTATTAAAAGATCATTTTCTTTCCGTTGGTTTCAGCAGCATTTTAGACCACCATGCATACCGAGTGGTCATGTTTCTCTGCTCTGCAGGTCAAACTGGGGGTCTGTCCAGTTACCTTTGGGTTAAATATGACCACACTGCTGATTGCCAGTATCCTACGGTGGATAACTCCAAGCAAAGGAAATGTCTCTTCATGTTGTAGTTAGTGATACAAATCGGGCAGTTATTTTATGATTCAGATTATTGATTTTTACTACTTTACTACTACTTTGTGTATTTGTTGTGTCACACAAGTAGAGAACGTTTACTGCTTTACAGGAAGAGGAGCAGTGCTCTTTCAGTTTTTCAACTGACACTGGACACACTGGAGTAGTGGAAATCTGAATCCAGACGCTCTGCAAGGAGCAATCAAATTATCTTCTGCTATCATTAACTACAGGAACAGACACTATTTCCAAACCAGGACAGAGACAAGCTACTGAGCATACCCTTGTGGATTTAGGACACAAAGTATTTGTTTGGTAAATAGAAAATGACAACTGGGTGTATAACAGCTGTGTACAAACAAAATGTTGCATATAGTATGCACAGCTAAATTTCCCTTCAAAGGGGCTACAAAAGTATTATTTGGCACAAATTTTTGAAAAACGGTAATCACTATGGGCTCGGTTGCTTATCACTAGAATCCCTGAAGCCTACGAAAAAAGTTATAATTCTGGGCCACTTTAAATTCCTTTGCACCTCCTCATCAGCTTCGTTGTTTTGTAAATGATTTGATCAGCACAGGCAGCAGGCAGCCTGCTCACTCATCCCCTCACTGAGGCAGCTGAAATCAACTCAGACGCTGAAGTCTCTATCTAGCAATGAGGTATTTGAAATTGCATAAGGTAAATAATATATCATTATTTGGAATACATACATTCCATGTGTGTTCCATGACTACAACGATCTGGAAAAATGTAGGATGACAGGAAATGCGAGGCATCAGGAATTCTAGTGTTATGCAGGAACAGCTGATATGCGGCTTTTTGAAGAATCTGTTTACAGAGAAAAAAATGGTGAGATAAAAGTGGCATGACACAATAGCGGCCTGCTTCCAAGTATGACCTCCCCACTGACAACGTTTACTTTGCATTTAATTTTCATTGCTAAACTGTAAACACACAAATCAAAACTGCAAACCCAAAACTATAGTCAAAATAAATGTTGCAAAATGTGCTAAATCAAAGCCTTTAGCCTCCACTTTGACTACAACTAGGTGTAGTTCAGAGGAGAATCTAAAAGATTTGATGTCTGATGCTATGTACAGTTATATCAAATAATCAACAAGTAATGATATAACACTAGGGTATCACAAAATTGTGGTGAATGCAACAATGCCAAAAACAATACCAAAATCGCAGTAAAACTAAACACCCAGAAAAAATCATCATGATACTTCCAGATATGAATCAAACTGAAAATGGAGGCAATGAAAACTCAATTAATTTCAAGGAGGATGTGTACATAGGTACTACACATAGTCATTAACCAGTCAGGGGATTTGACGACAAGATGCTGAATCTATGAGGCAGCAATACTAACAACTTTACCACACATAAAATAAATCTGTGCTGAAAAATTCTTGCAAAGAATGCAAACCCGGGCGAAAATACAAAATGCCTAATTTGAAAAGTTCATTGTGATTCTGCTCAGTTCATAACATCAGCTCCCTCTCACAAAAAAATGAAAGAGGCTCTGTTCTTATAGGCATGAGCAACGGCAATTTCTTTTCTTTTACTTTAGCAAGAAGAGTTTCCCCACCACCAGTCAAGTTATAAGTGATAAGAAAGACAGTATTATCTGCTTGTACAAAGTATATATTCACTGTATAATAAAACACTAAGGTGTATGTTTCCAGTCCCTCTGAGCAATCTGATTTGTCAGTTAGGCTTTGGTGGCGCAATTAAAGAGAAAGTGTAAGTGTAATAGAGTGATGACATGTTACTTGTTGATTAGTACATGCAAGTAAGAATTTCACGGTACTTTGTAGATGAGACCATAATAAACCAATATAATTTACTTGCTGCAGTACTAGTCACTTGTTTCTATTGTGACACATGAGTCAGTGTCTAGCACCCCAAAAATGAGGCAGAGTCTCAAGTACTTTAGCAAAACCAGCTTTATTCAACTCAAAAAAGAAACAGCAATGTTATTTATGGGGCGGCACGGTGGCGCAGTGGTAGCGCTGCTGCCTCTCAGTTAAGAGACCCGGGTTCGCTTCCCGGATCCTCCCTGCGTGGAGTTTGCATGTTCTCCCGTGTCTGTGTGGGTTTCCTCCGGGCGCTCCGGTTTCCTCCCATAATCCAAAGACATGCAGGTTAGGTGGATTGGCGATTCTAAATTGACCCTAGTGTGTGCTTGGTGTGTGGGTGTGTTTGTGTGTGTCCTGCGGTGGGTTGGCACCCTGCCCGGGATTGATTCCTGCCTTGTGCCCTGTGTTGGCTGGGATTGGCTCCAGCAGACCCCCGTGACCCTGTATTCGGATTCAGCGGGTTAGAAAATGGATGGATGGATGGATGTTATTTATTGTAGGGGATCTACCTTTCTACTATACACAGACACAGAAAACAGGCAGGGTCGGGGCCAGGTCAGTGGCCAAGTTATAATGTTCCCTGCATCACCCATTGGGTGACTGGCGCTTTGCCCGTGGCAGCGGTTAGCTTGTAGTTGTTTCTGTGGTGCTGCGAGTATGCGGTTGCATCAGTGATGGACAAGCAACCCTCAACAAATGCAGCAGTTGCACTTCTCCGTGTTATCCCATTGGGGAAGGACTCAAAAGAGTCAATCACACTTCTGCATATCATCCCATTGGGAAAGGTTTTAAAAGGACTCACACTATATTAAAAATGTAGTGGTATGACAAAAGCATGTAATATTATACCAAAAAAATCACAATATTCTATCAACATACCCCAGTGCCATCTTACAAAATCTCAAATGAGCAAAACGTGTGTATTCCTTTTTACCAAAAAAAAAAGACATTTAGACAAGTATTCCACTTATATTTGAAATACAACAGAGATACAGAGGTCTTACAAGAATATACAAAACATACATTTTCTTGTGCAGTCTTTTAATTTTGTAACGTCTTTAAAATGTTTTCATAATGACTGTAATAAAAACATGGAGATCACAGAGTGTCTAAAATAATGCACTATATGTTCAGCTGTTTAATGTATTTGAATTTAGAATACATAAATAGGAGGAGGGTATTGGTCACAACTGTAGACATTCTAGCAGCTCTACTACACGAAGATAGGTTGACTTCTCCTAAGAGAACCTCCTTTATATTTAATTTGAAAAGATAGAAAACTGACTCATGTATTACAGGTCATCTTTACAATGGTGTACAGTGATCCCTCCTCAATCGTGGGGGTTGCGTTCCAGAAAGGTGAAAATCCGCAAAGTAAAAATCATACGTTTATATTGTTGTTTTTATATTGTCACGCTTTGGTCACAGATTTGCACAGAAACACAGGAGGTTGTAGAGACAGGGACTTTAAAACACTGCAAACAAATATTTGTCTCATTTTCAAAAGTTTAAAGTGTGCTCCATGACAAGACAGAGATGACAGTTTAGTCTCACAAATAAAAGAATGCAAACACATCTTCATCTTCAAAGGAGTGCTCGTCAGGAGCAGAGGATATCAGAGACAAAGAGAGAAAAGCAAACAATCAAAGATCAATAGGTGTTGTTTGGGCTTTTAAGTATGCGAAGCACTGCGCAACAAAGCAGCCGCAAGTAAAGGAGCAATGTGAAGTTAGTGTTTCAGCATTTTTTAGAGGAGCATCCGTATCTTCTAGGCCAGTGTGCGAACAACCCCTTTGCTCACACCCCCTCTGTCAGGAGCAGAGAATGTCAGAGAGAGAGAGAGAGAGAAAAGCAAACAATCAAAAATCTAATAGGTGCTGTTCGGGCTTTTAAGTATGTGAAGCACCCCGCGGGAAGAATATTGTATATCATTGAGGAGTTTTATTTAATACGTAATACATGCTCTGATTGGGTAGCTTCTCAGCCATCTGCCAATAGCATCCTTTGTATGAAATCAACTCGGCAAACCAACTGAGGAAGCATGTACGATAAATTAAAAGACCAATTGTCGGCAGAAATCCGTGAACCAGCGAAAAATCCGTGATATATATTTAGATACTAGCCAACCCACGGCGTACCATACGCCACATAATTATTTATTGACGGGTGAACACTTCCTGAAAGACACAGTTGTCCAGATGGGGTGAGGTTGAGGATACGACTGTGAGTGAATGAAAAGATGGAACTGTGGAGAGAGCAACGTATAATTGTCTGTGACTGAAAACTGGTTTTGGCAGATACAGGCATATCTTTTTGAAAGTTTGGCCCTGTGCCTTATTAATTGTCATTGCAAAGGCCAATCTAACAATAAATTGTCGGCAAGTAAAAGTAAAAGGCAAATTTGAATTTGATGGGGTCAGGGAAATCCGGGGAATAAGTACAGTTTGTGAGGTAGCAGCTCTGATAGTTTTACACTCCAGTACATTGCGGTGAATGCTGGTAACAGTCAGGCGGGTGGGCAGGAGGCCAAGCCAACAAAAACACTATGCTCTTAGTATGGTATGAATCAGGTTTTTGTAGACAAAGGTTTTCCCTGTTCCTGCAAGACCATCTAAGAAGAAGCATGTTTGTCGCGGATGGGAATCGCTGTATGCAGCATGTAAAACAGTTTGCGAGGTTGGACACAGGAGGAGGGTTAGACTTGGCAGGCGGGGCTCTGTCGTGCATATCCCATGACGCGGCAGGAGATTTAGAGTTGGCCGGCAGGGCTTTGTCGTGAATATCCCTTATCCCATGGTCTCTGTCTTGCGTGCCATGGTCGACTTAGTATATAGAAAAGCAGCCGGAACCGAAAAGAACAATGAAAAGTCAACGTGGCTCAGAGGTGCTTGTGGACTGTAGCAGAGATGAAAGCGACTGAGGCTGTTTTTGGTGAGGTGTTGCATGCGGGCACATGAGCAGGCAGTGCGCATGCCTCAAGAGCAATGGTGGACGCGGGAGAAGGGTTAGACTTGGCGGGCGGGGCTCTATCGTGCGTATCCCATGGTCTCTGTCTTGCGTGCCATGGTCGGCTGCTTAATGAATTATATATTGTGGTCCCCGGCCGGGACGCCCAGGAGGACCAGAGGAGGGCTTGTGCCTCCTCCAGACCGCAAGGGGGTGATCGCCCTGGTTGTATTGGGGGCTACGGGTAGGGGGCTTGGAAGCCCAACCCTGTAGGGGCCCATGGCCACCGCCAGGCGGCGCCCTGGTGCCTGAGGAGCCCTGGAGCCCAGCACTTCCGCCACACCAGGAAGTGCTGAGGGGAAGACGACAGGGGACACCCGGACGGCCTCCGGGTGCGCAGCCGGCACTTCCGCCACACTGGGGTGTGGCCAGGACTGATTGCCGGGAAGCAGCTGGAGCCCATCAAGGTTCCCATTTAAGGGGCCGCCTCCCTCCAGTCAGCAGTGGATGTCGGGTGGAAGAGGACAGAGCTGGAGAGAGGATGGGAGGCAGCCCAGAGAGAGAGAGAGAGAGAGAGGCACAGTGACTGAGAGGCCTGGACTTTGGGGAATCGGTGCAAGAGGCACTGGGGTTTGTGTGCACGTTAAACTTGTAAATAATAGATAGTATTGTAAATAAACGGTGTCTGGTGGAACTATGCTGTCCGTCTGTCTGTGTCCAGGTCCCAGTCCACAATATATAGATGCTTACTTATAAAATCCACAATGGAGTGAAGCCGCAAAAGTCGAAGCACGATATAGCGAGGGATCGCTGTAACAGAGATGACAAGATCACGCAGGGATGAATCACGATTAGTATGGGCTGATATTCTATTCCCAGCGACCGAGGCACCCACAAATATGACAAGCCAGCAGTCAACCACTGTATTATGTCTAGTGTGGCAGTCCTTTTGTGGATAGTGGGCCAACTAAAAGAGCCTTGTAAGGATCAAAATGACAGACCAATATGTCACTTGGTGCTGGCCCTGTATTGGTATCAGATGCGGAATAAAAAATAGAACTATATCCAGTTTTAGCAAGTGCAGAGTTCAGCAGAGACTGCAGTGAACATGCTTGGCTCTTCAGATGAGTTGCTGAAGAGTTTTCTGCTTGAAATGCAGATCTGGAGTGCCATTTGCAGCATCAGTACAGGAAGGAAGACAGCTAAGGACTGCTACCTCTGCAGCTCCACTAACATTTATACATCTTCCATGGGCTCATGGAGCAGGGAGAAAATGTGGCAGATTGAGTTGTTATTAAACCAAGGTGAGCTGTGTGAATCAGGCCCTGTGGTAAAATTGTGCAAGCAAAAACCAAGAAAGACTGCAGAGGCATTACATAGCAGCAAAGGAGGGAAAAAAATCTCAAAAATGAGATCCAGACCTAGAACTATGTTTGCAGTATTTGTCCAATGAAGGAAAACAGGCAAGAGACTGGTACATATGAAGCGCCAGACAATTAGGTTCACCTGCTCACTTGTACTTAACACTAGAATTACCAGAGTCTATGAAAAAACTCATAGATCCATCCCACCTTAAATCACTTTGCACCTCTCCATCAGAGTCTTTTGTCCTGTAAATGTGGACAAAATGTAAATGTGTCGATAAGCTGCAAGCAGCCTACTATCATATCCCCCACCGTCACACAGTTTTCTCAGCTCAAGTCTGTTTACCTGTGTGTCAGTTGCTTGGAGTTGTATAGAGTGAGAATTAAAGCAAAATCACACCTTTCATCTATACTAATAAAAGGCAAAGCCCTCACTGACTGACTGACTGACTGACTGACTGACTGACTCACTCACTTTCGAAATTCTACACGTAACGGTCATAACAATCGACAACTTCCGCAATGTTGAACTTTCTTATTTATGACCCCATGTTCACGAAATTTGGTAGGCGGCTTCCCTGCGCTAACCGAAACCGATGTACGTACTTATTTCAGTGGTATGACGCCACTGTCGGCCGCCATATTGAACTTTCCAACGTCACTAATTCTCCAACTTCCCGTGTAGGTAGAAGGCTGAAATTTGGCAGGCTCATTCCTTACAGCAGTTAAGCGGGTTTCATTTCGAAATTCTATGCATAACGGTCATAACAGTCGACAACGTTCGCCATGTTGAACTTTCTTATTTATGGTCCAAACTTCACGAAATTTGGTAGGCGGCTTCCCTGCGCTAACCGAAACCAATGTACGTACTTATTTCGGTGGTATGATGCCACTGTCGGCCACCATATTGAACTTTTCAACGGTCTTTGTTATTTATGGGCCCATCTTCAAAAAATCTGGTACGCGGGTTCCCTACGCTAACTGAATCCTACTTACGTACATATATACGTCCATAGCCTGCAGCTTGGTCACCCTGTGAGGCGGCATTGGGTTCCACATCCCAATGCCTCCCACATTGTTGGCTGCCTGCCTATATATAAGGCAGTCTGTCGCTCCGGTCTCTACATTCCCTTCCTTGCTTCGCTACGGGAATTAAAAGGTATAATTATAACAGAACAAGTTTGCTTCTATTCAATAATATAACTGCAGAAAAAGAACCTACATTAGGGTGCGACATTGACACACATTTACTACGACCGCTTCAGTGGTGCAACGGTATCAACTGTTGACTGGTAATCAAAACTTCACAGGCTTCATCCTGGACAAGTCCATTTTGAGAAGTGAGCTGCTCTTATTCTTACTATTTTAGAATAAAAACATACATTTGATTTCAGTCTGTAACAGCCAGTGTAAATGTATGATACTCGTAAAGGTTAGCTTTTTTTTTTTTTAAATTCAGTTTTATTCTCTCAGTCGTGTTCACGATCCTACCCCCCCCCCCATCTGACACTGCTGTTTTCACATAAAGACGCACTATAGCTCTGCAGTCTACTTGTGACTTTACGCTGTAGGAAGTAAGTAAATGACCCAAGGTAAATAAGTAAACATTTGATCTGGCTCTTATATACAAAGTACAGCAATGGCAGCTTCCACCTATAGACTGACTAGAATTCTGACTCAGGTGCTGCCGCGAGTGACAGCCTTTCCAGCACCTCCGTGTACGACTTTATTTTTTTTTTTTATCATTTTCTCTATTTTACTGATCACTCCTATCACTTTCTTTTATGTTTACTCGTTTTCTTGACACTTTTTACTACTTTTTACTACTACGAGGTGAGAAGGCGGTATCGTGGCAGCAGAGCCGGAGCTAAGCTAAAAGCGAAGCGGCTTGCGAGAAACTGACGTTTCAAGCCTTTCGTGCCTTCTGTGATCCTGGGAAATGTGAACTCACTACCAAATAAGATCGACGAACTGGCCGAGCTGGTGAAAAATGCCAGTTTGTTGTGTTTTTGTGAAGCATGGCTAACAACTAACATCCATTCCGCTGTTGCTAAATTACAAACACAGCACCCTGAAGCGATTGTGCTAATCGCTGGAGATTTGAACCATGTGATGCTAGAAAAAACATTACCTGCCTTCTCCCAGTATGTGGATTGTAACACCCGGGCAAATAGGACTATTGACCTACAGTATTCAAACATTAAAGACGCATACAGCGCCTGCGCTTGGGAAAGCAGATCATAACCTGGTTCTGCTTCAGCCTCACTACAAACCAAGAGTGAGGGAGCTACCTACAACCACATGGTCATTCAGGAAGTGGTCCCCTGAGGCAGAGCAGGCTCTGAGAGACTGCTTTGGAACTACAGACTGAGACATCCTGCAGGGGTCACATAGTGAGAACATTGAGGAGGTTGTTGACTACACTACTGACTACATCAACTTCTGTATAGACATTGTAGTTCCAGTAAGAACAGTATGCTGCTATGCTAACAAGAAGCCATTAATTACAAGTGACATCAAGGGCCTTTTGAACCAGAAGAAAAGGGATTTTAAAGGCGGTGATCCTCATGAGCTCAAGCGTGTGCAGGGCTCAGGGCGGCAAAGGAGCAGTACAGGTAAAAGCTGGAGCAGAAGTTGCAGAATAACAGCATGAAGAAAGTGTGGGATGGGATGAAGATCATCACTGACTGCAGCGTGAAGCGGGGTGCCACCATCGAAAGAGACATGGAGAGAGCAAACCAAATGAACAACTTCTTTAACAGGTTTGACCACCCTAACCCACTCTCATCTCAGAATACTGCACCCTCCACCCACCCTTCTGCTGATACCAGCATAGGAGAGACATCCCCACCCACAATTACAGCAGCCCAGGTGAGCAGAGAGCTGAGGAGACTTCGTGCCAGCAAAGCAGTGGGTCCAGATGGAGTATCGCCACGACTGCTGAAGGCCTGTGTGTTGGAGCAAGGGAGTTCTCTACAGCACATCTTCAACCTGAGCCTGGAACAGGAGAGAGTCCAGAAGCTTTGGAAAACATCTTGCATCACCTCGGTCCCAAAGGTATCACCTCCTAGTGAGCTGAATGACTTCTGACCTGTCACTCTTACGTCACATGTGATGAAGTCCATGGAGTGGCTGCTGCTTCACCACCTGAAGCCACAGGTCTGCCACGCCCTCGATCCTCTGCAGTTCGCATACCAGGAGAAGGTGGGAGCGGAGGATGCCATCATCTATATGCTACACCGATCCCTCTCCCACTTGGACAGAGGCAGTGGTGCTGTAAGAATTATGTTTCTGGACTTCTCTAGCGCCTTCAACACCATCCAACCTCTGCTCCTTAGGGACAAGCTGACAGAGAAGAGAGTAGATTCATACCTGGTGGTATGGATCGTGGACTATCTTACAGACAGACCTCAGTATGTGCATCTCGGGAACTGCAGGTCTGACATTGTGGTCAGCAACACAGGAGCGCAGCAGGGGGCTGTACTTTCTCCGGTCCTGTTCAACCTATATATCGGACTTCCAATACAACTCGGAGTCATGCCACATGCAAAAGTTCGCTGACGACACTGCTATCGTGGGCTGCATCAGGAGTGGGCAGGAGGAGGAGTATGGGAACCTAATCAAGGACTTTGTTAAATGGTGCGACTCAAACCACTTACACCTGAACACCAGCAAAACCAAGGAGCTGGTGGTGGATTTTAGGAGACCCAGGCCCCTCCTGGACCCCATGATCCTCAGAGGTGACTGTGTGCCAGAGGTACAGACCTATAAATACCTGGGAGTGCAGCTGGATGATAAATTGGACTGGACTGCCAATACTGATGCTCTATGCAAGAGAGGACAGAGGCGACTATACTTCCTTAGAAGGCTGGCGTGCTTCAGCATCTGCAATAAGATGCTGCAGATGTTCTATCAGACGGTTGTGGTGAGTGCCCTCTTCTACGTGGTGGTGTGCTGGGGAGGCAGCATAAAGAAAAGGGATGCCTCACGCCTGGACAAACTGGTGAGGAAGGCAGGCTCTATCGTAGGCACGTAGCTGGACAGTTTGACATCTGTGGCTAGATTGACGGGTGCTGAGCAGGCTCCTGTCAATCACGGAGAATCCACTGCATCCACTGAACAGTATCATCTCCAGACAGAGAAGCAGCTTCAGCAACAGACTGCTGTCTTTGTCCTGCTCCACTGCCAGACTGAGGAGATTGCTCTTCCCCCACACTATTTGACTCTTCAATTCCACCCGGGGGGTAAACGTTAACATTATACAAAGTTATTGTCTGTTTTTATCTGCATTTTCATCACTCTTTAATTTAATATTTTTTTTATCAGTATGCTGCTGCTGGAGTATGTGAATTTCCCCTTGGGATTAATAAAGTATCTATCTATCTATCTTCGGTACGCAAGTGACTCTCCATGCTAGTGTTTAGATCTGAACGGTGTATGTGCCCCACAGAAAAGTTTTATTGTATTCTTGTACCATTTAACTGCATTCTCGCACTTTTACCATTGCTGTACTTTTTATATGTGCATGGGAAGCTCTGCTGTCTACTTGTGACTTTACGCTGTAGGAAGTAAGTAAATGAATAAAGGTAAATAAGTAAATAACATTCGATCTGGCTCTTATATACAAAGTACAGCGATGGTAGCTTCCACCTTCAGCTATAGACTCCCCACTCTAGTGTTTAGATCTGGACGGTGCATTTCCCCAAAACATTAACATTTATATGTTACTTACATTTTGCCTGAAGAAGGGGCCTGAGTTGTCTCGAAAGCTTGCATATTGTAATCTTTTTAGTTAGCCAATAAAAGGGGTAATTTTGCTTGACTTTCACTATATTACCTACATAAAAGCCAGATTGAGTGTTATTTATCTTAATTTATTTACTTATTTCCAACAGCGTAAAGTCACAAGTAGACTGCAGAGCTATAGCGTGTATTTATGTGAAAACAGCAGTGTCAGATAGGGGGGAGGGGGGTGGGATCGTGAACACGACTGAGAAAAGAAAACTGAATAATAAAAAAAGAAAACAAAGTTAACCTTTGCTAGTATCATGCATTTACACCGGCTGTTGCAGACTGAAATCAAATGTATGTTTTTATTCTAAAATAGTAAGAATAAGAGCAGCTCATTCCTCAAAATGGACTCGTCCAGGGTCAAACCCGTGAAGTTTTGATTACTAATCAACAGTTGATACTGTTGTGCCACCGAAGCGGTTGTAGCAAATGCGTGTCAATGTCGCACCCTAACGTGAGTTCTTTTTCTGCAGTTATATTCTTGGATAGAAGCGCATTTTTTCTGTTATATTTGCACCTTTTGTGAAAGTGTTTTGATATTTAGACTTAAGGCTTCACACATTATACACTCCATGCCTACATTTTGTTATTAGTTATTACTAAAAGATGAAAAATGTTTCTGTTTTAACGATGTGTTTACTGTACATAGATTGTTGTAGACACGGAACACACATGAAATGCATGTGTTCCAAATAACGATATAGTATTTATAAAAGGTGTGATTTTTCTTGACTTCTCACTCTGTACAACTCCAAGCAACTGACACGCAAGTAAAAAGACTTAACCTGAGAAAACTGTGCGGCGGTGGGGGATGTGATAGCAGGCTGCTTGCTGCTTATCGACACATTTACAGGACAAAAGACGCTGATGGAGTGGTGCAAAGCGATTTAAGGTGGGACGGATCTATGAGTTTTTTTATAGGCTCTGGTAATTCTAGTGTTAACAGATCACCAACACATATGTGCAGTGTTTTTATCACCTCTGCTGCACTGCATGACTGTGCAGCATTCAACATCCCTGCTTTGCCACCTAAAAGTTAAGCACTCAAGACCCCTTTCTGATGTGTTCTTGCCAGGGGCTCGATGACCTGCAGCAGAACCGAAGACCAAACCAGTGTTTTGAAGAGCTGTGCACTATTTCAACCAGTTGGAAGTGCTCGCTGGGGACATCGACTTTGAAAGGAGGGCTATGTAATGGCACTGACAAGTTGCATCAACCAGGGACAACTCACTATTAGTATTACCTGGAATTCCATGACCAGTGGCAGGTGTACCTATGTAATAAGCGGAGACCAGAGGCGTGGAAAGGTTTGGGGCAGCCACCCATTTAATTCGGTTTCCTGGCTGCAAAAGTCTTTGAGGCATTGTAAATAGTTGGTACAACAACAGAGTCCAAAACAGAACTGCCTGCCTAAGCAAAGGCAGTGAGCTTTATAGCACAGAGGGCGGAAATGATGTCGTCCTCTGGGCCGGAACTGGAAGTGACATCATCCTTGGGGCCGGAACCGGAAGTGACCTCATCCTTGGGTGCCGGAACCGGAAGTGATGTGTCCTTCCTGGAAATGGCGGCTCCTGGTGGGATTTCCCAGGTAAGACCTGCAGAGAACTCAGAAAGAGCGTCAGTGTACCCCGCCCCCCCCTGGGCAGATGTATAAGCAGTATTGTCTAAGCCCTTCAGCTGCTTCCCATGCACACGTGTGTGACACTATAAAAACCACAAACCTGCAAAGTCGCAAACAGTATTTCATCTAGTGCATCAATGGTGAGCAGTCCTTTTAAGGATAGTGAGCCACTTAAAAGTGCAATGTAAGGAGCAATAATAATCCATTCCAGCACTATGGGCTGCAATAGTAATATTATAAATACACAACAATTCTTTAAGACACTCTTAAAATCAAGTATATTATTTAATCCCTATATACTCTCATTTTGTCTCATGCTGCCATGCCCATTGTAAATTACTTCCCTGCAGTTATTTAATTAGGCAAATGTTAGCTACCCAAAGGTTCTGAAAAATGCATCAAAACATGCACTAATTAGAGGCAAATAAAGTTTGGAAAAATACTTTCTATAAGCACCTTAGAAGATTTTCAGAATTTTGATCGCAACATACAGCCGACTTGAAATAAATAATGTTAATAATTTAAACTAAACTCTCTCTCACTCTCATAAAAGGTAAACAGTCATTTGGGTTGCTGCCTTTTCCTTGTAGTACATGAGCTCAGATAATTACTCCGATCAATGTGTGTGTGTGTGTGCAGTCAAAATGATCTCTGTGTCTGCTGAGGTTTTCTGTGAGCACATGTTTCATCCATCATCACTAAGATTTCCATGTTATGATAAAACTGAAAACACTAAATTGGCCACATATGAGTGACTGTGAATGGACATGTGTGTACTGTATGGTGTGTGTCTCCAGTATAAGCTCTGCTTCCTCACAAAAGCATAATGTATTAATTAAGTTTAGAACGTGAATGAAAGTTATATCTGTTATGTATATTTTTCCATTTAAATTTGAAATGAAAGAAGAGTAGAGCAGACAACATAATTGTTATACAGTATGTGTTCAAATTAACAACTATTTTGTCTACAGCTGTATATGCCAGAATCATTACATCTGTTAATGAAAACTATTTAAGTATTATAAATGCTTTTAAGTAGCTAAAATTGAAGAATACATTTTATCAAGCTTAATGTTTACAACAGAGCCTTCCCAACCCAAGAGAGCAATAGTGATGGCAGGTGCTTATGCCAACTTGATTTTAATTCAACTAGAAGTTGTTATTTTATAAGACAGTTTGTTTTTACATTAGAAATCCAAACAGATGCTTTTGTAATTTCTTTGAGATTGTCAAAAAAGTAAAACAGATTGCAATCATAGTTAACCATCTTCAACTATTAATTTTCCTTGTAGCCGCAGGAGTGTAAGGCGAGATCAAGCACGGGAAAAACACGTGCCGAAAGAAATCTCTCAGTCCAGAATTTTGATTTAAAATATTTAGTGAAAATTCAAAGCAAGCAATCCACACAAGAATAAAGAAAAAAGTTGTTACACACGTAGAATAAAATGCAAAAAAAGGAAAAATGTATCTTCTCTAAACTTAGCTTTTCTTGTAAAACTTTAGTTGTTTCTATAATTAGATTTTTTACTTCTTCTGTACGGTTTAAACGTACGGCGCAGCACTTTCAATTAAGTGCTTTGTCTTACATGTTTAGCACAAAAAACACGAACACAAGGTATGAAAGGCACGGTTTAAAACCATGAGCCCTCTACACCTTACACATGGCAAGGCTGATCAGTAGCTGAGAATAATGTTTCGTCAGAGAAGTTAGAAATAGCTAGAATATACCAATTCAATTCAACTTATGGGGGTTTAGTAAAACATTTATGATTCTTATGTAACTAGGGAATGGCTCTTACACTCCTAATTGTTTTAATATATATTGTTTAAATAAATGTATGAACATACTAGAGCTCAGATATTTTACACTTAGTTTGTGAGCTTTTGACTTCCTTGTTGTTCAAATCTTATTTGGATCTAATTGCTTGTTCCTTGGGTAGCACAGTCATATAGTGTTTGGTAGAACTGCCTCACAGCTACAGTGTCCTGGTTAAAAATCCTGTCTGTCTGGAATTGTTTTATACATTGTCTCATAACCCAAAAATGTGAGGTTGATTTATGACTATAAATTAGCCCATTGTAAGGGTTGAGATACATGTGAGCATACCCCGGTGATAAACTAGTGCCCGGCCAAGGAATGGTTCCTCCCTAGAACAATAGCGGAACCATCATAGGATTCTGTTCGCTGTCAATAAACAGAAAAAAATGTTTTGATTGTGAATAGTTCAATTTATGTGCATTCATGAACACAATGCACCTTAATAAAAGAACTGTCTGTGTATCTGTGTGTCTGTCTCTGCTACATGGCATTTAGTGTAGGATCAATAAAAGCAGTGGTAATGTTTTTAATGCTCCATCTGTTGCACATTGTCATTCATTTTATTACTGCATGCATTACAAAATACATTCCAAATGATGGTGCACAGCAAATGTTAACACTGAATATAATGAGGTCTACATTGATTTTTTTGATATCAACCTGTCTTACATGGATAGTATAGCTAGTAAAAAAGACAATTAGAATGTTTCCATCACATCACATTTTAGTACAAAACTGGAAAGAAATGTAATTGCAATTTAACAAATTACACATTTATTTATGTAAACAATATTTTTTAAATCAATTTTACATGAAATATTTATGCAATGTAATATTTTTCAACATATGTTTAAAGGAAACAACAATACATATTCTTTGACATAACGTTTTTAGACTTGTCACTTCTTAGTTTGTTTCATCTACAACTTAATCTGGTGGTGTATCATTTGTGCACTTTTTCTGGTGCGTCAATAATAAATCATACAACAGTAGTCTGCCTTCACACCGACATCCCAAAATCCCTGGTACCTTCTTTCTATGTCTTTGAGATCCTGATTGAATCTTTCCTCCTGCTCTTTACTCACCACTCCAAGATTTGTAAAGAAAAATTCCAAATATGAATCCAAAAAGTGAACTTTGAGACTCATGTTGCAACCTAATTCCTTAACTTTAATACATTTTCATAATTTCTTTATAATTTTGATCTTTATTGTTACCTAAAAACTCAAATTCTGTATCAGTATTTAGTTTTCTAATGTCATGTCTAGCAAATATGACCTTTTTCAATTTAGCCTCAGACAAACCTAGAAATGTTAAGCAGAAATACATAAAACTGACTCCATCTTTTGATAGGGATTTTATAAACTGCTATGTTAACCAAGCTTAACACTAGAATTACCAGAGTCTACGAAAAAACTTGTAGATCCGGCCCACCTTAAAACCGTTCTTACCTCTCCGCCAGCGTCCTTTGTCTTCTAAATGTGCCGATTAAGACGAGCAGCAAGCAGCTGGCTATTCCATCCCCCACCGTCACAGAATGTTCACTAAGTTTTCCCAGCTCATGCCTTGTTTGATTATGTGGGAGTGACTCAACTGCAGGAGTTTTAGAGTGGAAATAATAGATCGTTATTTGAAGCACACACATTTCATGTTGGTTCCGTTTCTACAGTAATCTGTATAAACACATTGTTAAAACAGAAACTTTTCATATTTAAATAATACATGTTACAAAATGTAGGCATAAACTATAGAATGTGTAAGCATTTAGTCCAAACATCAAATAAACACTTTCACAAAAGGCTCATGGACAATAGAATAGCTTCTGTGGCTTAGTGGTAAAAGTAGCTGACCTTGAGCACAGCAAGCTTACCGTACCTCAGAGACCCGAGTCTCCGGTTCGATCCCCACTCACTCCTATATTTGCCGTTTTCATCAATACTATCCACTTGCAGAGCCACAGTACCATATATCACCGCAGTTACAGACCCAGAAGTAGTGTCACCTTCGTTTCAGGATTGACTTCGTAAAATTACTTTTGGCAGGTCTCGGCAAAGCCCGGAAAGTAATGTCGGGTCAAGGACCCGTTCAGAAATTAAGCGATAAAAATGAGAAGGGATAAACAGTACATCAAACCAAATAATACGCATCATTGTGAAGTTCAGAGGGTTTCTGCCATCACGTCGTGTTATACATCAAACTAAACAATACGGATCTTTTCTATAAAATATTAATATTAACATTTATGTTGTGTTCAGGTCTGTGGGAACCATTTAACATGTTGGCAAAACTAAAATCATCGAGATTTGTGTTAATTGAAAATATTTTTTTAGTTTACATTCATGAAATGATGTATACAATATAATTATAATGTTTACACCACGTTGGAGTTTAGTAAAACATTAATAATAAAAGTGATTACATTTTTTAAAATGTACTATGCATGTGTGCAATATTGTTCTAAACCAATTTAGAATTAACATTTAAGCCAATCTAATATTTTTAAATATGCATGTGAAGAAAACGGCAATAAATATTCTACACTGAATTACATATGTTATATATTAACTGCATTAAATAGAACTGCTCTAGTTTTTGTCACTTATTATTATAAACGATAGGCCATCAAAAGAAAAAAAAAAAAAATACTAATAAGAACACAATTTATTTATATAGCACCCTGCCCAGAATTCAGAAAGAACAACAGAACTAATATAACATTGGCTACAAATAATATCTCACTAAATAAAGATAAATACAGGATATACAAAACATTCAAATAGAATAAAAGACAATAATCCAGACTAAAATACAACATATAATACGACAAGCAAATCTTGAACAAATAGCATAAATTGTGATAAAAATTCACACCCAGAGTACCTGGACAGATAAATGTGGTAAACTGAAAGAAGGGGCCGAATGTCAGGTCTGTTTAATGTCTTCCTAAACAAATAATTAAAAAAAAAGTGAATGGAATCAGCTGATGTCATTAATTTGGCGAGGTCATTCCACAGTCAGGGCACTATATAGAACTGAAGGCCCTGCTGTCACCCACAGAGTGCAGGTTAGTGTGGGGCACAGAATAAGATGACCTTAGTGGGCAGGTCAGTAATAGAATTTGATATTCAGTCCTGTAAGACACAGGGAGCAGGATGGCTGTGATGTGCTCGCTGTTGGTGGTTTGTGTCAAGACTGTTGCATTTGAGTTTTGAATCAGCTGGAGCTGTGATATAAGATTAGAAGTGGCACCTGCCAGTAGTGACTTACAATAATCAATGCAGGATGTGATAAAAGCAGGGACAAGTTTCTCAGCATTCGAAAAGGAAAGGAATGAGCAAACATAAGGAATGTGACACAGGTGGAAGTTTCTTAATATGGTTTACATGGGTGAAATAAGAAAAGGAGGAATAAAAGCGACAGCGAGATTCTTTGCAGTAAAAGAAGGTCTGATGAGATCATCACCCAGAATGGTTGAAGAGGAGTTTGTTTTCTTAAATTACACTTTAGTGCCACTTTGCAGGAGTTCAGTTATGTTGCAATTTAATTTTAAAGAGTTTTGCTCTGTTCAAGTATTAATTTTAATTTAATTTCACTGAGGTAAGTTGTGACCAGAGAAAGCTGTGATGAAGTGTCACTTTTAACAGTGAAATAGATCTAAGCGTCATCTGCATAAAAATGATAAACCAGTCCAAAGCTGTGAATAACTTGCTCAAGGGGAAGCATAGAGATACAGAAGAGCAGAGGATGTCATTTCATTAACAAAGGGAAGTCAGATGGAGGAACTCCTGTGAAAAATTAAGGTATGAGGTTTGTCTTGGACATGACATATGCTGCATGGCCACAATGTCATATGCAATAGCTTACTTTTACACAAACTGGGACAGCAGCTCCTCAAGATGAAGGTAACAATGCTTAGCACAATAAGGAAAAACAAGCCAGAGCTCCCATCTCAACCGCTGGCCACACAGAATAGGCCAGTGAAGACATTAAAGTTTGTCTAAATAAATGACACATCCTTAGTGCACAATGTGAGCTGCACAGCGATAGGAGACCCCATGGCCAGAAATGATAATGGACTATAATGCTACAAAAAGAGGAGTGGAGAATTTAGACAAAACATTATGCTGGATGCTGGCCACAGGCAATTTTTTCAACAAACTGAACATCTCAGGAAAAAATACTTTTGTCATCTCGACAACCTTGAACTGTGAGTGGAACAGGGAAAAGGAGACAGAGCCTTCTTGAGGAGCAGGTTAAACCATTGATGACACCTCACATTTTACTGGGACGACATGTGCCAAAGACCCCAGCATGTACAGCCATTGTGTAGATTCAACAGTCCAATCCACAAGGGAACCAATGACGGCACCTGTAGAGTGTATGCATAGTGAGTGTGTTTGTGTGTCTCACTGTGTGAACTGTACAGTTTTTAAAGTATTGTGTAGAAAATGAAAATATTCAGTTCTGCTTGATAAACAAATAGAATGTGATCTGAGAAGCTGTTGTGCCGTTCTTGAACCTTTTGTGAAAGTGTTTATTTGATCTTTGGAAATCAGGCTTCACACATTCTATAGTTTATGCCTACATTTTGTAACATTTATTACTAAAATATGACAATATTTCTGTTTTAACAATGTGTTTACACAGATTACTATAGAAACGGAACCAACATGAAATGCGTGTGTTCCAAATAACAATCTATTATTTCCACTCTAAAACTCCAGCAGTTGAGTCACTCCAAGATAATCAAACAAGGCATGAGCTGGGAAAACTTAGTGAACGTTCTGTGACGGAGGGGGATGGAATAGCCAGCTGCTTGCTGCTCGTCTTAATCGGCACATTTAGAAGACAAAGGACGCTGGTGGAGAGGTGAGAATGGTTTTAAGATGGGCTGGATCTACGAGTTTTTTCGTAGACTCTGGTAATTCTAGTGTTAATAAGGTGTGGCAGCAGCACTTTGTCTGGATCCACCAAGCTAGGTCAGATGTTTTTGGTGCTTAGTTGCAGCTTTTTTTCTAGCAGGCCATTCCTTTTGAATCCAATGTAAATTCTTGGCTCTGCTGTCCCACTCACACAGAAAATATGCAAACCTGTTCTGCTGAGTATTTATTTTAATGATAGTGATAGCTGATATTTGGTTAATACTTTAATGGAAAAGGAAGCTTAAAGTCCACATGATTCAATTCATCTTGTAGTCTTTGCTGCCATCTAGCAGATAAAATCAATTACAATACACTCTAGGTATCTTTTCTTGATGCTTAATGGTTTCCGCCTTCTACTCCTTGATGTCAGCTTTTGTCAACAACAGCCTTTAACATCTTAAGTAAACCCTACAGTTAAACAAGACATGTTGCCATGAACATTTTTGGCAGATATAACTTCACAGCATATTTATAATTTTGTTATGTAGAACATTGTGCAAAGCATAAGTTTGTCATTTTATCAAAACTCCTGATTTACTAGTTAATTGAAGTAGCAATCAACCACTTAATTGATTAGTTAAATAATTGTTAGTTAAAGCACTAATGCATATTAATTGTAATGATTTTAAAATGGTTTCTTTTTAAAATGTGAGTAAATGCAGTAGCAGAAATGCTATTTTGATTGCTGCATATTATACATTATCGTACAACACATAAATATGAAGAAAGCTGATAAACAATACCAAACACAACTAGGATGGAGAACAAATCAGTTCTGTCATTTTATTGATATAAAATTAAAATTAAACATAGCCCTGTATTAAAACAAAAGGAATTATGATATATCTTGCATTCTTGTGGGATAGTTGTAGAAATTACATGTGCCGCTGTTGCTCACACACCTCCAGAATATCAACTCCATGGTTCACAGTAGGCGTGGTGTATTTTTCATCATGGGACTTGTTGCATCCTCTCCAAACATAGTGTTTATGGGTGTGACCGTAAAGTTCAATTTTAGTATCATCACTCCAAAGGACTCTGTTCTAGGAGTTTTGAGGCTTGTCGAGATGTTGTTTGGCATGTTGTAGGGGGCTGTTTTGTGGCGTTGGCACAGTAAGGACTTTTTTTCTTGAAACTCAATCATGCAGCCCATTTTGTACCTCCTTATTATGCATCCTGAAACAGCAATACCACTTGTTTGTTGAGAAACCTGTATCTCAGCTGAAGTGGTTTATGGGTTTTTCTTGGCAGCTTGATAAATGATCCAGGCAGTTGTGGCTGAAATCACAGTTGGTCTCCCTGACTGTGGCTTGGTAACAACAGAATCCCTAACTTTCCACTCTTTCATCAGGGTCTGAACACTACTGACAGGCATTTTTAGATCTCTTTTTATATTATTTTACTAATTAATACAAATCAACAACCTTTTCTCACAGGTCCTTTAACAGTTCTTTTGCTTTCATCATGGCTGGGTATCCAGCAAAATCAGTGCAGCTCTGCCTGAATTTAAATGGACTATTTATACACAGTCACTGATTGCAACCAACAGGTGTGAACACTCCCTTAATTACCCATAATTTGATCCTGTGTGTGTCAACTTGTGTATGTATTAGCAATCACAACATTCAAGGGCAGGTACACCTTTGATCAGGCCCATTTGGGTGATTTCAGTTATCATTATGATTTAAAAAGGACACACACAATTATGTGATAATAAAATTCCTTGCCTGACCACATTCCCTAATTAAAAGGAAAGCTTTCTGCATCATTTGTTATTACTTATATTTTCCAAAGAATGGCCAATATTTCACTAACTCTTCACAACTGTATGTATAAAAAAAGCCTGATGCTGACCAGCAAATACATGGTCACATCGGAGATAGTGCTGGTATCAGCCATGCAGGGTGTGCAGTTTGTGTGTTCTTTTTGTGCTATTGTGGCTTGTCCTTTTTCACCTCAAAGCCATTCACTTATAAACGTGAGGATTTTCCTGGCAGATTGTGGCTGCAAAACTCTCTTTTTATTTTTTTATTAGACAAGTTAATGTTTACAGTAAAGAAGTCTACATACCTATAGGAAAATTTAGCTTTCTTATACTGATTACTAACAATAGTACTACTACTGATGATACTATTACTCCATAAAGACCAGTAAACTTTCAGGTTTAGATCGCAAATAAAGCAATGCAAGAGTGTTTGCCATCATTATACAACAGTGAGCCCTTGTTACTTTAAACTACTTGCTCTGAGAGGAATAAGAACTTTAAAATAAAATATTTTTCATGCACAAATTGTTGTTAACGTATTTGTTAGCTACCCAACGTTATTAGTCTTTATATTCGGGTCTGAGGTTTTAAGTATGTCAATACATTTTTTAATTTAAATAACTTAGTATTTTGATTCTTAAGAAAACATTTATTTTCAAGGTAAAGGAACTGAGCTAATTAAATAAAGGTCTGAAATAGTGTATCTAGCATATATTGTGGCGAGTGGCTGGGGGTGGTACCCAGCCAGGATGCCCAGAAGGACTGGAGGAGGTCTTACGCCTCCTCCAGACCACGAAGGGGTGACCGTCCTGGTGGCTTTGGGGACCACAGGAATAGAGCTTAAAATCTCAATTCTATACGGGCCTGTGGTCACAGCCAGGGAGCGCCCAGATGTCTGAGGAGCCCTGGCCCTCAGCACTTCTGCAACACCTATAAGTGCTGGGGGAAGAAGACCAGGCACACCCGGATTGCTTCCGGGTGCACAGCCGGCACTTCTGCCACACCTGGGAGGGCCGGTGGAAGGTTATCGGGAGCCACCTGGAGCTCGTCCGGGTGAACATAAAAGGGGCCGTCTCCCTCCATTCGATGGCTGGAGTCGGGTGGAAGAGGACAGAGCTCGGAGGAGAGGAGTGGAGGTGGTCAGAAGAGAAATGCATTGTGTCGAGGGCCTGGACTGAGGGTGATTGGTGCTACGGCACTGGGTTGTGTTCTTCACTTGTGTAAATAAACGTGTGTTGGGTGATAAAACAATGTCTATGTCTACCTGTCTGTGTCCGGGCTGTTCCACACAATATATATATATCCCACATTGATCTGACGAGTAAAATCAATGAATAACATTTCTTATAGTTATTTCAGATAAAATTTGCTAACTTCAACTGAAATAAGATCTATTTTGTCTACCAAATAAGCAATGTTACTATACTTGATTCAATATATGTACCTCAATGAGTGTAATATCACCTAGACATGTTAACAATTTTACATTGACTGCCCATCTTATTCTGTTTATGATAGGGTCTCTATACTGGCAGCATGGGAACTCTTACACAGGGCCAACTACTGTAAATCTGCCGATTAACCTAGGATGCATGTTTCTGTGGTGAGATATGGAGACAAGAGAGACACCCATAATAACACAGGGAGAATGTGCAAAGTTAATACAATCATTGCAAATGATGGGATTTGAACCACGCTGAGCCATCAGTCCTCCCACCATTTACAGTAAATCATTAAAAATATTTCCAAGTCTTCCTCCACTTCTTCTAAAGTGAGATTTCTGGAAATATTTAAAAACTATCAGATGAATCCTCAACTAAAGGAACAGTAAGTACTTGTTTGTGGGTGGGTGTGTGTGTATCAAGCATCACAAAAAAGTATATATTTTAACAATCTTTTGTTTTACATTAAACAATAGGAAACTGTAACTACTTTAAACTCATAATACCAAAAAAGTCCAAAAAACATTTTTTTTTGGTTTTAGTCAATTACATATTTTTATAATTCAATCCATAAAAACATATGATTCCTTTGTTTTTGTCAATTATGCATTTTTATAATGCAGTATCATTTAAGCAAATGGTATAGTTGCAATTAAAATTAGCTATCTCAATTTAAGTAATTTACTTTATTGTTTAAGTTCACCAATGCAAAAAATAAACTCTGTAATAATTGACAGTTATCTCATCATCAATCCTGTTGAGGTTCATTGTTTTCTATGCTTGAGTTTACATTTTTATAAAAATGTACAACCCATATATAATTTACATTTAAGCAAGGTAAACATTAATTTAATAGCCATTTATAAGATCCACTTATATCTTTATTATCTCCCAAACTACTCATTTAAATTATATATTATAATTTGTATCACAGGGAACCAAGTACTTAATTAAAATTAATGGCTTTGGAATAGAAAAATAAAGTGCTGGAAACATCTATGCAGGTGAGTAAAGGTCCCAAAAAAAGAGCATAGGAAGGCAATAACACTCACGTCAATTCTTTTAATGATAAATTTATGACCTCCCAGATCCATTCTTAAAAAAAAAAAATCCCAATATTAGTTTAGAAATAAAAGAAACAGCACATTGCAAAATGTAATGCCAAAAAACCTCTTAATCAACCGCACTAAGATTTCAAATAAACATATAGTAAGGAAAAAATACATTTTGCCTCTATAAATTTAAAGGTCTGTTTTTCTCAAGGAACAATTTACCAAACAATGGTTGTTTGTAGATCTGGGCGTACTCTTCATAAAAAAAAAGTAGAATAATATCACTGTTGAAGTGGGTAAGCAATAATTATGACACCAGACCTGTCACACAAACCAAATCTTAAACCACGCATTTGGATTTCCTTAGCAGCCACTTATCAGTATGAATTTTCAATATAACATCAAATTAATCATGGTCTTGGTGCTGAATACTATGTCAATGAAATATTTACAGAAAAAAAATATTTTAACAATACAAACAGTAACAACACTGACTCATTAGAAAATCAAGAGCTAGATTGAAGAGATGGTCCATTTCACAATAAGCAGATAACCTACACTCCAGCAGCAGAACTAACATTAACATAATAGACCTCTAGTTCAAAAGCTAAAGTAGACTTAACTAAAGAACAGTTTTAAGCTGTGACTAACAAATGTATAAATAAATAAATAAATAACAACCAGCCAATAAAACATTAAAAGTGTTAAATAACACAGCAGCTCCTGCAGGCATCATATAAGACCATGCAAATCAAATATTATATTAATCAAATACTAGCCTATACTAGTTAGACACTTAACAGAACCGACTATCATCACAGCAGTCACACCACATATATACTGTACTGTACATTATAAATAGTAAACTCACCCTGGCAAGTTCAGAAAACAAACACATGCAGCAAAGCAAAGAGAGACAAAAATAAGAACTCTCTACACTCAGTAAATCTGAATACAGTCATTTTTTTGTTAAACCATCTCATTAAAACATTCATCCATAAGTTCCTGCCACTTGTTAGTTGCATTCTGTTTCCATAATAATAATTCTTTACATTTATATAGCGCTTTTCTCACTACTCAAAGCGCTCAGCAATTGTAGGTTAAGGGCCTTGTTCAAGGGCCCAACAGAGCAGAGTCCCTTTTGGCATTTACGGGATTTGATCCGGCAACCTTCCAATAGCCAGTGCAGATCCCTAGCCTCAGAGCCACCACTGCGCCTGATCCATCAGAATGGCCTTTTCCCACTAAAATATAAGGTTTGAAGGCAGAGTCATTTATAGTCTCATCTGTAACTAAACCAGTTAAGTATAATTTTCAGGAATTTTCATACTGCAATTTTTGGAAGATGCTGTGTGCTTTGTAATTGTGATCAATCTACATTAATTGTTTTGGACGTGTAAATACAAACTCCTGCCTTACGTAATGTTGAGTTACCATTGCACCGACTACTCCATCTGGGTATGAAATATAATCAGACTCCCTGGAAGCATGCCTTTGTATTAAAAAAATAACACATAAAAATAAATAAATTCTTTGCGAATTCTACACGCGAATTTTATACAAAGACATGTTTCTTTTTTTCATTAATATGTCATTAATGGAAGGGATTAGCAATCTGATTGAGGAGGTATGGTCCCGTGAGGCCTGCCCACAATGATAGGTCTGCCTCATTCTAAGGTCCATTTGAAATGTTGCACCGCTACAAGACAAACCTATAAGCCTAACTATAAAGTAATATTTCACACTCTATGAGCAATAATCAAATGTTCAGTTCTGTCTTTGATATTCTTGTAAAATTTGTACTCATGTCTAACACACTTAAGTGTCAGTAAGTCATTAAATTGCTGATAATGAACTTTATAAATCTACTAGTTGGATCAGGGAATACACACTTGCCAACTCATATCATACAGATAAGATCTGACAATGCCCATTTTATCATTAATAACAAACAATAGCTGCAGTCTTAGGTCTAGTAACTGTTCAGCAGATTATCAGTATTGTTGTGACATGTTCCCTTGTAATATTGCACACATTATTACAGATAAGCCTCCACAAGTATGCTTAACTCTTTGGAGGCTTCATTTTTTTTTATTTCATCAAACTCCTTTTTATTACCTAGATTGTGAAAAACATAAAACTAACAAAACAATGACAGTGCAGAAACTAAGTAATAGACAATATACAGCACATCTCTGGCAGAGGATTTCTATTGACAAGAGCGCCTGCTGACATTTGACGCCATGCTGTATTGAAAATGAATGGCAATTCATCTTTATCTCATGGTCCTTGCTGCCATTTACTGGATAATCTATATATATATATAGATGGACCAAGTCTCCCAACCATGGGGTACGCACGATGGAGCCCCGCCCACCAACTCTAACCCTTCTTCCGCTCCCACCCTCACTCTCGAGGCATGCGCACTGCCTGCTCATGTGCCCGCCTCCAACACCTCACCAAACACATCCTCAGTTGCTTTGGTCTCTGCTACAGTCTACATGCACCTCTAACCCACGTTGACATTTCATTGTTCTTTTCGGTTCCAGCTGCTTTGCTTTGCTAACAGATCTCTCTCATTGCTGCCATCTTTGTTTGTCCCCGCAAGCTTCTGTTCTTCCTGTTGTTTCTGTGCCCCTTCTTTTTTTCCTTTGTTAGACCGACACCGAACCCAGAGTGACGGCTGCCACCCTATTGCGATCCTTAATAGGAGACTGCTGAACTGTGTCTTTCAGGAAGTGTTCACCCATCAATGAATAATTATGAGGCGTATGCTAAGCCGCGGGTCGGCTAATACTACATAAAACACTAGGTGACTTTTCTCAGCTGTTAGCCTTCAGTTCTTTATGCGTCGATTGGTGTCAACACCCGCCTTGAAAATGTTAAACATAACTTCTGTAAACCCAATATCTGACTTTTACAGGCTTTCAAACATAATCCTGCAGATGAATGAAAATGAATGGTGATTCATCTTTGTCTCATGATCTTTGCTGCCATCTAGTTGATGAAACTATATAATACACTAGGTGATTTTTCTTGGCGGTTAGCCTTCAGTTCTTTATGTGTCAACTGTTGTCGACATCCGTCTTCAATGTGTTAAGCATAACTTCTGTAAACTAAATTTCTGACTTACAGGCTTTCAATCATAATCCTGCAGATGGTATAACTACACACCTTTTGCTCCTCAGCCAAACACATTGCTATTGTGACAAAAATTATCAGTAGGATAAAACTAACTCTTCTCACGATAATGTAAACCACACTCATTTTTGTGCATGTTGTTTTTGTCTTTGGTTATTTTGATAGTTTGTTACTCCATGGGTCACTTGAAGCATACCTGATATAGTACAATGCTAATACCACATCAAGGTCAGAGTGCATACTATAATATGGCACAAGCAGGGGATGATCATCAAGTCTGAGTTCTGTTACATTCTGAACAGCAGAAAGAATTCAAGAGTAAGTTTTAACTAATTCATAGCTAGTTCTGTTGTAGTCTGTTGTTTATGGCCTATGTAGTCAGCTAAGTATCAGATTTCACATTGACAGCAGTTACTGGTAACTAATGATTTACTGTTATGCTTTAAGCCCAATTAAAACAAAAAAATATATTTTTTTTCAGTCTCATTGAACATGCATGCAGAGAAATCTTTTATCCTCATAACACATTCTTGCAAACATTATACAAGTGTAAATCAAAGAGTACAGACAATTTGAAAAGTATGTGGTAACTGCAATGGACAAAGGCTAAAGCAATGCAACACTTTTGCATTGGCTTGTGGGTAATTTGAACACACATAGCTCAGCGCTCTGCCATTAGTCTATTTGAACCAATATGAAATGATCTTGGAAGTTCTGTTGTGAGATTGCATTATTGTGCTGTACCAAGATTTCTTTGAATAGAGGGTTAATTTGTTCATTTGACATTGGCCTTCAGTTTTTGATTTACCATCGTACTAAACATCAAATTCATTGTTATCGCTAGACAGAATTCATAATTTCTATAAATATTTACTTTAGGGCTTATGAAGAGGCCACGACATTTTCATATTTGTACCATTCACTGCAAAACATCACTAGTAACATAGTGCACCAGGAATTTACTGTAATACTGTATTAGTATGCTTAATACTACAGCTGAGTAACATTAACCTTAGGTCTGGAGTCTTTAGTTTTGCATATTATTACATCACTAATTGAGTCCCCATTATCAATAAATCACCATACCATACCATTTTCTAAAACTGCTTAATCCTATGCAGGGTGGCAAGGGGCTGCAACCAATTTCAGTAAGCATAAGGAGTGTAAAGCAGAAACAATTCCTGGACAGGGTACTAGTCCATCACAGGATGAACATGATCACACACATAACATTCACACACACTAGTGTTACCAATCCACATATTCAGTAAATATGAAATTAAAAGAAAAAAAAAAAGCAACATGGATAGAATAATGACTATAGTCTGGACAATTAGTTACGCGTCACCGAAATGCATCTTAAGCATTGGGTATTATGTGCTCAATTTCTTGTAAAAACAAACATAATACAAGTTATGCCAAAAGGTTTATAATACATCACCAAATGTTAAATAATACTCATAAAGAAAGATTTGCATCCTTTAATGCGCACTTTATAAACAGCAATGCTAATAATAAAGAATAAATAATGATTAAGTGCATATGCAATGCAATCTCTACACATTTTAAATTAATCAATATTACACTGTACATGCATTGCATATTGTTTTTGTATGGCAGTGGTTTTCATGTTCAGTCCTGGGGCCTCATGCATAACGCCGTGCGTAGAATTCGCACTATAACATGACATAAGCACAAAAGCCGAAATGTGCTTACGCACAGAAAAATCCAGATGCAGGAATCTGTACGTACTCCAACTTCCACGTTCTTCCGCTACATAAATCCAAGTCAGCGTGAAAAGTAACACTCGTGCACGCACCTTATGTAACGCCCCAACTCCTCCCAGAATTACGCCTCTTTGATTATGCAAATCAATATAAATCGCCCTTAAGCTCAGCCTTCTGTGAAAAGACAATGGGAAAAGCACGGGGAAAAATATAAGAATTTCAGCAAATACCAAGTGGAGGCAAAGGAAAAAAATACTATTTGTTTAATTAAACTGTGGTATAATCAACAAAAGGAAGTTGATCGAGTGACATAGCGTGTTGGAGAAACTTGAAAGCTCAGATATCAAAGTCGCTGTGAACAAGCGAGCCATAGCCCACCATCTGAGTGTCATATGAAAGCTTATTAGGGTACAGAGAAAAAAAAGGCACACAGTGGGGAAAAAAGCATGAAAAGTCAACTTCAATCTCGAAATTTCCACTTTAATCATGTAGTTTATTTTGTCATTAAAGTAGAACATCATAAACATTATCTTAAAATCATTTAATTAACCAGTTTCTCAAATCACATCGTAATTAAAGTACCACGTTAAATGCTTTGTTTTGTATGTGATCTTCTATGTGCTCTATGTGTGTGAATCACTACTTGCTTCTTAAACCGGCTCTCTTCCTCCGACTGGATACAGAATCCATTACATTTGTGATATAACAGCTCCCTGAATAACTAAACTACTGAGATGTATACGTGATATTATTTTCATGATGATAGGAGTTAAAGCATGTTATTAAACATGGGTTTCACTGCGCAGTGATTGTGCGCGACCTTCGATGAACTTATTTATTGCAGCAGTACTCATGGGCAGCTCTAGGGTTGTGGCAGCTCTGGGCAGAGAAAGAATCGGTGGCTCCTTCCCCCGCCAATGTCAATATGGTATGCACGGTGGATGGCCACGTCCGTTGCGGACACTGCATAGCTGCCTCGTGTTCATGACACAAGCGTTTAACTTTTGTCAAAATTTGCCGCTGCGTTTTTAGCTGTGTCGTTATTTTCTCTTTCTGTTTTATATTCAATATATATTGGCGTGGCGGCCCCTGCAGTCCTTGCTTTTCTGTCTCCAAGTAACCGATCGCCGCACAATCAGCTCTGTAATAGAAGTTAAACCATCTGTAAGCTTAGCGCCGATTCTTCAAAACGTTTAAGGAACATTGAACTATCTTCGTAGTACATGTTTAATTACTCTATCCTTCACGCCAGTCCCAGTGAAGAATACAGACTATTTAAATGAAGTTAAAGTTTTACCTGTATAATATAATAAACGTATTTTGCTGCAATTCATCTTAAATATGATAACGTCATCATATGTAAATACGCGCTTTATAAAGTGGCTCAGGTTGTGCAATATTATAACTGTACTTATAAGTACAAACAGTTCTACAAGGAGCACTTGATTGAGTGCATTTATAGTTCTTGGGATGAAACAGTTTCTGAACCGTGAGGTCGTACATTAAACGCTTTGAAACATTTTGCTGTGCATTACACTAATAAACAATATGCAGTTAGTTTCAGTGTATTTATAAACCCACGTCAGGAAAATAAGGAGTAACCCTACAGGAACAGTAACATTACTTTGACGCTGGGTGCCACCAGTCTGCAAAACCGAGCGGAGAACTTGCGTACGACAAGGTATGAGGTACCGTGGAAAAGTGCATGGCTTTACGCCAAGTGTAGGTTTTATACATCACGATTTGAATGTGAAAAAGTTCTTACGCAACATTTCTGTGCGTACGCACCGTTTATACATGAGGCCCCTGGTGACTCATCTGGTTTCTGATTTTTGTTCCACAATCACAATGAGTGAGTCATTTTACCTAAAATGGATGTCAGTATTGAATTAGCTGACATTTATTTCTTTTCTTATTCAATTTTCAGAAAAGAGCAGTAGCAGGAGATTTACATTTCTAAGAAAATTAGTAATATTGCTATTGTTATTTCTGACCATGCACCTCTGATCTTGGAGCTAAAGTCACTATGCTCCACACACTCACCTGGCAGATGGCGTCTCAACCCGCTTCTATTAGCAGACGAGAATTGTACAGAATTTATATCCAAACAAATCAGTTTCTTCCTAGAGACAAATACATCCTCAGAGATTTCTGCAGGAATACTCTGGGAAACTCTTAAGGCCTTCTTAAGAGGACAGATTATCTCATATCTTTCCCACAGAAATAAATTAAAAACCAAGAAAGTAGCAGAGCTAAAAAGCGAAATTACTAGAATAGATGAAGAACATGCCAGGCTTCCAAGCGAAGCTCTACATAGGAAATGGCAGGCTCTGCATTTAGAACTAAACCTCTTGACAACTAAAGAAACTGAACAACTAATTTATAAATCCAGACATCATTCTTATGAACACGGAAAGAAAACTAATAAGCTTTTAGCTCAAGAAATTCACAAGCAAGAAGTCCACAACGCAATCCCAGTAATCACCAACACGAACGGAGACAAAATCATCGACCACAAAAATATAATGCACACATTTAGAGACTACTATAAATCCTTATATTCTACTGAGTTTAAAGAAGACAACACACAATCTAATGCATTTCTGGATACATTACAGATACCATAAATAGATACTCTTAGTGAGGAGGAACTGGATAAACTTCTGGCATTATCAGAATTACTAGATGCTATAAAGTCACTTCAAAGTGGGAAAGCAGCAGGCCCTGATGGCTACCCTGCAGAATTTTATAAGAAATTCTCCGCTCAGCTAGCTCCCCTCCTATTAGCAACATTTACAGAAGCCAGAGACAATCAAACTCTTCCTCAAACTTTTTGCCAAGCATTAATCACCGTTTTCCTAAACAAAATAAGGACTTATTACAATGTGCATCATACAGACCAATTTCACTTTTGAATAATGACGTTAAGATACTCTCAAAAATCATAGCTAGAAGGATGGAGAAAGTGCTCCCTTCGGTAATATCACAAGATCAATTTATCAAGGGTTGACACTTATCTTCAAATCTTCGATGCCTGTTTAATGTAATATACTCACCAACTAAGTCAAACACCCCAGAAATATTATTATCATTGGATGCAGAAAAAGCATTTGACATGATTGAATGGAAATACCTTTTTACTACATTGGAGAAATTTGGGTTTGGCCTGAACATTTGTGCATGGATCAAACTACTGTATACCAATCCAGAAGCTTCAATTTGTATCAACAACATTTGTTCAGACTACTTTAAACTAGAACGTGGTACCAGACAAGGATGCCCCTTGTCACCGCTGCTGTTTGCAATCGCCATTGAACCACTGGCAGTTCACTGTCTAAATGCTGATCAGATAAAGGGGATTATTAGAGAAGGACTGGAACAGAAAATTTCTCTATATGCAGATGATATTGTACTGTATATCTCAGCCACAAAATTCTGTGCCTGCAGTCTTAACAGCACTCACAGAATTTCAAAAGATCTCTGGTCTCAGAATTAATCTGAATAAAAATGTACTCTTTCCAGTGAATTCTCAAGCATATAATATTAGATTAGACGCCCTACCTTTTATCATTGCAGAACAGTTTAAATACCTCAGGGTAAACATCACAAGTAAACATAAAGCTCTTTATCAACAAAATTTCGCCGTCTGCATGGAAAAAATTAAGCAAGACTTGCATAGATGGTCAACCCTTCATCTCACTCTAGCTGGAAGCATTAACACTGTTAAGATGAATATTCTTCCTAAGCTCCTTTTTATTTCAAAACATTCAAATATACATCAATAAATCATTTTTTAAAGCAATTAGATTCAACAATAACCTCATTTATTTGGAACTCAAAACATCCACATATCCAAAGAGCGACCCTACAAAGACAAAAGGCAGAAGGTGGCATGGCTCTACCTAATTTTCAGTTTTATTATTGGGCAGCAAACATACAAGCTATAAAAACCTGGACACAAGTAGATGAACATACACAGGCCTGGGGCCTCATGTATAAACGGTGCATATGCACAGAAATGTTGTGTAAGAACTTTTCCACGTTCAAATCGCGATGTATAAAACCTACACTTTTCCACGGTACCTCATGCCTTGTCGTACGCAAGTTCTCTGCTCGGTTTTGCAGACTGGCGGCACCCAGCGTCAAAGCAATGGTACTGTTCCTGTGTGGTTACTCATTATTTTCCTGACGCGGCTTTATAAATACACTGAAACTAACCGCATATTGTTTATTAGTGTAACGCATCTGATTGTAATTAACTTGTAACAATATAATGGTCCAGGGAATAGCCATAGTATTCCAAATACCATAACTGCTTTAGTGTTGTTACTCTCACTTCTCCTTCTTCTTCTTCTTCTTTCAGCTCCTCCCGTTAGGAGTTGCCACAGCGGATCATCTTTTTCCATATTACTCTCACTGTACCACTCGGAGCATTTATATCACTGTATCTGAGTGTGAATCACAGCAGCAGCTGATCGGAAAGAGAATTATCGGTATACAGTTTCATGGACACGCTGTCTCAGCCACTGCAAAACGTTTTAAAGCCTTTCCTGTACAGACCTTGCGGTTCAGAAACAGTTTCATCCCAAGAACTTTAAATGCACTCAATCAATTGCACCTTGTAGAACTGTTTGTACTTATAAGTACAATCACCCCACTGTAAACTTGCACTATAGTTATAATATCGCACAACCTGAGCCACTTTATAAAGTGCGTATTTACATATGATGACGATATCATTTTTAAGGTGAAATGCAGCAAAATATGTTTATTAAATTATACAGATAAAACTTCATTTAAATATCTATATTCTTCACTAGGAGTGTCGTTAAGGATAGAATAATTAACCATGTACTTCGAAGATATTTCAATGTTCCTTAAACGTTTTGAAGAATCGGCGCTAAGCTTACAGATGGTTTAACTTCTATTACAGAGCTGATTGTGTGGCGATCGGTTACTTGGGGAAAGAAAAGCACTGACTGCAGTGACGGCTATGCCAATATATATTGAATATAAAACAGAAAGAGAAAATAACAACACGGCTAAAAACGCAGTGACAAATTTCTGCAAAAGTTAAATGCTTGTGTCATGAGCACGAGGCGGCTATGCAGTGTCTGCAACGGACGTGACCATCCACCGTGCATAAGCTACCTTACTGACATTGGTGGGCAAAGGAGCCACCGATTCTTCCTCTGCCCAGTGCCACCACAAGCCTAGAGCCGCCCCTGAGTACTGCTGCAATAAATTATTTCATCAAAGTGAAACACATGTTTAATAACGTGCTTTAACTCCTATCATCATGAAAATGATATTACGTATACATCTCAGTATTTTAGTTATTCAGAGAGCTGTAATATCACAAATGTAATGGATTCTGTGTCCAGTTGGAGGAAGAGAACGGGTTTAAGAAGCAAGTAGTGATTCACACACATAGGCACATAGAAGATCAAATACAAAACAAAGAATTTAACGTGCTACTTTAATTATGATGTGATTTGAGAAACTGGTTAATTAAACGATTTTAAGATGAAGTTTATGATGTTCTACTTTAATGACAAAATAAACTACGTGATTAAAGTGGAAATGTCGAGATTGAAGTTGACATTTCGTGCTTTTCCCCACTGTGTGCCTTTTTTCTCTGTACCCTAATAAGCTTTCATATGACACTCAGACAGTGGGCTACAACTCGGCCTTTCACGGCGACTTTGATATGTGACTTCTTTTTTTTTTCCGGCACTGTGCGATTTTGTCAACATGAGCTTTCAAGTTTCTCCAATACGCTATGTCACTCGATCAACTTCCTTTTGTTGATTATACCACGGTTTATTTGAACAAATAGTATGTTTTTCCTTTGCCTCCACTTGGTATTCGCTGAAATTCTTATATTTTCCCCCGTGCTTTTCCCATTGTCTTTTCACAGAAGGCTGAGCTTAAGGGCGATTTATATTGATTTGCATATTCAAAGAGGCGTAATTCTGGGAGGAGTTGGGGCGTTACATAAAGCGCGTGCATGAGCGTTACTTTTCACGCTGATCGGAATTTATGTAGTAGAAGAACGTGGAAGTTAGAGTACGCACAGATTCCTGCATCTGGATTTTTCTGTGCGTAAGCACATTTTGGCTTTTGTGCTAACGCCATATTATAGTGCGAATTCTACACACGGCGTTATACATGAGGCCCCAGTTCCGCAATAGAACTGAAATCCTGCAGTACTTCTTTATATTCCCTGCTCTGTGCCCCAATAAATGCAAGTTATCGGCAATATACTAATAACCAAATTGTGCTTCACTCACTCAGAATATGGAACCAATGTAGAAAGCATTTTAAGATAGAGAAGCTTTCAACCTTCGCAAATATATGCAGTTTTTAATATCTGGAAAAAATTTGGGATTAACTTGCTTAGAGATCTTTATATAGACAATATCTTTGCATCCTATGAACAATTACATTCCAAAGTTAACATTCCAGCTACACATTTCTTTCATTATCTTCAAATTAGGAACTTTGTTAAATAGAACTTGCCCGATTTTCCTCATCTTGCACCCTTGTCCATGCTGGAAAAAATATTGCTCAATTTCAAGGACTCAGACACCATCTCTGCAATATATAAAATTATTTTACAGTCCCTCCCTTTCAAAGATCCAAGAGGACACTGGGAAAAAGATCTCTCAATCAATATATCAGAAAAGGAGTGCAAAATAGCAATGCAGAGAATTCACTCGAGCTCCATATGCGCAAAGCATACAATTATTCAACTCAAAATTATATATCGAGCACATCTGTTTCGCCTAAAACTTTCCAAAATGTTTCCAGGGCAAGATTCAACCTGCGAACGCTGCAATCAAGTCCCAGCCTCACTGGGTCACATGATTTGGTCCTGCACCAAATTAACATCATTCTGGACCAAAATTTTTAATTACCTTTCAGACAGCCTTTGTCTCACAATCCCTCCTAACCCATTAACAGCTGTGTTTGGGCTTCTTCCAGATGGGTTTAAACAACAACATTTATTTATTTATATAGCACATTTTCATACAAAAAAATGTAGCTCAAAGTGCTTTACAAAATGAAGAATAGAAAAATAGTAGACACAATAAAAATAAACATAAGTCAACATTAATTAACATAGAATAAGTAAGGTCCGATGGCCAGGGTGGACAGAAAAAACAAAAAAAAACTCCAAAGGTTGGAGAAAAAAAATAAAATCTGTAGGGATTCCAGATCAAGAGACCGCCCAGTCCCCTCTGGGCAATCTACCTAACATAAATCAAACAGTCCTCTTTGTATTTAGGGTTTTCATGGAAGGACTTGATGATGATGGTCACGTAGACTTCTGGCTTTCAGTCCATCAATGTTGGTGCATCATGATGCTTTGAGTAGGTGATGGTGGCGCAGGCCGCCACCACAAATAAACCAGAAAAAGAAACAGAAGAGAGAGTAGGGGTCAGTACGGATTTTGGAGCCACTATGAATAGTTATTATGATGAATTGAACATACAGAGAGTATCAGTATTAAGTTAAAGTGAAGTTATAAAAAGGCCATGTTAAAGTAATGTGTTTTCAGCAGTGTTTTAAAGTGCTCTACTGTATTTGCCTGGCGAATTCCTATTGGCAGGCTATTCCAGATTTTAGGTGCATAACAGCAGAAGGCCGCCTCACCACTTCTTTTAAGTTTAGCTTTTGGAATTATAAGGAGACACTCATTTGAAGATCTAAGGTTACGATTTGGAATATAACGTGTCAGGCATTCCGATATATAAGATGGAGCGCGATTATTTAAGGCTTTATAAACCATAAGCAGTATTTTAAAGTCAATCCTGAATGACACAGGCAACCAGTGTAGTGACATCAAAACTGGAGAAATGTGTTCGGATTTTCTTTTCCTAGTTAGGATTCTAGCAGCTGCATTCTGCACTCGTTGCAAGTGATTTATGTCTTTTTTGGGTAGTCCTGAGAGAAGTGCGTTACAGTAATCTAGTCTACTGAAAACAAAAGCGTGAATTAATTTCTCAGCATCTTTCAATGATATAAGAGGTCTAACTTTTGCTATGTTTCTTAAGTGAAAAAATGCTGTCCTAGTGGTCTGATGAATATGCGATTTAAAATTCAGATTACAGTCAACAGTTACCCCTGTTTTTTACTTCTATCTTAACTTTTAATCCTAATGCATCAAGTTTATTTCTGATAACCTCATTGAATCCATTATTGCCAATTACTAAAATTTCAGTTTTCTCTTTATTTAGTTTAAGAAAATTACTATTCATCCATTCAGAAATACCAGTAAGACATTGTGTTAGTGAATCGAGAGAGTCGGAGTCATCAGGTGCTATTGATAAGTACAGCTGTCATCAGCATAGCTGTGGTAACTCACGTTGTAACCTGAGATAATCTGACCTAACAGAAGCACGTAGATTGAGAATAACAGCGGACCCAGGATAGAGCCTTGTGGAACACCATATAGAATATCATGTCATCATTATCATATCATCATTAAAGTGGAGAAGGACAAATAAATTGTGATTGCATTCACTACACTTTTGGCACGCAGACTTATTTTGCTAAACTGGAAGAATCCTAACTCTCCTCTTTTAAGTCAGTGGGAAACCGATGTTTTATACTATTTGAAATTGGAAAAAATCAAATACTCATTTAGAGGATCTGTACAGATTTTTTTCAAAACATGGCAGGATCTAATCAGTAATATTTTAGAATAATCTCTTAAAGCACAGAGGAAGCAATTATTTCTGCATTTCTGTTTCTTCTCCATTCATCTCTATTGGCTTATCAAACTCATCAATTTAGGTATGTTTACAAGTTTTACTCCGTTGGCCATGCTCTCTCTCTCGGGGTGGGGGTCAACTTTTTCTCAATCCTACTTTTTGTAAAAATTGATTGATTTGTATGGAATGATTACAATAAAATTAGTATAATAAAAAAAAAAGAAAATTAGTAATATTTTTATTTTTGCCATAGTTCCTTAATTCTATTTAGCTTTGCTATTAACTGGCTAATCCCAACCCATTATCCTAATAAGGACAATGATGAATAGACGCTGTAACAAATTACACTGAATACTGAAATGTTGCATCTTCTTCAGTCACAGACCCAACAATGTGCTCATTAGTAAATAACAAGTTAAATTAGCATAACACTTGGAAAGTGTCATTTAAACCATGGTGATGGTGATAAGAATATCTCTAATTATCTCAAAGACATTGCTAACTTTTATTACAACATAGTAAGAATTTGTCAATCTCAATTAATTGACACCAAAACATAGAAGCTGGGTAATAACAGTTTGCCTAATTAAGGTAGGAGTCCATGTAAATGCAATAGGTGGTCAGAATGAGTGTCAGCAACCACAGAGCACAGGACTGAAGCTGAAAACCACTGTTCTGTGACACTGAGTTAAGTGTGATTGATTCAGTACCTTGTTATACTTCAGTCCAATTCAGGACAGATGCTATATTATACATATGTTTTATGATTAACATCTTTTGTAATGGTTCCAACTTGTATGTATGATCTTTTTCCTGTCTATAATAGTCCATTTTGTCCATGCAGGTTTTATAGCATTCAACACCTAACTAAGTCACTTAGACCTGCTCTCATAGTGGTTTAAGTCCATTCCTCTTTGTCATCTCCAAAGTACACAATGCAATGGCAGTTAGTCTTAGTCTGCCGCTAGTTTTGATCCACTGCTAGTACAAACCTCACATGTACACTGCGACAGTGCTAAACCTGAAAGGCAGTCTTGATTCATACTTAAAAAAGAACATGTTAGGTTACTCACATGCTGAATACACAATGAAACTGATCTCTGGTGTTGATTAAATAAACATGTACCCTTAATTTTAAATGTTCTTATTATTTATTACCAGTAACGGTTGACTTGAGCATTCACAGTTTTCATACTCTTTCTCTGTACGTTTAGCATTCAGTTGCTCAGAGGTTGATGCGCTTGCTGCTTCCTGAGCAGCTCTTTTTCTCTTCACCCTAGTGGCCCGCTTCTTCTCTCCTTTCATGTGCATCTTTTTGCATTAAAACTGATTAATCCAGTGTTTGTGCTGCAGTTACTTAGTATGTTTTTCTTAATTTTTCACTTAAGCTGGCACTTAAGTCTTCAATCTGCCTCAAGAACGATTTAAGATATGAAGAGGTAGGGAAAGTGATGACGAAGGTGGTAGTGATGAGAACGGTGCCCGTACACATGTGCCACATGGTCACCCTGCTGGCAGCTGCCAGAGTTGATTCTATAATAAAACAAAATTAAAAAAAGGAATAACCTTGGAAGTCAATCATCACTCCAAATGTGGATAGTAGACGTCACGTAGTATATGTGTACCGAATTTTAGGTCGATAGGTCAAACGGTTTGCGAGCTACAGGTGATTTAAAATCCTGGACTGACAAATCGACAGCCACTGTGGCGTATTATATAAGAAGATAGCCATCTTGGCATTAATTATGGGTTTAGGAACATATCAATAGCATCCCATATCTTCAACAACAACTTCTATCTATCTGTCTACTGCAAGTGAGCTAGAAAAGCAGCATAATTATAAAGGTATTTTGCATAGAGTAAAAAAGGTTTAAATTCACTGTATTGCAGTGTTTATAAATAAGCAACCTTAAATGTACCTAATGTATTTTAATTTAGTTGTAGGAGACCTTTTTTTGTGTTAATAGTTTTACTTATAAATAAGACTTTTACCTTTAAATACCATTCTGCAAATGTAAGGTTAATTCTATGAACTATGTAAATTAATGAATGCAAATAACAAAATATTTTCTTATATTTGCATTTCAATTCTCCTGAGAAAGTAGCACTCAGTTAATGCTGATGTTATGTTTCGATTGTCTATGTAGTGAAAATGAATGTTTTAAATTAATAATTTACCATAAAGGTTTACAAAAATTCTCATTATAAAAGAATAATGTTCTTTACCAGTTAAGAAAAAGTAAAGAACAAAGTTGTATTTCTTCTTTTAAAATGACTTAGGGCACAGTCTACAGTGCACAGTTAATCATATCCTTAGTCTCCTTGCAAAGCTGCATCAAATGCTTGTGTGTGAACTTTGCGAATGTCCTTCACTTTGTAATTTTAAACTACAGATATAAAGTAAAAGCAGTTATCAGTGCCAAAAAGCTTCTTTAGTTTTGCAGTACCTTTCATGATTACCATTTTAATATTATGCAAACGGCATTAGCCTGAAGCCACAAGTTAATACAATGAAACTGAATAGTTACCGAAGAAGAAAGAAGCTTCAAATAGTCATTGAGAATGTATAAAAATAATGTTATATTCTACACAGTATCTTTTTTTAAACAGAATTACATTTCTCCCATCACAAAAAAGCTATAAAGCTCTCATACAAGAGCCATATGACCTTAAAGTGACAAGTCTACAGGGTTGTTTTCAGGCAGTAAATGTAGCACAAATTCAATCAAAATTTATCCTGACTGGTAAAAAATTGTAGAGAAATTAAGAATGATTAGTGAACATTTTGTTTTATTCTTTGTCATCTTTTCTCACGTTGATGTGTTTGACCAACCTTCTTCAAACAGCTTGGTCCTGCATCCATGTCAGATCCTTTTCCTTCAAATCTTCTTTTACATCCACCTCTGCTTTGGCCTCTCTCTCTTTCTCTTCCCCTGTACTTCCATTCCCATTACACTTTAGCCCACACATTTATTGTCTGTCCTCATCAACCTACTTTCATATACTTTCTTAGATATCTGTCCCATTTTTGTTGTACAGCTGATTCTCATTTCTTATTCTGTCCTTTTTTGTAACTTTACACAACCTTCTTAACATTCTCATTTCTGCCATATCTAACCTCTTCTCCTGTGCTCCATTTGCTGCCCATGTCTCAGCTTCAGACATCATTTCTTGACTTACAACAGTCTTAAAAACCTTACTTTTCACATTATATTCCTAATACCTTCTTCCAATTATTACATCCACACTGTGCTCTATGGGTTATCTGTGCATTTAGTTTTCCATCTTGGGCTACCACTGATCTTAGACATTTAAATGCATTTACTCTTTTCAATAGCTGACCCTGCAGGCTAACTTCTGAGTCCTCATCATCATTAACCCTCATACAGTGTATTCTGCCTTCTTCCTATTTATCTTCAATCCTCTGTCTTCCAAAGCCCTTCTCCATTTTTCCAACTTCCTCTCAATTTAATCTTTTCTGGTGCTACACAACAAAATGTCATCAGCAAAAAGCATACACCAGGGGGATTGGTATTTTATCCCATGACTCAACACATCCATGACCAGAGCAAAGAGGTAAGGGCTTAAAGAAGATCCTTGGTGCAGACCAATTCTAACTGGGATCTTGTTTGTTACCCCAACACTGCTATTAACCTGAGTCCTCACTCCCTCATACATATCCCGGACAATCCTCATATACTTCTCTGGTAGCCCCTTCTATTTCATGCACCTCCAGACCTCTTTCTGTAGCACTATGTCATAAGTTTTCTCCAAATCAATAAACACCACATAAAGTCCTTTCTCTTTTTCTTAATACTTCTTTATCAGCTGTCTCAATGCAAAGACGGCATTGGTTGTTCCTCTCCATGACATAAAACCAAACTGCACTTCTCCAATGGTGGTCCCTTCCTTAAGCCTTCTCTCTATAACCCTTTCCAAAATTTTCATTGTTTGTGATAGCTTTATCCCTATATAGTTTCCATAGTCCTGAATATCGTGCTTCTTCTTATAAATCAGTACAATCACACTGTCTCACCAATCCTCTGGTATTTTCTCTTGTTTCATAGATCTTCTGGATTAGAGCCCACAACACTCCCTCTTCTCCTAAACTATTCCAAACTTCTATTGGAATTTTATCCAGCCCTATTGACTTTCCATTTTTTATTCTTTTCAGTGCCTCCTTTGCTTCCTCCGTCCTTATTCCTGGTACTAGCCCTCCATGTGGGAGTCCATCCCCAAAACTACACTTGGATTTTCTTCATTCAAAAGCTTTTCAACTTACCTCTTCTTTATCCTGTTCTGCTCTTTAAAAACCACACCTTGCTCATTTTTCATCTGGACTAAAATCTTTTCCAGCCTTGTTCCTAGTCTTTCCCATTCTAAAAACCATCTCTCCTTCTTTTGCTTTTAATTTGTCAAACATCTCCTCCAAAGCTTGTGCCTTGACTCCTGTTCCTATCTACTTTGCCTCCTTGTCTGTCTGCCTATTCATTTCTCATTCTTTCACTTCCCTCATTGATACCATTTCTTCTTTGCCTCCTTCTTAACCTTTATAACATCCTACACCTCTCTGTTTAACCACCATGTCTCTTTCTCCCCAGATGGGTTCCTTCTTTCCATTCTAACACCTCTTAACCTGCTCTTAATACAACTTTGCTGTTCTTCTCTGACCATTCCTCCACACTCTCAAATGACTGCAATTCATTTAAAATTAGTGGACATTGTGAATCATGAAAAAGCAAAACATTTGCTATTATTAGTGCTCAAATTGAGCAGTGATTGGACAGCCACCAGAATGGAGAGTCTAACTAAGTCAGTGAATTATTCAGTATGTGTATCCTTATCTACATTATTGAAAGCAGCTAGCCATCAATTTTCTAAAGGCTTTTTATATTAGGGGGCAAACATTTGTGCACACCCAAGCCAATTTAGTATTGCTAGTCAACATAATTAAAAACATATTTGAGATTGAGGTGGAAACTAGACCACTTGCGGGGCTTTTTCAGACAAATATCCCATCCACCTTTTCATTTTCTGAAATTCCGATTTCATTAAAGGTAGACAAAGTTTATCTAGCTTTAGGTGGAAGGAAAAATTGACAATAGATAAGGCAATGTTCTTTAAAAAAAAAAAAAAGACAACAAAAGTTACTAATACCATTAAAAACGACCAGTCCTAAAATGCATGTCTTCAGGAGGAACCAAGGAAAATGTCTTTTTTTTTTGTAAACATTCCATGACACAAACAGGTTAGCAATCCAACCAAGTTACCTAAGGCAGTGCACTGTGGCACTAATCTTGTAACCATTGTGATCTGCATCTAAATTAATTAAAAAGAACATTTAGAATTTAGCCAGCATGGTGGCACAGTGGTGCCTCACAGCAAGGAGACTAGGGTTTGTGTCCTGGTCCTACTGTATGTGTGATATGGAATTGGTTTTTTTCATGCTGTGCATTGCCCAGTGGGTAACCACAAATTAAAAATATAAATAACTTTGAGAAAAGAGTTAATGTGCATCAAACAGAAGTTGCCATTGAGTTTTGCTTGTGCAGAAAATGTTAAAATGGGTAATGATTTCTTATTTCCTTTTCTATTTGGTCTTTGAGTACTATTGGTAACTACTAAAAACAGGCAACCTCCTTGAAGGTTTTGTATGAAGCAAGATTTTAGAGGCTGCCGACCTTCAAAAAAATCAACTACTTTGCTGCTTTTAATTGAATAATGCTGTCAGATTTTGGATCTAGAAAAACAAAATTCAAATATGATAGTTTATTTGTGCCTTTGACAGTGTTGTCTGATTTGTCAAATCTTATCTTGTCCCCTTGCTATCAGTATGACCACAGCTGGAAGTATAGGCTGTATTACTGTGAATGCTTTAAGGCACACTAGTTTTTGGTATTTGTTTTGTTCTTAGAATATACTAAGTTGGTCTGGTAAGTAAATGGAAGAAACATTCGTTTATTTTCCTAGATTTGATTAAAAAAATCTTCCATGGTGACAGTGATTTAGGGTGGCACATTGCAAAGTCCAGCACTGTAACCACACAGAGTTTTTCATTTGTCTCCATGTCTTCATAGCTTTTTCTCCAGGTACTCATACTTCCCTCCCACACTGCAAAGACCATTAGATTAAGTTAATTAACCAATGTAAACAGTGCATGTATGTGTGCCTTGAGACAGAATGGTGTTGTGTCCAGGGAGGGTCCTACCTTGTCTATATCACTGTTGGGGTAAGATTTGAGAAGAAAAGTAATGGATATATGAATGGATTCATAGGGAATCATAGGAACAATATATTACATTGTCCCTGAGGATTAGGGAAAGTCAAACAAGAATAAAATTTTCATATGATAAAAAAAAAACTTTGCAAGGTGATAAGAGTGGACTGCTCCATATACAAAGGTCTTTCCTTTATATATATATATATATATATATATATATATATATATATATATATATATATATATCATTTCAGTTTAAAAGATTGAAACATACAGTTATGATCAACATAAACATAATTAGTATTATTTTTTTTAATTTATAACAATAATTCAGTTTACTGTTACACAGATGTGAACATTAGCTGTCCTGCACTTGGATTTTAAATGGTGACTTTCACTTTTTAATTAGATGGGTGTTTTTTTCTTTAAGGTAACATTCATATTCTAATGACTCACTAGGATGGATGCCTGAAGCAGCCTCGGTTCAGTTATTGTCACCTTCATCAGCTGCCCCATTATGCTGCACTGCTACCAATGTGCTGCCACTATTTCAACTGCTGTCTCTCTGTAATTTCTGTTCCTTTCACCCTAACCCACAAGTGACCAGCATAACACAATAAATTAATCTGTACAATGTTCTAATTTTTTTTTACTTTATATACCAATTGAAACAACTTGGGAAAGCTTTCCCTCTTTTCAGTATAATAGTATTATGCATCCATTTAATATAAGAGATCTCTTTGTTTTATAACATGCTGAAGTGTTTCATTTTTAAACAATAATGCTATCTGTGGTAAAAAAAAAGTTTGACATTACATACGCTCTTAAATGCTGTATACAATCCTTTTCAATTTTAATAAAAAAATATTTTTGATACTGTGCATCTTTTTCAAGTTTAATTCTGTATTTTTTTTCTTTCTTTTGTCAGATGATTTGTATTTTCAGATATGCACAGTATAAGGAAATAATCTCTTGATTTATGAAATTATTTTTAATTTTCCCTTAACATTTGGAGCAGTTTTGTAATTATTTTGGTAAAATTATTTTTCTACATAATTGGTACTTTAACATTTAGGTAGCAAATTAATTAGATCAAACATTACACAATGTTAATCTTGTTCAGCATGTTCATAGGTTAACATTATCACACAGACGCACTTATCTTGGTGCGCTAGCTCACAGATGTGTCTTTTTTAACCTCATTATCATACAGGTCAATTAAACTCTAGTGGATAGGAGGGAAAAAAATCTGTAAAGAAACTTGTACTGCTGATATTTCCAAGGAAATTCATTTATATTTACTGTTCAGTGTAAATATAGTAAGTGTAGTAGTTCAAGTTTTTTTTAGTTCATCATGTGGTGCCATGCAGCACTGCAAATAATTGTCAGGTAGAGAATTCTTTCTTCTTAAAAACCAGCATTTTTGGACAAATATGGAAATAATATTGCCACATATGCCAACCTTAATTTATGAAATGCACTATCAATCTTCAAACTATACTTTTAAAGATCCTTATTTCAGTTGAAGAATTTATCACAGATTTTCAGTTAGAAAATGTATGAGGCTACACTATTTCATGTTCACAGTCTAAGTCCTTAAAGTGGAACTGTAATTTGCTGTTTCTTGCTTTGATCTTATAGCAATTTTAAATCATATTCACCCTAATAAATAGACACAAATGATCAGCAATCATATCAGAACACTTGCTTCATCTCAGAATATGACTTGTATGGCTTGATAAAAAAGTAAAAAAAAGAGATGCAAGTTTGATTCTATGAAGAAGAAACATAGGAACACAATGTTTTGGGTAGTTAAATCTGATTAGTGTCATCATTACCTCTGTTTCACTTTTTATTTACTAAAACAATTTAACTATTTAAAATTTTATTTTCTAAAAATACAACTTCATTACACTTACTCTTAAGTTGTTATGCCAGATACAAGATAAGTTCGGGGCTAATTTCAAAATGATCCATACATAAAAGCCTTAAATGGCCAAAGTTCTGCTTACATAGAAAGACTTAAATGACCACCTTCCTGCTCACCTGTCATAACTCTTCATTACTTAAAAACTGGAGCATTAAGATTATAAGGATTAACAACATAACAATTGGGTGTTCAGGTTTTAGCCGCAAAGCCCAGTAATGATCTGTCTGCTTAAACAAGTCACCTTGTTTTTAGCTTTTAAATCCAGGCCCAATATTCACCATTTTAGGCTACCATAGCCTGACTAGAAGTGCTGATTAGCAGTGCATACTGCATTTCTGTTTATTTGCCATTTGTTTAAAAATATAAGCAGTGTAATATTTTGAACTTTTACTAACCTGCCTTTGTTCTGAACAACTGGCTACAGGGTTTCTGCAAGTATAAGACGTCGGTTTCAAATCTCTTTTTGGAAAGACTGCGTTTCTTCAAGCGTGATGGCCTGCATCCGAACAGTTTCGGCGCCCGGGTCCTCATCCGAAAACATATCTAAGGTAATTCGTTTATCTTGACTATCTATCTCTGCTCTTAACCCCTTCCAAAATGATACCGTTGTGCTAGGACATGATAAGTGTTTAATAGAATCTTCCGTAAAGTGCACAACATTAATACTGTAATAAGCAATCTCAATGCACGTAGAAAATCTAGGCAGTACAGCATAAACTCCAATAATCTAATTAAAACACAGAGCGGCACTAATAAAAATAATTTAGTTCCTATTTCAAATATCAATAACGTATATAATACTCATCTCTGCCCATCCGAAACATTAAATATGGCACTATTAAATGTTAGAGCTTTAACTAACAAAACGTTTTTTATCAACGATCTTATTAGTGATAGATAGATTTTATTGCACTAAGTGAAACATGGCTTAGCTCAGACGGCATGGCCGTTTTAATCGAATCTGCGCCTCCGGATTACAGTTTTACTTGTGCAGACCGCCAGGGAAAAAGGGGCGGCTGGGCAAACATTTACTCGAGCCGGTTAAAATGTAAAGATGTCAGTTTTGGTAAGTTCAAGTCCTTTGAGTACCTTGTTATCCATAGAGATTCTCAAGTTCTAGTATTATCCGTGTATAGACCTCCAAAATTCAACGCGTCTTTTTTTGAGGAATTCTCTGACTTAGTGTCAATTTTAATTACTAACTATGACACACTCCTAATAGTTGGCGACTTTAATTTTCATATAGATAATCAGTGTGATCTAAAAGTAAAAGAATTTATGAACCTCCTGGATTCTTTTGATTTGAGGCAGCTTGTTAATCAGCCTACACATAAAGCAGGTCATACGTTAGACTTAGTGATTACTAAAGGACTGAAAGTTGATATAAAGCAGATCATTGATATTGGTCTATCAGACCATTTTCTTCTACTTTTTAATATAGAAATAATGATAAAAAACACCCATTAGAAGCATATTGTTAAAAAACGCTTCTTTGACTCAGCAGCAGCTTTAAAACTTACAAACATTCTAAGCAATCAGTCCGTTTATAGTGCCAACTATAATAGCGAGGATAATGTAAATAGTAAGGTGGAAAGATTTAATACTAAAGTGAGAGCTGCTGTTGACATAGTTGCACCTGAAAAGACAGTGAAAAAATCTTCTAGCATTGTTATACCATGGAAGACCCAAAGAGTGTCTGATTTAGAGAGAACATGCCGCAGAGCTGAGCGTAAATGAAGGAAGACTAAACTTACTATCCACTATGAAATATTAAAAGTTAAAATAACAGAATACAATAACACTGTCCGTCTTGAGGGGCGCTGCTATTTCTCTAAGATTATAAATAACAATGCTAGTAATCCCAGAGTCTTATTTTCTACAATTGATCGCCTACTAAACCCAGGTAACTCAAAGGAATGCCTCCTAAGTATTTCCAGTAAAACCTGTGAGGCTATCGCTGTATTTTTCAATCAAAAAATTAATGATATTAGAAATAACATAGTATATCCCTCCAACACTAAGGATCCTCCTAATCGCTCGTTTTCAAATAATATTGCATTAGTGCGATAATTTTTTCACATGTATTGTCTCTTTCTTTCAGGTGTGTAATAGAAACCACAGCATAGAGAGAAGTGTGTACGTTGCTTCTTACAGGAAAAGGCAATGGAAAAAAAGCAATTGAATAAAAGTGCACTTTTGTTATACTTTTACACCAATATATGTTCCTGTGTTTGAGCGACACGGGCAGATGGGGAGTGTCTGATGATTGCATATAGCGCCGAAGTTACTGCTCTTTACCATTCTCTCCTTTGCATGTCCTGGAGTACAAAAGAAACAGCATACAGCAACATGCAGGGACTGGCAGGAACACTCAATAAAACTGAATAAAAAGAAAATCAAGTGACGGTGAGATATGAAGAAGGCAGCTTCGCCAGCATTTGTGTGTCAGAACCCTTTGGGGGGGGGGGGATGCGTTAGTATGCATCGTGGTACACTGCAGAGCTATATAGCGCGTCTTTATGTGAAAACAGCCATGTCAGATGGGGTTGTATGGATAGATTCTGAATGTGTGACTGAGATAATGAAAAGTGAATTAAAAAAAACAAAAAAAAAGCTAACCTTTATAAGGATCATAAATTACACCGGCTGTTACAGACTGAAATCAAATGTATGCTTTTATTCTAAAATAGCAAGACTAAGAGCAGTTTACTTCTCAAAACGGAGGGGCGCAGGATCGAACTCGTGACCTTTTGATTTTCAGTCACTAGCCGAATGTATTGCGCCACGGAGGCGATCATAATTTGTGGGTCTCAATGTCACATGTTTTTTTTCTGCAGCTATATTTTTGAATAAAAGCGCAATTGTTATCTTATATTTGTACCTTTTGTGAAAATATTTCTTTGATATTTGGACTTCAGGCTTCATACATTATATAGTTTATGCCTACATTTTGTCATCTACTACTAGAATATAAAAAACGTTTCTGTTTTAACAATGTGTTTACACAGATTACTGTAGAAACGGAACAGTCATGAAATGCGTGTGTTCCAAATAACGATCTATTATTTCCACTGTAAAACTCTACTTCACTCCCAGATACTCAATCAAGGCATGGGCTTGGAGAAGTTCATGCATGTTCTAAATTGGTGGGGGGATGGAATAGCCGGCTGCTTCTAGCTTCTCTTTATCAGCACATTTAGAAGACAAAGGACGGTGGCGGAGAGGTGTGAAGGGATTTAAGAAGCGAGTTAAGGTGGGACGGATTTACGTGTTTTTTTGTAGGCTGTGGTAATTCTAGTGTTAAGAAACACAGCTAAAGTTAGACCTCTTATATCACTGAAAGATGCTGAGAAATTAGTTTACGCATTTGTTTTCAGTCGACTAGATTACTGTAACGCACTCCTCTCAGGACTACCCAAAAAAGACATAAATCGTTTGCAACTAGTGCAGAATGCAGCTGCTAGAATCCTAACTAGGAAAAGAAAATCCGAACACGTATCTCCAGTTTTAATGTCACTACACTGATTACCTGTGTCATTCAGGATTGACTTTAAAATTCTGCTTATGGTTTATAAAGCCTTAAATAATCTCGACCCATCTTATATATCGGAATGTCTGACACCTTATATTCCAAATTGTAACCTTAGATCCTCAAATGAATATCTCCTTTGAATTCCAAGAACAAAACTTAAAAGAAGTGGTGAGGCGGCCTTTTGCTGCTATGCACCTAAAATCTGGAATAGCATACCAATAGGAATTCACCAGACAAATACAGTAGAGCACTTTAAAACACTGCTGAAAACATATTACTTTAACATGGCCTTTTTATAACTTCAATTTAACTTAATCCTGATACTCTGTATGTTCAGTTCTTCATAATAAATATTCATGGTGGCTCTAAAATCGGTACTGACCCCTACTCTCTCTTCTGTTTCTTTTTCCGGTTTCTTTGTGGTGGTGGCCTGCGCCACCTCCACCTACTCAAAGCATCATGATGCTCCAACAATGATGGATGGATTAAAAGGCAGAAGTCTACGTGACCATCATCATCAAGTCCTTCCGTGAGAACCCTAAATACAAAAAGGACTGTTTCATTTATGCTAGGTAGAATGCCTAGAGGGGACTGGGCGGTCTCATGGTCTGGAATCCCTACAGATTTTATTTTTTTCTCCAGCCGTCTGGAGTTTTTTTTTTGTTTTTTCTGCCCCCCCTGGCCATTGGACCTTACTCTTATTCTATGTTAATTAATGTTGACTTATTTTGTTTTCTTATTGTGTCTTTTATTTTTATATTCTTTATTATGTAAAGCACTTTGAGCTACTTTTTGTATGAAAATGTGCTATATAAATAAATGCTGTTGTTGTTCTGTTTCTCTTTTTGGTGTCCTACTGTGGCACATGGTGCCACTGCTGTACTTCCAAGCTGTTTTGCTGACCATGGACAGACACCTAAGATATAGGGAGCCTTGGAATCAATGGATGGAAATACTCTGTGACCAGACAACAACCTCTCTGTAGAATGTCCAGGAGCGGTTAGATGGTCAGTTGCCTGATGTCTCCAGGACTGTGACTCTGTCTAACTTTGTGTTTTGACTTTTTCTGTTATAACTGACCTTGAACTCCCCAGGGGTTTATTTTCTCCATGGCTGCTGCTGACTGCGTTTTTGTTTTCCTCTACTTTCTGGTTAATTAGCCATTTACTGAACAATTAGTTAATGGACAGATATTGGTAGTTTCTATGTATGTTAATCAGGTTAAAACTATTTTGTTTTTCTGTCTGTTCTGTGTACTCATTATGTAATGAGTAATTTTTAAAGTGTTTATCTGAATTTAATGAAGAGCACTATATAAAAAGAAATTGAACAGAACTGAACTTATCTTTTGTAGATGTACACCTACACAGCCCTTACCTTACCCTACATGTGTGCTTATTATTTTTGATTTGTATTCTGACTTACTTGCAGCCATACTTCCTTCTCAGTAGACACTGTACAATAGGCCTTTCTATATGGGTCCAGCACCCAATAAACTATGTTATTTACCCCCTTTCCCACTGCTCCACAATCCAATCATCATTTTTCATCACTTTCTATCTTTCTCTTTATCTGCATATGTATATAAATGAGTTATATACTTCAAAGCTAGAATTTTATACTAAGGAACAGCAGCTAAATAACCATATGCACAAAAAGTACAGATTAGCTCAGGTTATAGCTTGTACAGGCTTCAGTTACATACCATTGTTGATGTGGAGATTATTTGTCTAACACACAATGATTTCACTGCATAGGCACAAAGGAGGAATAGCTAGCTTAGCACCCTCCTGAAACTCTATCTACTCAGTTGCTGATGGTAATCACACAGATACAGAAAGGTTTCTGTCTGCTACTCATTAGATGTAGCAATTAAGAAAAAGAGAGGTGAATTTCAAAGAAGTACCTTCCTTTGGCTGGCTACAGTTTTAACAGCTGTCTTGCCAGCCTAATTGTATGTGTAAGCTTTAGATGAAGAATTACACACACACACACACACACACACTTTAGTAGCACTCATATTTACTGCCTTTATGGCATTTTGTTCTTTATTACTTTACTGGGTATATCGGTATGTTAAATAATACCTGTTTCTACATCTTTTTGATTGCATAGATGTTAAAAAAGCATCTAATATGATTTGGCTATTTGCAGAAAAAGAGAATTCTAAACATTAGCAAATCTGCCCAGGATATGCAGTATAGCATATTAACAAATGTCATTTTTGACGCTGTATCAGCTAATGTTAGTTTAAATTTCACTTTTTCACTTCTTTCATTTTTCTTTCTATCTATAACTCATGCAAAAGTGTAGATTGATAACCCAACACTTTTTTAAACAGTCTATTGTTTAGATTTTAATTGTTATTCTTTCTGAAAATGTGCTATCAATGGCATCAATTTGCAGTGTTGTTAATGTATAGAAAAAACATTAAATTACAAAAAATATAGTATGATATTGTTAACATAAAAAAAGTTTCTAACCAACACAAATCTTTCATATCTTTTTTTTCCCCCAAGTGTCTTTCCAACTTATTCAATTTTCACTATTTGTTCTTTATGTCAGGAAATAAACAGATTGCTTGAGTGCAACATACAGGTTTGTTACTTCAAATGATAACATACTGTATTTCTAGATCACACATTGATATTTGTTATTTTGTAAGAATCAAATTTTAAATAATAGTGGTAATGAGAAAATGTGGCTTACTTTTCAATTACTGAAATAATCTCTAGGAAAACAACAACATGCTACACAAAAGATATGTAACATTGGTTTTGACATTGATTGGGCTTCTCTTGAAAGTAGAATGTTAACTTATGTTTTTTAAAGTACTAGGGGGCTCTGCCCCCTGCTCACTTCGCTCGCCAACCCCCGTGTGGGCAGTACGCATTAGTCATTTACCGGATCTGCCGCTTGCGACGAATCATACTATGCTTTTGGATAAACACGAATATCAACTCTGTCATTGATATCTCCGTCTTTCGAAACTATTACTGCTGACAATTTGTCACATGTTGGTTTATTATATATGCGAGTGTGATCTTTCAGATTCATATAGAAATCCAAGAAAACTTTTTTGTCCATGTTTTTCAGTTAAATTTCATGTAAAGTGCAATACTTTTGGATGTATGGATTTGTATCCATTATTGAAATTAAACTTGTAGTAGCTCTGTTATATCACCTACAGTATGTTCATATATTTGATCTCTTCTTGCTGTTCCGTTATTTCACTGAGTAATAATTTCCATTTGTAAGAGCTAATGCAATCTTTGCTATCAGTTTTTTGAGCCTTTTGAATTTTAGTACTTTCATAATCTCTAACCTGCTCTGCATGTGTATTACGCCAACATTTTTTAACCTCTTTATGACGTTTTACTTTGTTTTCTACTCTTTGTCTTTTCTTCTTCTATTGTTTGTCTTTTATTTCCGCCCCTTCTTGGAACTGTTATTTTTTCAATTCATATCTTAGCACAAAGTATCGTCTCACGGGACGTGAAATTATCTCTCTAAAAATGTCTCAGCTCGTTTCTCTGAAAAAGTCTTGTCTCATCCCAAGATTTTTTTATATATAATAGAGAGATATGTTTTGGTAAAAGTAACAAATACAAGAACAGTTACGGGCATAAACACTGGCTTTAGTAAAAGATTAGATGAGCTCACCTGTCAAAAAGGGGAAAACGTCTCCTTTAAGTAGGGTAGCAGGTTGTGTGGCCTGGTGAGCCTCAAGACCACAGGGTTTAGTCTTCAGTATTCATTGTGTGATCCCGAATATGTCACACTAGTTATCCAATGTTAGCCATATTTTAGGAAACATTTTACTATTCTAGGTACATAACAGTGGTGTACCAGCTATTTTTATGAATTGGTAGAAAAATTAATTGTTTGATTTTAATAGTTACAAAATGACATGAACATATTCAAATGTATATATTCATGCAATTTTCTGATACTTTCTACTAATATTAATAGTTAAGAAGGGAGGAAACTCTATTCACCAATCGAGTCTGGAATGAAGATTATAAATATCATACATTTTATGAATTCTTGTTGAGGGAAGACTGTTTATATCTGGATGCCTCTTCTGGCCATTTTTGGTTTTTTACCTCTCTGGTTTTCACTGTTTTATTCTGTAAAAGTTCTCATTTTAATTGTTTTACAATCTATATTGCAAATTTCTTCCACACTGAGCTGGACTGGCTAGATGTACTTTTTAATATTTAATTGACTTTATATAGTACATTGTAGCAAGCACAAAACAAATCATATATGGATACAATCAGCACAACATCAACACAGATTCCACATCAGTCTCCCCACCCATCACATGCTTAACCAAAAGAGTTCAACTATTGTTACAAATTAAAAAAAAAAGAGAACTTACCTAGTTCAATGTTACACTCACATTTATAGTTCACCTGAGGATGCAGAGAAGAACTGGGGAACTCCTTCCAAATAGTTTTAAAATGTTATTGTGGTCAGATGAAGACTGAAAAAAAAGATATTATGATTGAATATATAGAAGTAAGCAATGGACAAATCTACTTGCATTAAAGACTGAAAGATAACAACCTTTTAAAACCATTGTTAAACTGCCTGGAGGATATCAAAGCCTGGGTGGCCTTACATTTTCTAAACTTTACTAAGAGTAAAACTGAGGTCCTCATTTTTTGACCCAGTGGAAATAGTGTTTCCTACCATTTTAACCTAGGTTCCTTAGAATATTTTAAGTCCTCCGCAGAGAATTTGGGTGTGATTGACTATTTTAAAGTGGACAATCAAATTAGCTCTGTATTAAAGTTAAGCTTTTTCCAATTATTACTTTTATCTAAAATCAAGCCTTTTTTATCATTTGATAATTCTGAAAAAGCTGTACATGCTTTTATCTCATCGCAGCTCAATTACTGTAATGCTGTGTATCCATGGGTCAGCCAGGCTTCCCTCTCCCGCTTTTAGCTGGTACAAAATGCTGCAGTACATTTACTAACAGGCACTCAAAATCGTGACCATATCACCCCAATAGTCACATCCCATCATTGGCTTCCCATACAGTTTAAGATGAAATTCAAGGTTCTCATGTTTACCTTTAAAGCTATAAAGGGATTGGCCCCCACCTACGTTAGTTGACTGGATTATGCTTTACACTCCAGAAAGGTCCTTCTGGTCTGCTGATTTGTGTTTGTTGACTGCTCGAAAGTGTAGGCTAAAACAGAGAGGAGACCAGGGTGGTATTTTCCGCACGTCACTTAAATCATCCTAGATCAGATGCATCATCTTGGATGAGTTAATGCCGGTGAAACTCATCCGGGATAAGTCGGTTTTTCAAACGCAGCCATGTAGTAGATTAGTCTAGCTGGATCTAATCATCCGAGATGAATGCACGTGCCCGAGCTGATTGAAAAGCCCATATATATTAATTCTAGAAAACATGATCTGCAAGTCTTTAATAGGCTGTAACAAGATGATGAAAGAACGGGTGCATTTTTTTTTCCACACAAGCGGAGCAGGACATTTTTATTAGAAGTATATGAAGAATTTTAAGAATTAATATGCACAAGGGGTAACACTGCAAAAGCAGCCCAAACCAGAAAAGACGGCTGGCAAAAAGTGGCCGACAAATTAAACACTAAGTAGTGTGCATTGTACTTACTGAATGCAGCGTTTCATTTCCTATGTGTCAGATTAGTTATTATAATTAAAGAGTTGTTGACATAAAGAATCATATATAATATTAAAAAAAACATTAATTTTAAAGCTAATAAGAAGGCAGACAAGCAAAAAACAGGTGGAGGTCCACGAGGTCCAGACCTAACCCCTGCAAAAGAGTTGGCTCTCCAGCAAAATGCCCATCGCCCTGTTTCTGAGGGCATTCCAGAACCAGTGGCAGGATGCAGTGGTCACTTCATTTCAGGTAAATAATGGTCATTGTATATATTTGTCCTCAATGTGTGCCATAGTTATGTTCCATATAGCCCTCTTTTTTTTTTTTTTTGTTGGGTCAGTTGCAGGGAATGTCATATCCCTAGAACTTGTGTCTAACCAACAAGATATTGACGAAGGTCAAATATTTGATGAAGACACTGTGTCTGATTATTCATCAGGAGGAGAGGTACATTTTCCAAATAATGTTTGATCAAACTCTGATCAGTCCCATGTGCCCCAATCAGATTTGGAAATCCTGGGTAATGAGAATGTTAGGCTGATTGTGAGATTCTTTATGGAACTGTGGGTGTTTTTGCCACAGGTGTCCAAAAAACACTATGAAAACCCGAAGAAAATATTTCGGAGCCAAACAGACTTTACGAATTGCCTGGCAAACTGCACTTTTAGATAGATTTTCCACATCGCCTACAGTATATAAAAAAGTGCCGCTTGCAGAAAAGCTCAAAGCAATGCATACTGTCTGTGTGGTTGTGAGAGCCCGACTTCGCCTAGTTTGACTTCGAATATAAGGTGCTTATAAATCTTTGAGGTACAATATTCCCCCTCGGCTAAAGCGGTATCTTTCGTAAAGAATTTCCTCCGGTAACAATAAAGGATCTTGCCGATCGCGCAAAACCCTCTCTGTATGAAATTCTCTTCTTATAATTTGCGCACCAAAATCAATTGGTTGCTTATTCATGAACGGTGAAGCCATGACTGAATGAATTCCATGCACGGAAACTGATTAAGTGTGTGAGCTAATCCTTGTTTACAGAGATTTGGATGTTCTGCTATGACAACACATCCAGCAAGAGGTTTGAAAAACCGACAGATCCAGGATTATTCCAAATCGTCAACAATTACATCTGGCTAAACGAGTAATCCACATACGAAAAATACCCCCCGGGGCCTTCTCTGTTCTGGAACTTTGGAATGGTTTACTCCTGCATGTTAGGATGGCTCCTTCATTGCCTGTTTTTAAACCCTGTCTTGAAACATACTTTTATTCCCTGGCTTTTAACTCAGTTTAAAGCTGTTTTGCCTTTGCCCTAATTTTAAAATGTTATCTTCCATTATTTATTCAATTGTTTTATTTATTGTTATTTAAATTACATGGTATATGCTCTTTGGGTTCAAAACTGATTGTTTTAAACGTGCTCTATAAATAAACATGAAATGAAATGAAAGCTATTATAATTTTACTGCCATATTAATATTATTTCTCTTGTTAGGAATTAAGTGTTAATTATTCAGATGTCTGATGTATTGGAGGTATTTATGCTTGCCTCCCTCTGGAAGGCATCTGAATCTGTTACTGTGGTAGTCTTCCTTCCATAATGTAATCCATCTTAAAATATCTGCATCATAGATTAATTGTCCCTCCAGCAATTCATCTGACTTGTGGAGTACTGCTGAACAGTTGTTTAAATCCTGGTTTGCTGCAGTCTCCTGGCTCTTTTTTCTCTTAAATGATTTTTTGTTTTTATCTTTTCTACTGTGGTTTGATTGTGTACCTCTTTTCCCCCACTTCTGTTGATTATCCCAAAATAGGTATCTCTTGTGATGGGTCACATAAGAGTAGGCTGGTTATCTTTTTCTATTATGGTTGTTTATTGTTGTACAATATATTTTATTATTTTGTTTTTGATTAAAACAATGCCTTAAAAATATATGTTTAATTAGAAACTATTAAAATCTTAGCAATGTATAGGTTTACAGCTGTTAGAGAAAATTTTTATGTTTAGGCTGCCATATTTTGTAGTGTAGAGGGGCAGGAAAGTAGGGTTAGCATACATCTGGGTCTCCCTGGAAAAGTCCTCTTTCTTAGGTGCCTATCTAGGTGTCTGGGTGGATTTTACAACACTGTCAGTTTGTCTGGGTTTTTCATACTGCCACCATTGTTCTCAAACGGGTTTAATTTATTTCAATTCTCATCCTTTTTTTGTAAGTTTTACCTACTGTATTATTCCTAACAAACATCAGATGAACTCGTAACATCGGTACTATAGACGAGTGGTTCGCAAACAGTGCACTGCATATGTTATGTAAGTAATTACAAAGACCCCCCATCGCCCCCAGTCTTATTTGGGAAAAAAAAACCTCAATGGGGGGCATCACTCCCCAGTCTGACATGGAGAAAAACTCCAAGAGGGAATTTATTTTAAGTGTACTCTTTTTTAGACTTTTTACCTTATTCTATGCCAGTCCTGTTATTTTAAGACATTACTGGTTATAAATCTCTGCTGGTGAAACTTTCTATATTTCAGGCTTCCTTATGTAGGGATAAAAAAGTGTAATTTCAATTTGAGATTCTTGAGACCCTGGCATCTGCCCCAACTGCGCTGCGCTCATTAACCCTCCATCTGCGCAGTGCAGTGAAATGGCCAGGATCTGGTTATCCACTGCCGGTTCATCTACAAGTTCGCAGGCTCACCATGTAACGTGTCTGTCACCCATTGGTTGATGCAGGGAACATTTAAAACCAGCTGCTGACCTGGGTGTGTGCTCACTTTCTGTCTCCTCTCTTGTGCAGGAAAGTTATCTGTTCTTTTGATTTGAGAGGGGAGTGAATGCAGGGCGATTATTATTACTGCTTGTATGCTGCGTGTGTTTAAGTGACAGCTCCCATTTGAATTTAAATGCTTTAAAAATGTTCCTGTCTTTGCAACAATAAAGCTGATTTTTTTCGACAAGCTGAACTCACCTCCTTCTCCCTAGTGCAATTCTGTGACCCACACATGACAACATTAAAAAGCTATTTTTCTTATTTTATCTAGTAAAATTAAATCACATACAAAAAAATACCAAGAGGGAGGTCTTGCATAGATGGATCCCCAACAGCTGCAAAACATTCCTGTTCCACTGGAGCTGGATGAGGCCCCTCAGGTACTCTTGCCCTTATCTGTCCCAGAGATGTGCATGTGAAGATGGCTCCTTCAGACGACCTGGAGGTTTTTTTATTCTATTTTGAATGCACTGTCATGATGATGCACTCGGACAGGGGAGGTTGGGCAGCTATTTTGGCCCCTTTTTTGACTGGGGAGGCCCTACAAGTCATGCAAAACCTTCCTTCTGAGAGACTTGATGATTATGATTTCCTGAAGCAGCAAATCCTTCTTTTTACGGCTATGAGCACCTTGTTCAGGGGGCGCAAGTTCTGACTGTGGCAAATTGATCCTAATCACCCTATTCGGGGACAGGTTCAGGACTTAGTAGACCTCATCCAAAGCTGGTTCTGTGGAGACACCTTTGAAGTGAACATATTGAGGAAAAGCTTGCTTTTGACGCTGTGTTGTCTGGGAGAAGCGACGACCTCTGTAATGAGATGCTCCGGAGCAATATCAAAACTCTGTTGGAACTGACCCACAGATTGGAAGAGGCCCAAGCCACATGGAGTCAGAAGGGCCACCCTAGTCTGGCTTCTACTCCTGTACCACCGTTACGTGCCCACGTATTGACTGCCGGTTCAGCTACAAGTTCACAGGCTCACCACGGAACATTTCTGTTGCTGTTGGTTGATACTGGGGACATTTTAAACTGGTTGCTGACCTGGCGGTGTGCTCATTTTCAGTCTCCTCTCTTGTGCAGGAAGGCTGTCTATTCTTTTGATCTGAGAAGGGAGTGAATGCAAGGCGATGTTATTGTCACTGCTTTTATGCTGTGTGTGTTTAAGTGACAGCTCGCGTTTGAATAAATGCTTTGAGAATGTTCCTGTCTTCACAATGAAGCTGTTTTTTTCAGAAACTTGGACTCACCTCCTTCTCACTTGTGCAAGTCTGTGATCCACACATCACAACATTAAAAAGCTATTTTTCTTATTTTATTTTAAAAATAATTATCAAATACAAAAAGTATATGCTTTTAAGCTTGAATGTTTAAGGTTTAAATTTATGAACTCTGTATCTTTGAAGTCAGACCTAATATTCTTGCAAGAGACTTTAATAGTAAATATCAGCTAGAAAGATTAGGCTTACTATAACACAGTGCCATTTTAGAATCATACAATTTCCTAACTTCTTCAAAGTTGTGGAACCATGCAAATTCCTACTGACAATAACTAAGTTCAGGATTCAAATCTGGGATCGTAGATCCCTGAGGCAGCAAAACCACCCACATTCTCTTACTTTTGTGTTTCAAATAAAGTATGAAAATATGAACAAAAGTCTAACATATTGTGAAAGTTTATCAACTAACTGTATGCTCTTGGTTTAATCTAATTTTTGAGTAGTTGTAGACAGACAATATCTGAGTGCACTCAACCCACTCTAAACTGATTTAAGTTCTCAAATTCATTAACAAATGTTGAACAAAATTAATTTAGACATGTGAATACGTAATGATGGAACTTGACCCTTGCAGTTATTCTTATTTTGAATTAATTTGAGGAGTAACCAATAAAAATGACACATTCTTACATAATCTACTTATTGGAAGACTTAATTTGTGTTACAAATTTCTAATTATATTTATAATTAAATTAACTGTACTTTCTGTGTGAAAAATTATACTTTTAGAAGTTAATGAGTATTTTTAAGTGCATCACATAATTTAGATAATTTGTTTAATTGAACAGAAAAATTATGCACGGAGTAAATGTTTAATATATTTATAAAGAAAGCACTTTGCATGAAACATATTTTTTGACGAAATGTTCTTTGGTCCTAAAATTCCATCATTACTAGGACTACAAAAAGTCCCTCAGTTTTACCAATAGAACACATTAACCTTATTATCAGGGAAGAAACCATCATGTTTATTTATGTCATAAACATAATTAATATTAAAGTTTCGTTTTCTGGTAGAATTGTAAATGCTGCTAAAAATTTAAAATATCAATATGTAAAATAATTTCACTCTTTATTTTTACAAAAACTCACCATCACTATACACTATATAATAATGCACATACAAATCTCCTCTATTGAGTTCCTATTAATTTTGTGTAATAGAGGTGGTAGAGGATCACAGGACACGCTCATGCACACCACCTGCACTCATTCATACAGTGCCATATTTTTAGTTTAGAGCAAGAGCCTGTGCAAGTTGGAGCAAAGATCTAAGAGCTTATCTAGAATCTTTGGAGAAGGACAGCAAGATACTGACTAACATAACAAGAGAGTAACAGAGAAAGAGAGAGAGTATCCTAATTGGGTTCACTTTTTCTGCTAAGCATATAGATCAGTTTTCTCTATAGGAGGGCTTTACAGTTGACCCCTCTCTCTGATCTGTCAGTTTAGTGTATTGTCCAACATGCACTGTACTGTCTGCAACAATGATTTCAGCATTGCCCGTAGAGGGTTAAATGATTGTAAAAGACACACTGAGATGAGTTTAACAGGACTCATGTGTTCATTGTCATAGCCAACATCATTTAAACTAGCTGGCTAGCTGTCAGTGAGCTACGTCATGATGCCAATCTCCCTGTAGACTCACTTAAAATTGTAGTAGAATAAAAATGACTCTATGAGTTGAATATCCATCCATCCATTATCCAACCCACTATATCCTAACTACAGGGTCATGGGGTCTGTTGGAGCCAATCCCAGCCAACACTGTGTTCAAGGCAAGAAACAAACCCCGGGCAGGGTGCCAGCCCACCACAGGGCACACACACCCACACACCAAGCACACACTGGGGACAATTTAGGATCGCCAGTGCACCTAACCTGTATGTCTTTGGACTGTGGGAGGAAACCAGAGTACCCAGAGGAAACCCACGCAGACATGGGGAGAACATGCAAACTCCACACAGGGACGACATGAGTTGAATAATATAAGTTAATATTTTAATGTCACCTTTTCTGAATATAGGCCTACCCAACTTGGTTTACAGAATTACTAAACAAATTATTGCAAAGTATATTAAGGATATACAGTACCTTGTGCTTTTATTTCTATTAAACCACAACATAATAGAGAGCTAATTGCAGAGAGGGCTGCTCAAGTATTTCACAGTTATTTTCAGCAGAAAACCAAAGATTGGCAGAGAAGGTGACTACAGCTGAGGTGTACTTTACATCTTCCATTGTTGAGTATAACCTGCTATTTGAAGTGTGTAAACACCTTGGTAAAAATTAAGAGACTCGCCAAACTTGCAAATAGTTGGGGGATTACCCTGTATAATGTCCAGTGGACTAGCAAAAAAATTGCAAAAAATTTGGAACAAATAAAAAACATTTGAAAACACATACCAGTAAGTTGGAGGTTTTTATACAAAATGGCTGGAAGGAAGTATGGCTGGAAATGGCATCACAACAGAAAGGCGGAAATGAGGTCATCAGCCTGAGACTGGAAGTTGACGTTATTAAGATGAGCCAGAAGTGACATCAACATACTGGGACTGGAAAAGTGACATCATCAATATGAGCTGGAAGTGACATCATCTTTGGGAGTCGGAAGCAGAAGAAAAGCCTTGGCTGGAACGCCATTTTGTGGATCCAGAAATGAAGGTGGTAAGTGCGGAATTTCATAATTTTTCTTCCGTAGGTCTGGTGAAAGAAGGAGAGAGGCATTAATGCTTGATAATAACCCTTAATCTCTTAATTCACTCAATTGCAATGTAATGATGGCAAAAACAACTGTCTTATCAAGAGTGAAAGTACAGCCCCCTCATATTTACAATATTGACTGTCCGAGTCACTGGTCAACTTTTGTGCCACAACTGCTGCCAGGGAGCTCTCAATGTTACCTGAAGAACTGCTCATTGATATTTACTACTACTTTGAGAAAAGTTCCAAACAAACAGAATACCTAAAACATTTTCAAGAATTCTGCAATGTGGCTCAGTAGAGAGTACAAAAGCTTTGCCCTACATGCTCGCTTTTTTTAGAAAAAAGTTTGGACCATCTACTCCACCAATGGTCAGCCTTTAGTGCATATTTTGAGCAATGAGTGAAAATCAGAAGTCATATTCTGAAGAGGCTGAAAGACCCACAAATGAAAATATACGTATGCTTTCTCCGTAACGTGACACAATGTTTTGAGAAATTCAATTTGATTTTCCAAAATAAAACACCACTATCAAGTTGGATCAAAATGTAGAACAGCTCCTCCGTGACATAGCAAGCAGATTTATTGAGCCATAGATATTGGGAGAATAGAACATTCAGGAGATAGATGAGAACAACCCTGAAATTCACTGCCCAGATGAGAAGGTTTTTATTGGGTATTGAGCTAACTGAGGAAGCACAAGAGATATTCTTTTATAAGTTGTCACACATGTGCACATAGAAGGCAGTCAAGGGTCTTAACACTAGAATTACCAAAGCGTATGAAAAAACTTGTATATCCAGCCCACCTTAAATCCACTTGCACTTCCCCGTCAGCATGTCTTGTAAATGTGTTGATAATCTCAAGCAGCAAGCAGCCTGCTGTCCCATCCTCCCACCGCCACAGAAATGGCAAAAACCTCTCCCAGCTCAAGCCTTGTTTATCAGGGAGTCAGGTACTTCGAGCTGTATAGGCTAAACAAATATGTTGTTATTTGGAACACATGCATTTCATGTGTGTTCCGTGTCTACAAAGATCTACAGTATTTAAGTGTAGGATGATAGGAAATGCAAGAAATGTTGAACACATACCTAAAAGAAAAACTTTTTTTATGTTTTAGTACTAACGACAAAATTTTGACGTGAATTGTATAATGCGTGAAGACTGAAGTCCAAATATTCAAATAAGCATAATGTACAAATGTAACAGAACAAGTGTGCTTTTATTCAAGACTATAACCGAAGAAAAAGAAAATGGGTTAGTGTGGCTTGTTGTCGTGATTTCTTGGTAAGAACTGCTGACTCCTATTCATTAGGTCATGGGTTCGAGCCTTCCTGCGCCTCAAAATAAACATTTTGAGTAGTGAGCTGCTCTTATTGTTACTATTATACAATAAAAACATACATTTGATTTGATTCTGTAACAAGCGGTGTCAATGTATGGTACTTTTTTATTCACTTTTACTCTCTCAGTCACGTTCACGCTCACCCCGATCTGACACTGTTTGTTTTCAAATAAAGATGTGCTATAACAGAGGTAAACCCAGATGAGGATGAGGGATCGGAGAAAGAGAACAGAAGTCTTCCCCACAAGAAATGTCCACTAACATATAAAATCAACGCAGCTGCATGAGGCATAAAGGCGAAAGATAGCACTGTTTGGATGCACCAAGAGGTCGGGCGTCACCCTGCCAGTCAGTCTGCCCCACACCTGTCCTTCAATGAAACAGCACGGCTTACAGAGCTCACCAACATATCGTGCAAAGTTCAGTTTGTGATTATGTTTTGTGATGGTCTTTACATAAGAAACATTTATATCTTACTTATATAAAAGCCAGGTTGAATGGTTTTTACCTCGATTTATTTACTTTTCTTCCTACAGCATAAAGTCACAAGTAGACTACAGAGCTTCCTCTGTTTGATTGACATTTTCTGTTAGCGCAAGTCTGAATTGCACCCTTCTTTTACTCACTCAAATCTTTTCTTTTTAACTCATTTGACATGATGAATAGATGTTTTTGAATTCCTATTAAATTTAAGGTACTTCTAGCAGTGTTTTTTTCATCCAAACTGGTCTTATTGCAGGAGGACAGTGATGGCCCCAGCACTGGTTTTTATACTTTTCTTTGTTAAATAAGATTTTGTTCAGGTGATCACCTAATTAGTACCTCATTAAGTAAAATGAGGTGTGCTTATCTTGGAATTCCATACATATACATAGAGATGCTGATTTAAGAAATATTTAAAGTTGTCTCTTAATTTTTACTGGAGCTGTATATATAGAATATACACTTTGTATGGAAGATCCACACACAATGGCAGAGCATACAGGTTTCACACAACAACATACAGGAATCAAATATTAGCCCCTGACAGCAGATTCATGAGGCAGCAGTATTATTTCCTGTCCATTTGAAATCTCCATAATGTTTACTTTGTAACTAATTTGCAAGTCTTCAACAATATTTTTTGTCATATCTTAGTGCAAATCTAATGAATAAACCTCCGTCATTAACTCCAATTCAAATTAAATATTGTAAAACAGAAAAACAAAAACATAAAACTTACTCTCATTCATTCAGAGTCAGTTTGATATTTGGGAAATATAGGGAAAAAAAGAGGGACAAAGAATGTGCTAACCCCAAAAACACAATGGCATTGGCTGAGAATTCACCCCATGCAATAATGTTTCATTTATAATACAGCAGATTTCCAACAGAAAAGGAAAAAGATCCCTCACAAATACTGACATAACAAACTGTCAGTTTTTGGCTGAGACAAACAGTGAGCAGCCCAGGCAGACAAGATGGGTTCTAAGTGTTCATGAAGAGGCTGTGGTTGTGTAAATGTTACTGTAGGTATCACTTCTGCCTGCATCTGAAGGTGTTAATCATATCCTTAATATAGTTTTGAGGGAGTTAACTTTATATTCAGTAACAGTCACTCACAATTGCTTAGCCTGAAAGCTCAGGCACTCACTTTTAGGGTATTTTGTAAGCATGTACGCTTCAAGTTTGCTGAAGTATGATGGAGCCCTAAGTCTAATCCTTCATATTATGTCCCAAATGTAATGAAATTAAATAAAACCTGGACTGTCATATGAAAAAAAATCATCAGTATGTTGCTTAATTTGATCAAATAGAACATGTGTTAATGAAAGTTGTGCAGCGTTTCAATGGGAAGCACAACCCAGTAGAAAGGCAGCACGAGATGGATACACATTACTTCATAAATCTGGAGATACTGGCCAAGGAGGTGGCCTTGGAATAATTCATTGTGACAAAATGCAGATCGCTTCTAAAAATGTAGGCTACTTCACATCCTTTGAGGTAAATATTAAAACAGATTCCAGCACAATTATAGTGCTAGCCTACAGAGCACCAGGGCCATATTCATTGTTCATGACTGAATTTGGCAATCATTTATCTGATTTGGCTATAAATTATGATTGTGTTTTGCTGATGGGGGATTTATTGTACACAATGACGAGGAAACTGACACGTAGCAAATGTCTTACTTATTTGTCAAATTCAGTAAGATTTTGTCAGATTGTCAAAGGTCCAACTCATAGTCATAACCACCAATTAAAAATTATAGAACCATGATAAATTTACCCAAACTAAAAAACTTGAAAAAGTAGTCACCAGTTAGCTTCAGTCACACCTTTCACATCAAAATTTATTTGAGAAATTCCAGTCTGGCCTCCGCACCGGTCATAGTACAGAAATGGCACTAATATAAACAACACTCTGATATCCTCTGATGAAAGAAATTCCACTGTAATTGTGTTGTTAGACTTACTGTAAATGCAGCATTTGACACCATTGACCATTCTGTTTTACTGCACAGGCTGAAAAATGACATTGGGCTCACAGGAAATGTCCTTGTCTGGTTTAGTTCTTATTTATCAAATCAGTTCCAGTACGTACAGAAATGTGCAGACAGTACTCCATCATTATACACAGAAGTGAGATATGGTGTCCCGCAGGGCTCGGTACTGGGACCTTTACTGATTTCACTTTACATGCTTCCACTGGGATATATCATTAGAAAACGTGGCATTAATTTTCACTCATACACAGATGAAACCCAGTAATACCTTTCTTTGAGACCAAATGACATTTGATGTTGTCCTTAATTAGATGTGTTAGTGAATTAAAGGAGTGGATCAATGAGAACTACTCATTTTTAAACAGATAAAACAGAGATGATAATTATTGGAGGGAAAGATGCTGATATTTTGTCATTATTTAACTTGGTTGGAATCACAGTTAGTTTTACTAAATTAGCCTGCAATTTATGCATTACATTTAACTCTAGCATGCCATTTAAAGAGCACATTAGAAAATTGTCCAAAATTTGTTTCTTCCATCTTACAAATGTTGGGAAATTAAGGTGTTTTTGAAATATGCAGGTTACTAAGACATTAATTCATGCATTTATTTCTGTTAGGATTGACTACTGTAATGCGGCGTTCAAAGGCTGTTCAAATTGTTCTTTATACAGAATTTAGTTAATTCAGAATGCTGCTACAAGAATTATTACAAGAACAAGAAAATACAAACACATAAATCCAGTTCTTACATCCTTATACTAACTCCCAGTTAAGTTTAGGGCGGATTTAAAAAGCTTCCTTTAACATAAAACCTTAAGGCCTTGTTCACATGGACGTTAAGTTTTTGGATAAACGAACTTGCTCTGAACGTCCTAGACGTTTATGTTGCATTTTGTGGTGGCAATCGATTGACTTCTACACCGGCGTTCGTTTGTCTCTGTCTAACGCCAGCCTACAGCCCAAATTGTAGTTTGTGTGTTAACCTGTGGAGGCAGTGTCGGGAACTGGATATGAAAGCCCTTGTCGTTTTATTTGAGGTGCCTCCTTTCAATATGGACCATTTTGCTATGTTAGATATTAATCTTCTTGTTTTAAAAATACTCGTATACGGCGACGTAGGGAGAGAAAAATCACCGCCGTTACTGGGTTCATCCTCTGACTGCACAACGTTGGGTTAAAGCAGTGCTTCTCAATTATTTTCTGTCATGCCCCCCCTAGGAAGAAGAAAACATCTCGCGCCCCCTGCGCGACTATAAATAGTATCATTTGTATATAAAATTGTTATAAGTACACCTCTGCATAACACTGTATCCTTATTAACGTATAAGAGAATAAAAAAAGAAAGAAATATGGACCAATTTACAACAAAGAATAGCTTTATTAAATGTAACAGAAAAGATTTAAAGTGCATTCTAAATTTAAAAAATTAAAAGAAAAATAAAAAAGCATGTTCCCCGAGGTCAAACGCGACCCCCTTGACGGAGCCACGGGGGCCGCCCCACTATTTGAGAAACACTGGGTTAAAGGAAGTTTTTTTGTGCTTTATAAAGAAATGCGAACATTTCCGCGCAAGTTTTTTAATTACTGTCGGATGTTGGTTTCCACTTTTGATTGTCTGCTGCAGCTGGTGCAATGCCACATTGCACGCCGATCAACCAATATGCGACTTGGTGTTAGCCCCGAAGAGAGACTACTTGTCACTTTGAGGTAAGGAAACAGTAGTCGAGTGTGCGGTTACACCGGTGTTATGCACTGAAATGCCCCCCCGCCATGGATTGCCACCCCTACATAATCGTTATCAAATATTATATTAGAACATAAATTAATAGGTTCATGGTTTACAAATTACATGAGACAATAAAATAAAATAAGCAATATGAAAATATATATGTTGTATATGAAAACATAAAAATATTAATATTTTTTCATATACAACATGTAAACATATATATACGGTCCTCCGAAGCGTAAAATAAACGCGCAGAAAACGAACTAGAAGCGGTTTCCTTGCGTTCGTTGGGTTTTGAACGCCAAGAAAAAGCTGCATGCAACGTTTTTTTGATGCCGTATAAACGCGCTGCCGGACAAACGCACGTCACCAAAGCCCGTGTGAACACTCTCATTGACTCCTACGTGTAGAAAACACTCTGCGCTTGATCCGCGCTCACCGGATGCTACGAACGCAAAAAAAACGCTTGATTTTAACGCCCGTGTGAACAAGGCCTTAATGACCAAGGCTCTACTTACTCATCTGAACTTATCATTACTTACAAACCAGAGTGCACATTACGATCTCAAGATGCTAGTCTGCTTATGATTCCAAGGATTAAAAAATAACAGTGGAAGGTCAAGGTTTTAGTTACAGGGCCCCGAAGCTGTGGATTGGTCTGTTTGCTACTATAAGAGATGCCCCTTCGGTCTCAGCTTTCAAGTCCCGGCTGAAGACTCACTACTTCAGTTTAGGATATCCTGAATAGAGCTGCTGATTGGCTTTGCATACTGCATCTCTGTTGTTAATTATTAGTACTAAAACATAAGTAATATGATATTTATAATTTGTTACTAACACTCACCTATTCTGTTTTTTTTCTCGGTAATCACATGTGACACTTGGTGCCCCTTCCCAACTACCAAGTTGTTTGCCTTCCTATGTAAAAGTCATCTCTAATAAAGGAGTACTGGAATCATCAGGTAAAAGGGTCCTTTCATCAAACTGGCCGGCCCAACACTGACTCAGCTGTAGAATGGCCAATAGTAAGAAGGCAGCTTGTTGGTCAAGGTCGTTAGGATTCTGAACAAAATCTAAATCAGGAGTGGCCAACCCGAGGCTCTTGAGTGGCATGCGGCTCTTTGCCTGGTTTCATGCGGCTCTTACGTTCATATCGAAGTTTGTGTTTTTTTTTAATGTTTGTGTTCGCTTCACTTGAGTTCAGTACAGTATTTTCGTCAAATGCGCATGTGCGTGAGATGAAAATACCGCAAAGTTTCCTAGTAGGGGCAAGATCATTTAAGCAAACAATTTGTGTCAAGTTTGCTCTCAAAATGGCAGGGAAAAATTGCACAGCAAAACGAAAATATGAAGATGAACACAGGTCGTTTTTAACAGAATGGGGGAGTTTATATTTTTTTGTTGAACGTAATGGCAAGCCATTCTGCCTTATATGTTAGGCGTCATTAGCGCATTTCGAAGCTTCAAATCTTCTGCGCCACTTTAGCTCACTCCATGCTAACATCGACCAGGAATTTCAAAAAGGGACTGAACTCCGCAAGCACGAGTTGGTCACTTTGAAAACTCAGGAAATAAAGCAGATACAGTTTTTCCGAAAATTTACAAAGCGCTCAGAGACTGTAATGCTTGCATCGTATCAACTAGCTTGGAACATTGCGCGGGCTAAAAAGCCATACAATGGAGGGGAGTTCATTAAAAAAAAATGCGTCAGTGACGTTGTTGAAATCTTGTCTCGTGAAAACGACAAACTAAAACGCATGGTATCAGACGTCCAACTGTCCCGCCACACTGTTGAACACAGAATATCGGACATTAACACGGCTATTGAATTACAGTTGCACTCTGACCTTCAAGCATGTGAGTATTTTAGTGTCGCATTGGATAAGAGTTGTGACATACAAGACAAGCCTCAGTTGCCAATATTTGCACGGTCTGTGTCAAACGATTTTTTGTGATCAAATAAGAACTCCTTGATATTGTGCCATTAAAAGACAGAACCCGTGGCATAGATGTGAAAGAAACAATGATGGCTGTATTTGCGAAAGCAAAACTTACCCATTCAGAAATTAACTGCAATAGCCACAGATGGAGCGCCAGCCATGATCGGATCTGTGAATGGGCTTGTGGGGCTGTGCAAAGCTGACCAAACATTTCCAGAGTTTTGGAATTTCCACTGCATCATCCACAGGGAGCATCTCGTGTCTAAATCATTCAATTTAGACAACGTCATGAAGCCTGTGATGGAAATCGTCAACTACATCCACATACATGCACTTAACCACAGGCATTTCAAGAATCTCATCGCTGAGCTGGACCAAGGGCTTCCAGGTGACCTGCCACTGCACTGCACTGTGAGGTGGCTGTCAAAAGGCCAAGTACTCTCTCGCTTCTTTGAGCTTTTGAATGCCATGAAACTGTTAATGGAAGAGAAGGACAAGGACTATCCCAAGCTCTCTGACCTCAAGTGAATTATGGATCTGGCCTTTTTGGTCCACATGCTGTGTCACTTTGAAAGACTGAACTTGACCCTGCAGGGTAAGTTAAAAATACTGCCTGACCTGGTGCAAAGTGTGTTTGCGTTTGTCAACAAACTGAAGCTGTTTAAGGTGCATATTCAAAAGGGAGATTTAAAGCATTTTCCCACTCTTCTAAAAGCCAGCGGGCAAGTCACCAGCGCCGCCCTGAATAAGCAAAGAGCCAGATATGCAAAACTGGTTGAAAACCTGCATGAAAGCTTTGTGACCAGGTTCCGTGATCTACAACTGAAAAGGTCACAGATTACATTCCTCGTCGACCCATTTAATGTGGAGACTGACTGTTTGAAAGCCCCGCTAGTCACAGATGAGTTGGAGATGATCAATCTTTGTGAGAAGGACCAACTGAAACCTGCTTTAAGGGAAGGGACCATTGAGTTCTGGAAAAGTGTGCCAATGGAAAAATACCCCAATGTGAAACGGGCTGCGCTTAAGATACTGTCAATGTTTGGGTCAACATACGTCTGCAAATCTGTGTTTTCTACCCTGAAACACGTGAAATCAAAGCATCGATCTGTTCTGACTGACACCCATGTGAAAGAATTGCTTCGAGTGGCAACAACAGAATACATGCCAGATTTGAAGAGGATTGTTCAAGGCAAGGAATGCCAGAAGTCCCACTAAGCAACATGCATAGTAAAAGCAAAACACTATTGTAAATTATTAGATTTTTGTTTGTGGACTTGGTTGAACTGAGAGTTTGTGTGTGTGTGACAGTGCACACAATGTTCATTGTTGAAAATGACTGTCCTGTGGTTTTAGTACTGTAGGAGTCAATTTCTGTCATTATCATGTTGGTGTGTGACGTTTACAATAAATCTGGTTGAGCAGAGGTGTGTGTGTGTGTGTGTGAGAGGAAGGGATGGGTGATGTTCATGTGTGCCCATGTGTATGATGTGGCTCTTTGCGGTAACACAGTAAAAAATGTGGCTCTTGGTCTCTGACTGGTTGGCCACCCCTGATCTAAATCATCATATGTGACATAATCTAGTCTTGCATTTTGCTGTGTAGCTTGTACTATTACTATGGTACTATTGTACCATATTCCTGAGGTGGCAATGATAGATTGGTCACCTAGATCAGTGAAGAGGACTACTTCTGTTCTGTTTTGTGTATTGTGTCGTGTTTACCTTATTTTTTGACACCCATTGTACATATTACCTACCTGGAAAGGGGTCTCTCTCTGAATTGTCTTTCCAAGATTTCTTTCATTGTTTCCCTACAACAGTTTTTAATTTTTTGGGGAGTTTTTTCTTGTCTTGTAAGGGAGTCAAGGGTTGCTGTCAAAGCACAGGGCCTTTTAATTCCAATTGCAGTACTCCTTGTGTGATTTTGGTTTATACAAAAAATAAATTGTTATTGTTGTGGTAGTAATTTTTGCTTATTTTCTCAAAACAGTATAATCCCATCTATTAAAATTTAGCCGAGCATGAGCAAAGTGAGTGCATTATTTAAAGGGGGCTATGCACTTGTACCCTCAACAAATCTAAATCAAGCACTGCAACCAGTTTTTAACAATAAAATGACATTGTGTAAGTGTAAATGTTATGGTTTGCATGCAATTACTTTAACTAGAAGGGTAAAAGTGAAAAATAATGCATCAGTTGCTGAATGCAGAGGATTCCCTCACTCCCCTGCCCATCACTGGCTTAATTTTGTCTTTCACAACAGTCAACTGTTTATTGTGCTTTTTGCCAAACATATATTAAGTTGTTCAGATCTCACCCCAAGGTTTACAGGCCTGTTTAAAAGAAACAATGCCATTTGTGTTTTTACAACTACAGCCATGCTTCCCAAACACTGCCATAAAAACAATTTATAGAATACTTCTATCTCTTCCATATAATTAGTCTAAATGCCATCTCCAAATGAAATGTATGCTAGTACCCTCTCATGGACTATTGTCACCCTCTGGTTAAAATTCTAAATGGTACCAAATTCTTCTAGTTTATTTGAAACTGATTAATCTTGTTCAGTAATCAGATATCTAAACAGTCTGTTATTGAAGAGGAATCATGTTACTTTAGGTTACTTATATCATTGTTATGTTATATTTTGAAGCCTGTGCTCTTTTTTCTTGTCATTTTGTATTTTATGTAACACAGTACAAACTTAAATTTTTTTTTTATTTTTTACAAAATAATAAAAAATAGAAAGTGAACCCAGAATGGAATGTAGTCATTTCAATGCTGTCTTGCTGCCACCATCTACTGGCAGACAAACATTTGCAATTACTAAGCTTTTTTTTTAATTACCCTTAACTCCAGATGTGGGGGTTTAAAAGATCACCCACTGCTGGTGAACTTCAGGAGGTGATTGCCAAATTGAAAGAAAATTCCAAAGACAAGAAAAATTGGGATGTTCATTCAGCATACTTAGAAATAAGCAAATATGTTGTGCCATTGTTTTAGGAAATAATTTCAAACATTTATATTGAGGTCTGCATCTGTTTCATTGATATTTAGTGTTTTTGGAAGTATTTGGAACTTTTCATGTTGTTTTCCACCTACACGGGCAATTTTACTTATATCTTCTAATTTACTTTTGTAAATAAGTGCTTTCAAACTTAAAAGAACTCAAGTGTCTCTGAGTATGTGAAAGTTGTTTATTGTCACGCATGGTATCTTAATGAAAACTTGTATTTTCATTCAAACAACTCATCTATGGGTTGGTGACCATGCAGCAAATTTTCAACTGTTCCACCAAAGCAAAATTAACCTAGGAGAGTACAGAATATGGCACAAAGTTCCCATCCATACACATTATTCATTTTATCAACTAATAGCTGTGAAAAGTCTTGAGTGATATAGTTTGGTCACGTTTTTCATAGACTGTTAGAATACAGACTTTAACAGGGTTCTCTCCATTCAAACTTCAGCACAACAGGGTATTAGAGATCTGCTTGTTATTCGAAGCATGCTCACTATTCTTATTCATGTGCCCACAATAAGATAAAAAATGAAAGAGCTGTCACCTTTGGTGCAGTATAACAGATGCAGCCTTTCAAAGGTTGGTGGACCAAGTCATGAAAGCTACAGAAGCAGTGGCATACTTATCCTCTTGGAAAAATCTTCGGTTCATCTGGCTGCCATTGAATGGAAGTGAATGTCAATGAGTATATAATGTGGTTTGTTTTTAATACAAATATATTTTGCTAAGAAAAATCTCAAAATTAAAAAAAGATAAAAAGAATTATACTATAACAATAACTTAACACATGGTGCTACAGTCCCCCAGAAATAACCTGTAATTTTATATACCCTTCCCACATTATATCATTGAAAACATTGTGGTCTTTAAGATAAAATCAGTCCTAGACTGTAAAAGGCATGTAGAGGAAAACTTCTATATTTTACACAAAACAGAAAATCATTACTGCATTTGTGTTCAATTTATCCTGAAAACAATTTTCAGAGTTAACCATCTTTCTGTGTCCTAGTAGCTTTCATGCTTATGGTGAGTCATGGCGTATTTCAGATGTGATAAGGCAAAGAACAGGACAGGATAGATGTCAGAGGGGGACATTTTTTGTGGTGGTTTCATTTCTCTCTTAGGCAAAGGAACATATAAATATTACATTTAAAACACAGAAGATGAAAAGGCAATAGGCACCCATTGTTGGGACTGGGATGAGAAGTTAAAAGGCAAAATTCCTGGGTAATCCTGTTACTAATTATTGTGATGGCTGTCTACAAGATATAGGTATTTGCTGTCTTGCATATGAATCACCGCTTTGAACTTTTAACTGCTTAAGTATACAAACAATACAAAATTGTGATGAAAGAACTGCTCCTTCCTTAGAAAATGTTTGTATTTACTTGGTTTGGAAATGAACATGTCTGGGGATATTGGTTTGTAATCAGCATATGTGTACTCATTGATAGTTGGCAACAATACTTTTTGTTAACCTGTTTTTACATTATTTGTTAAACCCAGGAAGTTTGGATGTGCCATTGATTTATCCATTGTCCTGTTGATCTAGGCAGGGAATGAAGAAGATTTAAACTTCTGGGCAGAAGAAGGCAGGGTGAGAGATGGTCCACTGAAAGGCAGGGTGAGGGATGGTCCACTAAGAACGCTGCCAAGACACTCACACAGAGCACAGGAGTACGCAGGCAGACAAGCGTACGTGGCTGGTACGACATGAGGCACAAGGACGGCAACACTTACCTCCAGGGAGGAAGAGACAGCTCCACAAGAAGACGGTTGTGGGTCCAGTGAGAGAGGGAAGCCGCATGAAAGGACCAAGCAAAGCTGGCGGACGAGAAGTGAGGCGTGCCTAGGTCATAGCAACACAAGGAGCCCAGAGTGGAAAAAAAGAATGACGAAGAAACGCTGACAGGGATTCCACGATTTGACAAAACTTCTGTTGGGAAACGAGTGTCCAGTGAACAGTGTGCATCCGTTGACAGTCAAACAATTAATTGTTGGGGTAACACAGTGCGCAAACTAAAGGTTGTATCCTCCACTTCATGTTTTTAACAGACTTTTAGAGTGTGGATTATGTACTTTCCTTTTGAAAAAGGGGAATTTTGTTCCTGATATTGTTATATTTTTCTTTTAGGTTTATTTATCTTTTTAATGTACTTTATATTGTCTTGGGTAATAGAAGTTACTGTTGCTTTTCCTGAAATTACTCTTGTGTCTTTCATTGTGTGTTTATTCACCGTCTAATTTAAAGAAACCTGTGTGCTATTATCAGTAAATTTAAAGAGTTCCCAGTCTCTTAATAAGAATTTTAACGGTGTCTAGGTTAGATTACCTGTAAGTGTGACCAGACACCTGTCACATATACACTGTGTGCACAATTACTAGGCAAGTTGTATTTTTGAGGATTAATTTTAATATGGAACAAACACAGTGCTATCAGTCAATCCAAAATGTTAATAAACCTGAAACCTGAATGTTTCACAACGGAAATGTGAGTGTGAACATCATCAGGGGAATACATATGTGCGCACAATTATTAGGCAACTATTAGTGTGCAGATTTATTATGCAACTAAAGGAAAAATGAAAATTTTCCCATCTCACTTGTTTATTTTCATCTGTTATAGTGAGAATAATAAACAAACACCTCAAAATTTACAAATAAACATCTCTGACATTTCAAAAAAAATAAATAAATCAATCAATGACCAATATAGCCACCCTTCTTTCCAATAACAGTCATAAGCCTTTCCATTCATGGAGTCTGTCAGTTTCTTGATCTGTTGACGATCAGCTTTTTGTGGAGCAGTGACTACAGCCTCCCAGACACTCTTCAGAGAGGTGTATTGTTTTTCTCCCCCGTAAATCTAGCGTTTAAGAAGTGCCCACAAGTTCTCGATAGGGTTTAGGTCAGATGAGGAAGGGGGGCCATGTCATTATTCCTTCATCTTTAAGGCCTTTACTGGCTGGCCACGCAGTGGAGAACTTCGATGCAAGTGATGGAGCATTGGCCTGCATAAAATCATGGTCTTTTCCTGTATCACTGTTTGAAGAAAGTGTCTTGAAAAACTGGCAGTAGGTTTGGGAGTTGATTTTGAGTTCATCTTCAATGCAAAAGGTCCAACTAGCTCATCTTTAAAAATACCAGCTCATACCAGTACCCCACCTCCACGTTGGAGTGGAGCTCTGTGCCCATTACTGATCCACAGGTCCATCCATCTGGTCCATCAAGAGTCACTCTCATCTCATCGGTCCATAAAACCTTTGAAAAAAATCTGTCTTCAGATATTTCTTGGCCCAGTTTTGACGTTTCAACTTATGTTTCTTGTTCAGTGGTGGTTGGGTTTCAGCCCTCCTTACCTTGGCCATGTCTTTGAGCACTGAACACCTTGTACTTCTGGGCACTCCAGGTAGGTTGCAGCTCTGGAATATGAAAGTACTGGAGGATAATGGGTTCCTGGTAGCTTCACGTTTGATTCTTCTCAAATCTTTGGCAGCTAATTTGCATCTTTTGTTCTCAACACGTTTCTTGCGACCCTGTTGACTATTTGCAACAAAATGTTTGATGGTTCTGTGATCACACACCAATATCTTAGCACTTCCAAAAGTGCTGCATCCCTCTGAAAGACTTTTTACAATTTTTGACTTTTCAGAGTCAGTTAAATCTCTTTTTTGGCCCGTTTTGCCCAAGGAAAACTAGCTGCCTAATAATTCTGCACACCTTGATATAGGGTGTAGGCCACACCCTCCCTCATTACACAAATACACATCACCTGACGTGCTTAAATCCAATAAGCATTCAAGTTAATACAGCTTGGAGTTGGAATATACGCATAAAAATGATGATATGGTCAAAATACTCACTTGCCTAATAATTGTGCACACAGTGTATTCAGGGAAACACCTTCACTTGGACAGTTTTGAGAATGACATTAATTTAACATTCAGAGTCTTGTATAAACAGAGAGAATATTCAAGTACTACACAAAAAATGTTTGGCCCAGGAATCAAATCCATGGGGAAATGAAGCTGCAGTTATTTATTACTGTATCACAGTGATGACCTCAAACTAATGATTAATTTATATATTGTTCTGAACATAAAGGCCTTAGATACTGACAATTAGTAACTTGTGACCAATAAAAACAAGTAAATAACATGACCATCATACTAATTTGGTTCTATTAACAAGGTTAAGTCATTGTACTGAGTTCATAGTAAACATGCTTTTTTAAGTGGCATAGCTCCTTTTGCATGTAATAACAGCATGCACTTGCAATAGCATATATTATACATATATATATATTAATTTATATATATATATTAATTTATATATATATTAATTTATGAAACTTAATTGGGTACCACGAAAACAGTACAGCAATGCTATGAATCACCCATTGGGATGATAGAACAACAAAGGAAAAATGATAAACATTCCAAACTTCTAATCATGGCTGCAGTTCTATACGAACATGCAACCTTGATAGTTACTACAACATCTTTAACAATTTGTTAGGCTTGAGTGGTATGAAAGTTAATTTTTACTGATGAATGTTATTTTCACAAATTGATTATATATTGATCATACTGAATGACGACTGTTCCTGTTAACTGTTCGCTTTTGCCTTTAGTACTCTTAGAAAATGTTTTAAGTAACGCCTGTTGATCTGTGACCCAGTCCCAGAGCTACTTCTCTGCAAGGACAAGTATGTATAAGAAAACCAGTATAATCTAGTGTAGCAGAATCCTGACTCCAAGGGTCCTTTTTTATCAGTAACTAGTAAAGCCATGAGAAATTAAATCCATGTTACAAACCTTGTCAATATATACTCTGAGAAGTAGAATTAAGAAAGGAAACATTAAAGTTGTGGCACTGACACACACCAGGAGGTTGTTGCACCTACTGTACTGTACGTCCACCCAAATATTTAAGCAAAAGTGTTAAAAGAGGTAACCCAAATCAAATAAAACTCCAGTATTCAACTATAACAAGTGGTATATTTCAGTAATGGTTGGCAAATTAATAGTATAGGCTAAATAGATTAATTATGGGCAGAGTTTTAAAGCCGGCAGACCAAGTTAGAATAAAATATGCAATATTGCAATAGCACCATCATTGAGAAAAAACAGAAAGATCATGTGAATCTTAAGTCTCAGTATGTACTCTGAGGTGGATTAAATGTCACAAATAGACCAGGGAAGTCGCAGCTGAATGAGAATTTTATGAAAGTTATATAACAGGAATTTGGAACAATAAGAAGTTCATCATTTTAAGAACTTTCTAAATTCATGGTCTAATATGTTAACATTATGCATCTCCTGGTTCAAGAGTTTTAAACACCTTGCTGTTTTCTTCGCGTATCCAATAATGGTTTTATTAATATCAAACTGTCTTTTAAATGAAAAAGTAAAATTGTTCCTCAACCACTTTTTACTACTAATACAAAAAACTTAAAACCTGAGAATATTTCAGCAATGTTGTTTAGCATATATTTATTTAGCATTTGACATTTTATGTAGATTAAATTATTAAGTTTTTACTTTTGTACAAATTATTTAACTTTATGAAATTAGACAAGAAAGCAGGAGAAAAAGTTTCCATTTATTTTTTTTTTGTTTTATCTATTAAATTTTATTGCATTAGATGTTATTTTCTACATAAAAGAATACATTAATTCAGGATCATTTAAAATTTACATTTCTCATAAGATGAGAGTTGATGAATCTAATTTTTTTGCATAAAAATATTATTATTCACAATTTGTACTGAAATTGATTATTTATATTGTACTACAAATAATGGACAAAAATACTTTTACAAAAAAGTATCTGACACCTGCCGTGTACCCTGTGCTGGCTGGGATAGGCTCAAACAGACCCAAGTAACCCTTTGTTAGGATATAGCGGGTTGGAAAATGACTGACTGACTGACTTCTTTCACCTTTCCTCATACTATTCAATAACGCTAGTTGCAAAGTTCTAAAGGTTAATTCACTGTAAATACCTCCATTTTTGCTTTGTCTTGTAGTTAAAAGGCATAATGAATCCGAGTTGCTTGGCCCAACAATCCCATAATTTTTTCAGATTTATGCACCACCATTTAAATTCCATCAATGTTTGCAAAAGTTTAGTAAGTCAGTCTACCAATGTGTGACTGAAATGCACACAAATTATAAGCTAAAAAAAAATAAATTAGATACTTGTAGAGGGAAAAAATATCAAGCTCTCAGATGTGAAAAATTCTGCTATTAGAACCAGGCAGCTTCACTTCAACCTATTGAAATTACCTCATACGTCATGTCTTAGGCTGCTACCATATCCTATGCCCATTCCATATCTTTCCCCTTTCCACAGAACAACATGAACTGGGAATTAGTAAAACGATGTTTACTGTATATATGTTTGCAAATATATTAACCTGTTACAGAAAGAATAAACATTAGTTCATAAAAGACTGAAACTGATTTCAGTATTGCCTGGCACTTAACATTTTTGGTTAAATACAAATGCATAAGCAAACCCGTGCCTTTTTAATCAGCAGTTAGGTTGTTGGTGTCTGGAAGATGAACATCTGCTAATGTGAAAACCCATTTTCTTTACCAACAGGAATCATTTTTGGATATTTGATTAAGCTCCACTCTTCAACTTTGTCCTGAAACTATTGTCATGTACTGTGTGTGTCTTGTTCACCTTCATGCTGTAGATGTGGTTGACAAACAAAAATACAGGGTCAGTTTTGCAATTGAACAGGTAAAAAGCAAAAGTATAAAAAAACAAATAAAAAACATAAGTATATGTAAGAGAAAAGAAGAAAAAAAATCTGAAGCTGCCTGTTGAACTAGGAGATCCTGACTTAATTTGTACCAGCACATATAAATTAGAAAATTAGATTAAATATAACATTTAACTTTTAACCAGGTAGTCACCCATAGACTTTTAATAATTTAAATTTTGTGACTTTACATAATACTGAATGGTATACTAGAGCATACCATTTATCAATATGCTGATTGGTGAGATTGAAATGCTTCATAGTCATTAAGTGTAAATGACCCTAGCTGATTAAAAGAAGCTTTCTGTTAGATTTCTTCAGTGTGCCATGTCACATTTAATAAAACATGTGTGGGCCTCCATCAACTGGTAAAAATAAAGATGGACCATGTTTGGATTTCTTATATAACAATAGGTCAATATTTACTGAGTATTTTCTGTAACATATACAGTATAAAAAGCAGAACTAGAAACAAATCACAATAAAAATCATCTCAACTGTACCCATGGAAACCTTGGGTTAAACACAGTTTGCATCATTCGACCCATTTCTTTTTTATAGAAGTAGTGATATCAGTCAAGCAATGGGGCTCTCCCTAGAATTAAATGAGTTAGACAAATCAAAAAATATATACAACTAAAATGAGGATAGTATAAATACTTTACCATAACTTTTAGATGTTAGATAGAGTGTCCAGTTCTATCCAGGATATCCTGTTATGATCAGTTCACGATGAAGTCATTTTCAGATAGACAGAGTGATCAACCATTCATAGACTAAGTGAAGTGGCACAAACTGAGAGTGATTTCTCTGGAAAGTGACACCTGTCTAAATTGCAGGTACCTCCTCTCCATCTTAAAACCCAACTCTGAAATTAGGCTTTCTTCATAAACAACTCACTGACCGAATGATCAATTGAAGATTTCATGCTCTATATCAGTGTTCTTCAACCTTTTTGCACCTGCAGACCGGTGAAAATAGGATAAATACTTTGCGAAAAGCTAAGACACAAATAAAAACCAATATACTGTAGATAGTATTTTATTATTATATAGGTATATGTTATACAGTTATACAATTACAATTTTTTAGTGTGACATCTGCTGCTGCTTCATTGTTAGAAAATTTGATATACGTGGCTGCAGAGTTGTTTCTGAGAGATGAAGCACTGCATTAACATCCATTCGATTTCTCTTTTTAGTTTTAAGTATTGACATGGCTGAAAAAGTCTTTTCGTACAAATAGGAAGTCGAAAAAATGACCAATAATTTGATAGCTTTATAACTCAAAGATGGATATTCTTTTTCTAGCGATTTCCAAAATTGAGACAATGATTGCATTTCATGTCTGGACACCAGAGTGACATCAGAAGACAACTCGATCAGCTTTTCTTTTTCACGAGGATCAAGTGCACATGACTGGAGAATGGATTATTAATCCAGAGGTTACCTTTACCAGGATCCTCATTTTCAGGGAAATAATTATTAAAATTTTCAGCGGATGCTCTTAAATGTTGACTTGTTATGTTGAATATGACTTTCTGGTTGACATCAGCAGCAATCAAAAATTCTTCCAAAAGTGGAAACATTTCTTCCTCTTGTAAACGACTATTTCAAAGAGCTACCTTTTTTTTGAACGCATCCATTTTATTTCTTAAAGTAAAAATATTTGTATATGACCCCTGCAGAGAAATATTAACTTCATTGAGCAGACTGAATATGTCCGCCATGTAAGCAGTCTTTACCAGCCATTCTTCATTCAACAAAGGCTCCAGTTCAGATTTTCACTCTCGCAAAAACTGCTTTACTTCTTCCATCAGTTCGAAAAGGCACGAAAGAACCCTTCCTCTTGATAACCACCTCACTTCTGCATGGAGAAGTAAATGTTGGTGGTGTGAGTCCATGCTCTCACATAGTGTCATGAAGAGCCTTGAGTTCATAGCTCAACTACGAATTTCATTAATAATCTTCACCGCGTCATTCATCACAGTGTTTAGTTCAGTAGAAAGCTACTTTGTAACTAGGTGCTCTCTGTGGATCATACAGTGAGTGGACAAAACTTCAGGTTGCATGACTTCTTTTATTTTCGCAACTACTCCTGAGCGACGTCTAGTCATGCTCTCAGCACCGTCAGTACACACTCCGACGCATTTGCTCCAGTCCAAGCCCTGCGCTTGAAAATACTCATCAAGAGCATTAAATATTTCTGAACCAGTGGTTTGTCCAGGTAAGTCGTGACAGCAAAGTTCTTCCCTTATGTCTTCATCTTCACTATACCTCACGAAGCAAAGTAGGATAGCATGATTACTCACGTCAGTTGATTCATCAAGTTGAATCGCAAAACATCTCGATTTCTTTATCCCCTCTACAACTTGATTTTCAATATCGGTGGCCATCTCAACAATTCTTCTCATAATGGTGGTGTTTGAAAGCGGTATGGCCTCTAGTTTTACAGCAGCTTGAGGACCTAAAATTTCTTGTAAAGCGTCTAAGATGCAAGGCTTTACTAACTCCTCACCAATAGTAAATGTTTATTTCGATTTAGCTATTCGAAGCACAACTAAATAAGACGCTTGAAGCAGCGACTTGTCACTACTCGTCATCATTTTCATTTGACTTTTCTGCATTTTTATCTATTCATGTAATCTTTCAAAAAATTTCAGTGGCTTATCAGTAAAATCTCTATGTTTCGAATGCAAATGACGAGCAAGTTTGGAAGGTTTCATAGCTTCATTTGACAGAATTTCGGAACATACACACATAGGCCGTGGCGATAGTTCATTGCCGGGGGCTACAATGAAACGAAGCTTTAAATACTCTTTACCATAATGCCTAACATAGTTTCCTTTTCTCTTTTTGGTTTGTATTTCACATTCCGAAGTATCAACATATTTATTTTTCTGTGTTTATCCTAAACTTGAAGGACTAGTACTTGGCATTCTTTCAGCACCATCACTAATTTTCTCCTGAATATTGTCCTGAATATTAAATAAAAATAAAAATTTTATGAAAGAAATAATCTGTTTTCCAAAATGCTACAACAAAATATTAGAAAACAATGCATACGGGCAATAAAATAAGAATTGTGTAACGTGTTATCAGCAGACGAGCGGACGCTATACTGACATTCGGCAGCCATGCACTTCATCCACCGAACAAGCATCTGATGCGGCGCACTCAACGGCATTTATTGGAGACCTTAGAGAAGTCTCAAATGCACAGCAAAATCTGGAAACACGGTCTAAAGTATTATGAAAAATAGTTGCGAGAGGCGCTGGTAAATATTTAAATAAATCATAGTTCGGACAAAAGTCAGCTTCTGCGTTGACTAAAAAAATGTGCTATATACTCGTGAACAGAACTGTGCATCTACATGATTCGGTCAAAATTTTTCGCAGACCAGCAGGAATTATCTGCGGACCGGCACCGGTCTGCGGACCACGGGTTGAAGAATTCTGCTCTGTATGATGATATGCATTTTAAGAAGCGCTATTCATTCAGTACCACTGGTGCCATTGTTTTGTATATTGTGGTACAACATTTCTATTCTTGTTTGCCTGTTTGACTTCTGGACATAATAAACTAGCATCTTTGTTCTGTTTTCTGACACTTTGCACTACAAAGTCTTTCCTTAATTCTATGCCTTGTTTTTGTTTAATTTTCACACTGTCACACCCTTTGAGCACACCTCTAGTTCCCTGGGTGTTGAAAATAATTAAATATATAATATTGTTTGTTTTTTTATGTGAAAGCTGACAAGTTTTCTAAAGTCATGGAAATAGCAGGAAAAGTGTACATTCTTTAATTCCCTGCTGTAAAACAATATCCAGTGTATTAGAACTAAAAATTGGATGAGTGGACTTGGGATTAGAAATCCTATTTTTAATCTTTAGTCACATAAATGTGGGTATAAAGCCAAAAAGCACAGTAATGGGGCACTTATTTGCCAATTAATGAATTATTTTATAAGGTATTCTATACTGTAATTTCCTAAATATACTCCGCAGACAAATATAACCACCACCCCTGTATAGCCCACACATTTTGTCTCTTTCAGAAACAAAATTATACAACCCGCATTTTTGCATAACATGCATATTTTGTGTATTTCACTAAAAAATACAGTTGTATAACACGTACATTTGCATTCTATTAGAAAGTATATAAATAACCAGAGCACCTAAATAAATTAACCAGCAGCTGTCAATATGCTCCATTCACAAATTTTGGTACCACTTAACTGTTACATTGCTCACAATAAAAGCTTTTCAGATTTTGTCATTGCTTCTGAAATTTCTTCTGTTGCAAAATGGCAAACTTCACATTACTAATCAGCTGCATTATCCACATGCTGAAATGTCTCCTAACTTAGGAGTAAATGAAGGATGACAGGAAATGCAAGGCAAGAAATATTGAACACATAACTAAACAACAACAACAACATTTATTTATATAGCACATTTTCATACAAAAAATGTAGCTCAATGTGCTTTACAAAATGAAGAATAGAAAAATAAAAGACACAGTAAGAAAATAAAATAAGTCAACATTAATTAACATAGAATAAGTAAGGTCCGATGGCCAGGGTGGACAGAAAAAACAAAAAAAAAAAACTCCAGACGGCTGGAGAAAAAAAATAAAATCTGCAGGGATTCCAGACCATGAGACCGCCCAGTCCCCTCTGGGCAAAACAGAAGGTTTTTTATATGTTATAGTAATAACTACAAAATATTGACGTGAAGTGTATAAGTTCAAATATCAAACAAACACTTTCACAAAAGGTATAACAAAACAAGTGTTCTTTTATTTAAGAATAAAATGGAAGAAAAAAAAATTAATTTACATGTTCCTGTTGTCAGAGATGCCAGGGGCGACGACCCGGCCGAGACACCATGAAAGACTGGAAGAGGGCGTGCGACCGCCTTGGATCGCGTGGGGGCCGCCACCCTGCTTGCTTTGGGGGCCACGGGTACAGAGCTTTGAAGCTCCCCCCTGTAGGGGCCCGTGGTCACCGCCAGGGGGCGCCCCCATGCCTTTGGAGCCCTGGACCTCAGCACTTCCGCAACACCAGGAAGTGCTGGGGGGAAGAAGAGCAGGGACACCCGGAGTGCTTCCGGGGATGCAGCTGGCACTTCCACCACACAGGGGAGTGTTGGCGGGTGATTGCCGGAACCCACCTGGAGCACATCCGGGTGGTAATAAAAGGGGCCGCCTCCCTTCATTCGAGGCAAGAGTCGGGAGTGGAGTGGACTGAGCTGGGGAAGAATGAAGGAGGTGCTTTATAATTAAGACATTGATGGTTTATTCCTGGGTCCTCCCTGTATTTAGTGCTTGGAGTAGTGAGCTGTTTTTATTACATTTACATAAGAAAAACATACTGTACATTTCTATTAAAATGTAGCTACGAAAAAGCCAAATTAAAATAATGTTTTTTTTAGCAATTTTTTAAAAAATGTTCCATGGTATTAGCCTGGTAAATTTCTATTGGTAAAGTATTCCAGATTTTAGGTGCATAACAGTAAAAGGCCCCTCAACACTTGTTTTAATCTTGGCTCTTAGAATAAGCAGACCACCATTAGAAGATATAAGGTTACAGCTTGGAGTGTGGACAGGCATTCCAAAATATAGGCGGGATCAAGATTATTTAAGGCTTTATACAGCCTTAGTAGTATTTTAAAGTCAATTAGTTAGATAACATATAATTACCATATTAACACGTAACTACAGTATATCTCTATTTCATGTTTATATTTAATCTAATTGCCCTAACAAATTACATTTTTTAACTTAAGAACTCCATTTGCCTGTCAAGCAATTTTTGCTAAATTTTACTATAATTTTCCAAGTGATGAAAGTATATTGTGAGGCCTCTGAGCTCTTTTGAGACCCTCCCCAATGGGGATGCACACCGAAATGGAATTGATGCATATGTTGAGGCCTGCTTGTCCATTGCTGAGGTAACTACAGGTTCACAGCTCCCCATAGGTTTGCAGTGCCACTTGGCAATTGCAAGTTCACAGCCTTCCCATGTAACATGTCTGTTGCCCGATGGGTGATGCAGGGAACACTTAACCAGCCAACGTCGAGACACGCTTCTGATGCTGTTTCTCGTGTGCACTCACAGTTTCTGGTGGCCAAGTGTGCAGGCACGCTTCCGTAACTGCTGAAGGAGAGAGGGCAAAAGTGCAATATTTAAAGTCAGAGAAACAGGTTGGAAAGATAGAGAGCTCAGTTTTAAAGTAGCTGGCAAACGGAATTCGCTCGTGTGGCAAAACAGAAGTGAAAGCGGGAGAAAGTAAAACAGTACTTACTTAACAGAGGCTGTACAGGAAGCCCGCAAGTCACCAAAACAGATGGGTACATGCGTGTGACAGCACAAACATTTAAATAGGGTGGACTGCACCTCAGCAGCTGTTGACAAATGGTGCACGTCCTGACGTAACTCTTTATTGGCAGTCCGCAGGAAACGTAAAGGCAGATTGGATGGTCACAAGAGCTTGCGATATAAAACCAGGGTCCGAACACCAGAGGTTGTCTTTTGACCAGGTATTCAGGATTTAATGTAGATCTGTGCTATTGAATTGTTTAACTGAGTAGTGGAGATATGTACCATCCTTTGTGTATATAGTAGGTGCTTAGTTTTTCTTTTTTTGATTATTTTTTTAGCTTGTCCTTTGTGATCTGTTTTGTAGCTGGATGAAGGAGGTGGAAGAGTTTTTTTTTGTTCTTTTCTTCACTTTGATTTGGAAACCACTGTAAATATAAGTAACACCTGCGCTAATTGTTCATTTTGCAAATCTTTGTGCATTGGACTTCTTAAATATTTTTGCAAGACATTGGTTTGTAAAATAATTTGGACACTGTTTGCAGTCTCCCCACGTAATGTGTCAATTGCCTGATAGGTGATGCAGGGAACATTATAACCCGGCCACTGTCCTGGCACCATCTCTTCTCATTTGTTGTGTCTGTGTGTAGGGAAGTGGTAGCTCCTGTTTGAATAAATAACATTGCTGTTCTTGTTTACACTGGAATAAAGCTGATTTTGTTGAAGCCCTTTGAATCAGCCTCTTCTTTAAGGTGCAATAAAGTGGCTCACATATCACAGTATATTAAGTACTTAATGTACTTAACCGTTGTAAAGATAACAGATTTCATTCATTGAAGTGTTCACTACCCAAATCGGTACTCATGAATCTAAGATGTTTAACAGGCATTCCAGGTATTAAGTTGTGGATTTGCCTGCTAATATTTAGCGGCAGCGTGTCTATGAAATTAATTTAAACTTAAGCTTTACACCTAGCTTTCCTATTGATATGTCAACAAAGGCTAGTTCAAATTCAGAGGGTTGTTATTTTCTTACTGCATCAAGAAACAACTCATCTTCCTCTTTATCTAAGACATCACACACTGCATGCACGGGTTTACCTTTCCCAGTCCTGCAAACTTTAGCGAAGTGGTTCAATTTACCACATTTTTTACACTGTCTTCCTTTAGCTGGACATTGAATTTTTCCACCGTGTGCTTTGTTTCCATAGTACCTGCACTTATGAATATGCTTGTATGCGTCACACGCTTCATATTCTTTTGCTGCCTTCTTAATTGTGTAATGCATTTTTTTGTTCAGCGCTCTTTGGAGGTCTTGCTTTTAGTGTGCGTACTGCGTTCACAGTCAGTTCACGTGAGCCGCTCAGAGTACATGCATCGAAGGTTCTCAGCTGTGGTTGTGCTATCTCGTGCGATCTTGCGATGTATACGGCTTTATTTAATGTTAGCTCAGACCCGGCACTTAAAAGTTTCTCTCGCACTTTCGCTGAGTTTGTGCCAAACACTATTCTATCCCTGACCATCTCATCTTCGTTTGCATAAGCACAGTCCTTCACCATCAATTTTAACTCCGTTACACAGTAATCAAAAGTCTCATTTTTATACCCTGCGTCCTCTCATTAAACTTGTATCTCACGAATATCGTATTCATCTTAGGCATGACAAATGCCAGCGGCAGCGTGTCTATGAACTTAATTTAAAGTTAAGCTTTACACCTTGCTTTCCTATTCATTTGAATAAGCACAGTCCTTCACCAGCAATTATTTAATGTTAGCTCAGACCAGGCACTTAAAAGTTTCTCTCGCACTTTTGCTGAGTTTGTGCCAAACACTATTCTATCCCTGACCATCTCATCTTCGTTTGCATAAGCACAGTTTTTCACCAGCAATTTTAACTCCGTTACAAAGTGATCAAAAGTCTCGTTTATACCCTGGATCCTCTCAGTAAACTTGTATCTCGCGAATATTGTATTCATCTTAGGCATGACAAACGCCAGCGGCAGCGTGTCTATGAACTTAATTTAAACTTAAGCTTTACACCTTGCTTTCCTATTCGTTTGCATAAGCACAGTCCTTCACCAGCAATTTTAACTCCGTTACAGCAATTTTAACTCCGTTACAAAGTGATCAAAAGTCTCGTTTATACCCTGCACCTTCTCATTAAACTTGTATCTCACAAATATCGTATTCTTCGTAGGCATGACAAACGCCAGCGGCAGCGTGTCTATGAACTTAATTTAAACTTAAGGTTTACACCGTGCTTTGTTTCTGCAGTAGCTGCACTTATGAATATGCTTGTATGCCTCACTCGCTTCATATTCTTTTGCTGCCTTCTCAATTGTGTAATGCTGATGGATGGCCTTATATGGGCAGGCTCTCAATTACGTTGGAGGTGTGACGATGAGGGATGCAACTCTGCCTCACAATGCGACCGAGCTGCAGGCTATGGCCGTATATATGTATGTAAGTAGGTTCCAGGTATGACCGTTACGCTTAGAATTTCGAAATGAAACCTACCCAACTTTTGTAAGTAAGCTGTAAGGAATGAGCCTGCCAAATTTCAGCCTTCTACCTACACGGGAAGTTGGAGAATTAGTGATGAGTCAGTCAGTCAGTCTAGATTCTAGTATAGATTCTATACTTCTTTGGAACAGAAGCCTCATACTGATGACCACTTTTACATGAAGTGGGACGGGCACATATTGTCAAAATTAGGATTCACTAACATAATGAAAATGGTGGGAAGCCTCCAAAGACAACCATAAAGAGGGCCAGTAACTTTATTGATCAGCTTAGAAGAGACTCATTCCAGAGCAACTTGCCCCAGAAATCTACTTGCAGGGTTAAGCTTGGCTAGACCCAAAGTTGGGAAAACCAGATTAACAGTTAAAAATATAAATACGTTTCCAAAAATGTAGCATACAAAATACAAGGAGGAGGATGACCATAAACCCCCAGCTTGTGCACAAATGGATAAACAAAAATCTTTATAAACAAAGGATTTAGCTAATAAAATAGAGAAATGCAGAAAAATGCTTAGAAGAGCATACAAGGAATTGCTTAAAAGGCAACCCAATGTGAGCAAGTCCTTAAAAACATAGTCCGTAAACAAAATCCAAGAAAAGGAGCAGAAAGTAATCAAAAACCAGAAATCCAACAAAAATAGCAAAACTTACAAACAATTCACATAAATGCAATGATTTCCTATTCCTGAACCTTCTCAGCTGATTTAAATAAATCAAACAGAGGGCTCAGGAGTGATGACAACAGGAAGGCCCTATGTCCTGCGGCCCCACCCACAACGAACAAGGAATATCAGAACATTTAAAGCTATAAAACACAATTACTAAATAGACATAACAAAAATTACACCAAAACATGGACCTAATAATTTGAAAAACAATAAAACACATAAACACACATTAAAACATAACACACATAAGGTTTCTTGGTAGCTTTTTATAATTTATCTAGGGTAAAAATCAAGTTGCAGTTTAACATCTTCCGAATAACTTATTCCTGAAATGTATTTCATTTTTTTTTCCAATTACTGTGGCTGCCCTTAAGAGATGAAATGGTACTGGACTTTTTATACCTCTTCAGGTGTATTTGCTGCATAGCCAAACTGAAAAGTTTAGTTTGCGCATGTACACACACACATACACAAATAAGGGTATAGAGAACACTGCAGGGCCAATTGGTCAAGGGCCTTAGCTGTAAAAGACTTGTAGTACCCAGTACAAAGATAACTTTGCCTGCTACAATATTAAATATTTTTCTAGATAAATAATTACATGGAGGATGATGTAGAAAATTGAAAAAAAATGCGTAAAAAGACAAAGCTGAGAGTTGTTTCAAATATTGTAATAATTAGTAAAGCTATTGAAGCTTATTATTTTTTGTACATCTTGGGGAGCTTTGTCCCATAGGCCCTTAGTGCAGAAATGTCACTGCCTATCACAATAATGTAAGCTCAGATTCATTTTAAAAATACAGAGAATAATGATATATACTAACATAAAATACTTACACTGAACACATTATTTATGTTTCAAGCACGACTATTTATCAGGAGTACATAAAAATGTTCTAGTGTAATTCTGACTTTATTTTCAGGTCAGTATATGTCATAAATGATAATCTAGCAATTTAGCCTCTAACAATTCACATATTCTGCAACCTTTGAAATAATTCTGTTTGCCTAAAAATAATGTGATAGCAAATAGAACATTTTAGGATTCTGCACACGCCTTCTACTCTCAAATTTCTATCATTACAAACAGAACAATGAAATATAAGAGAGCAAGGCAGCTGAGGTTGTAAATTTGCTGCTCAACAATTCTTATGTTCTTATTCAATTCAGTCCTGGGGTGTCTTCTCTATAGAGGTTAAAGGTGTTTATCACCAGGTCCTCCCACTATCCAACCCCATCCTGTTATTTTGACTGCCAGCTTTAAACTGGCCCAGTGTAGATGTGTGAGTGGCTGCTGTGATGAACTGAGTGGGATCTCACAGTGAATAGAAGTGTGGCAGTAATATGTTAAAAAAAGAGGGCTTAAAACAGTGTGTCACTGAAGACATTAAAGAAAACTTTTATTCTTTTGTTTGTGTAAACTACAATATAAGAAACAGTAAAAAAAAAAAAAAGACATGGGATATGTCACTGTAAATATTATTCATGTATCCAACATGAACTCCAAATACTGTATGATCTGCAACTTTAATTCAAGTGAACTTTAGTGAGTATGAGTTTCTCATCCCCTTCCCCTCCTCTGTTCTGCTCTAGAAACAAATCGATATATGAACCATTAGTCATCTGAAAAGCTGCTGGAGAAGTAAACTTGTCACCACTAAATCTGTGTCTTGAACATCGAAAGTGTTAAGATGGTGCCAGTGCAGAGACAATTAATTCAGGCAGACACTGATACACTATTGATTAGTTAAGCTTAGTTATTACAGATCCAGTCGCACACTAGATCAAACTGACAAACAAGCAAACGGGTTCAGTTTTATAAACATTCCAGGCAATGCTACCTTTCAACTCCTTTCACATTCTTATCTAACATGCATATTTATTAGAGTGTATTAAAATACATTTTACTTTTCTTAAGCTTTGAATATTAGTCAACCATATCTATATATTCACTTTGAATTTGAGGCTTAAGCGTCTGACTTCACTTGGTAATGACCTTGAATGGTGTATAGTGCAGACAACGGGAAAGATATACAGATTTAGTCAGGGCAAAAAAAAAAAATTGAATGAATGCAGATGTCATTTCAAATGCTTTTATATTTCTGTTCAGGTTTGGCACGTTACGTTTGCAAACTACATTCCTATTTGAAGATAATTTTGTTTAATATCTGAAATATGTTGTTATTAGCACCAATGCATATGCCATTGGAACTATAAATATAGTCAGTGTATTTTAAATGAAATGGTACTGTCAAGAACGTAGCATTTATAACCTTAGAAAAAATAAAAGCAGCTTATAACATAGAAGTGGTGGCAAATTTATAAAGTGAATAAAATTAAACATAATGTAGATTCACAAAGCAGTATCACAATGATGTTAACAAATGGTGTCAGCGCAGAGACAATTATGTTTATCTGCAGTGGTTTTCATGCCTTACACCAAAAAGTATATGTTATATGTGCTATATATCTGTTATACAGTATATACTGTATACTAGAGCTAGAACAGCTCTAATTAGTAAGTACAAGTTTCATAAATTATGCAAATGATTTATTCTTCCATCCTGTGAACCTACTTTTCTCCATTGAAAGGTCACAGAACAACAGGGATAATGTTCACTCACTGGGCATTCACAGGGCATACACATAATAATACTGAATGCATTTAAATGTTGGCCGAGTGGTTGTTCTAAGGCTAGGAATCTGCACTGGCAATTGGAAGCCTGTCGATCTGGTGGGTCCTTGAGCAAGGCCCTTAACCTGCAATTGCTCTGTCCTGGGTATGACATTTACCTGCATTCAGCCCTACAAACAGGTCCTCCATGTAGGGAAAACTTGGGGGTTGGTGGCACTCCAGCCACTGTAAAAAACTTACACTGTTCCCTACCATTTGAAGTAGTCTGGTGCTGACATGTCACCCGTTGCATGGGTGCACTTGTAGCCTAATTTGGGACCCTGAGGTGATTCAATGTGTGGTGGGTTCAGCAATGCTCCCAACATCATTTAGTTGAACTTGTCCCATCTACAGTGCATATACTTGCAATATAAGAGAAAATGGAGTACCTCGGAGAAAGCCACAATGAAATAAAGAGAAAGCAGAAACCTTTCATAGAGAGAGCATGAGTGAAAAACAGTAACTGGGTCTCTAGAGCTAAGCGAATACACTGTTAACTATTGTGACTTTCTGTTGGCATTTACGGAAAACAATGATTTATTAAAGGTTTAAATAAAAATGTATAAATTATTTAACTAATTATGATAAAATGTTTTTGTTTTTTTATTTGGGACCATGAACCATATATGTTGGACCCTATTGCAGATACAGTAGATAGATAGATAGATAGATAGATAGATAGATAGATAGATAGATAGATAGATAGATAGATAGATATTGCCTCTGGGGGGAAATTTGGCATTTCACTGAACCTCATTAAATAAATAAAAAAACATACACACAATACAAACCCAGGCACTATAGTTTAAACACACATTAGAATTTAATACTGAACTTATTTACAAGTCATTTATTTAAAGAGCTTATGTAAAAAGCCAAATTTCCCCCAGGGAAAGTTCTGTCTATCCTAAAGAAGGCATTTTACAGGCATATTGCTGTTGGTACAGTATAAAGAAGCCCCAGAAACACTTCTTGACACACTTCTGCTGAATAATTCATGGGCTATAAGTAGTCAGTGTTAGTGGGTCAAAGAGAAGATGTGCAACTTTGTTCATAATGGCTGTTATCTCTTCTGCTGCTACCTTCAGAGGGTCTACACTGAAGGTACAGAGTGTGTCCTGTAACTGAGCCTGCCTTCTTAATTAGCTTGCTGATTCTGTGGGCCTCTTGTGATGTTACTGGCCCAGCACACCACAGTGCAGAAGATCACAGTGGACATCACAGAGTTTTAGAGCATGAAAAGGATGTCATTACCCTTTAAAGTGATCTAAGGAAAAAGAACCTTCTCTGCCCTTTCTTATATAGCTCCTCTGTGTTAAAAAACTAGTCCATCCTGTTATTGGTGCGGACCCCCAACTACTTGTAGCAATGGACCATCTCTGCATCCACTCCCTGAATATTAACTAGATACAAAAACTTTTTGCTGTTGTGTAAGTCAATAACTAAGTTGCTATTATCAGAACCATTAATAATTTGAATGCATTGTCTTGGTAATTTTAGAACAACTACTATGTTTGCCATTATATACTATAAGATGTAATGCATTTCCATCATCCAGTTTTCATTCACAGTCTAAAGACATGTAGCATACTGTAGGTTTACATTGGCACAAGTGAGTGTCAGTGCGTGTATGAGTGTGCTTGAGATGAACTAGCATTCCATCCAGGTTTGAGGGACTTTGCTCTCAACACTGCAGGGATAGTTTCGGATCCTGTTTTCTTATGACAGTGTGCTTCCTCTGCTATGCACACCTTGATATATGCTCCTTCTCCCGCTAACTGCAAAAGGAAAAAAAGCTCTGATTATAGTTCATACTTGCTCTGCCAAAACTAGAATCTTTTGGCAATTTTCTATATCTCTTTTTGAATAATGAGTACTTATATTGAAGTTTTTGGTTATTATGATATGCATAGTTTCTTCATGTTTACATTTTCTTTCTGCTTATTCATTCAGAAAAACGGGTAGTTTTTTCTTCATTTAATTTTAAGTGCTTCTGTCTTTCTACAATTTCATGACATTAAACCTGCTATTATGCATATTTTTTATTTGACTTTGTTAATCTTGTGTAACCCATTCTGCCATCTTTTATATGTGAATCAGGAAAACAATTTTTACAATTAATTATATTGTTATACAGGGTACACAAGTTCATTCTTTAGAAACTTCATATTGAGAAGAGAAAACTTTTAGGTTAAAACGACAGAGGCACTTATCTTGATTAAATTATAGATATTTTGCAGAAGTGCTTTGCAGATTTAAATTCAAAGTATATGAAGCTTTATCAGCTTCTCTCAATATGTTGCCAATCTTACTGCACTGCATCAATTGTAATGTTTGATCTTAAATTTCTAGATGTCCTATGGAATCAGCTTCAAATGTCTGTTTTGTACTGTAATAATGTATTTGAATAACAGAGGTATTGATAATTAAGAAACTTCATGCTAGATTGAAACAAATATTCATCAGCCAATCTAACATACAAAGAGATGGGGTGCATATTTTGGTGAAAAGGATTCAATATTTTCTTATCTACGGAAAGTAAGTTTTGATATGCATTTGTAAATATATCAGAAATCATGACTATCATATTTAAAACATGTTACCAATACTCTTTGTTTCTGTTTACCTATATTTTCAAGGATGTTTGCACTGAAGCAAATAGTGCACTGTTTATCTGTATTGTATTACAATCTATCTATCGATTGTGATATCAGTAGACCTAAATCTAAAAGAAAGAGTGTTGGGTAAACAATGAGCCCCCGTTTAATCCAGAGAGAAAGTAGACAATAAATGTCCAAAATTAAGAGTACACAAGGGTGCTAAAACAACAAAAGGAAAGTTGTGCTTCTTAGAGGTCTGTGTGATGATGCGGGCTCATTGCACGCTACCATCTCCTGCCTGGGAGCCCTTAAACCCAACACCGTCAAAAAACAAAAAAAAAAGTGTCCAAATAAATAGTGCAGTGCTTTCCAATAATTAAATAAACAATCCATAAAACAAACATGGAGGCTTAAAAATCAATAAACATAAAAATAATAATCCTTTAAAAGACGATGAGGTTAAAACGTTGGAAGCAGTCCCTTTTAAAACACAAAGCCCAGTGTGTTCATCTAACTAGTGACTACCCTGCTTCTCCCTATCCAGGCTTTGCAACAGGGGTAGCCACTCTACCTGCAGCTGACCTTCTTTCCACTTTAGAACAGGTCTGGAGGCCTCCCGATCCCTAGCTTTGGTCGCCCACTCAACCCAGACCGGGACTTGGCTTCTCTCCAATGGGAAGGACTCTCACACTGGAGATTATCTTCCTAAGTCTCCCGACTCCCGCTGTCTTCCACGGCGAGTCACCCCCCTCGCTGGTCACTTCTGCTCCTTCAAAATACTCAGCTGGAGTGACCACAATCAACTGCCCTAGGTGTTGGATAAACACCTTGCTAGGGCCCACAGTCCAACTGCACTCAAGCCCGCTCTCGCTCGCTCGCACCGACTTGCCACACTACTTCCTGTTCCCCAGAAACCTCTGTCTTTTCCTTTCTTTTCTTTTTCTCCCCTTAACCGCTTCACGCTTCTATTTAATTAAGAGGACGTGGCAGTTGTGGCCAATCAGTAGCCCCGAGAACAATCACGGACGTGGAAGATTTCTCACCTGTGCACTAGGCACACACCACGAATCATCCCAGGACCCTCTTCAGCCACACAACCACCACGCCCCCTCAATAAGTCGCGAGTGCGGCGATTATTTACATAATGCTGGCCTTTGTCGAGAGCTGTGGACCCGCTATAAAACTCACAGTCTGTCTTAGTTGCTGGTAGTCATCAAACTGACTGCTACCTTCTGGTCCTGGTTGATTTTATAGTGCTGAATCCCAGAAGGGATGGGTACTAAGGACATGAACCCAGAAGTGGTGCCACTTGTTTGATGACTGATGTTCCCCTGAACTGCAGATGGAAAGAAAGGTTTTACTAACAGGATCACCCCAACTCAACCCAGGGTGGTACTTGTGTAGAGCCTATCTATCTTCATGAAAGTCTTTACTAGATAACTGGCATATATTTTTCTTTAAGGTTCACTAAACATTTAAACTGAATGGGTAAAATGTCGTTGGAGTGAACTTCTTTCGGTGATGCATTTAAAGAACTTTGTAAGGGCTACAGAAATGTTCAGCTCCTGTAATGTTTATTTTTTTAATATTGGTATGGTAAGTCATTCAATCCTTATATATTTGTTTTAAGGATCATTTTCAGTTTTTGTAATTATTTTTATTATTCCAATAAGCAGTTTATAATTAAAACTGTAAAACTCTTTGTCCTCAAAATTGTTCTGGGACCTTTCATCCATCATATTAAATGGATTTTTTACTTAATGTAAAAGTAGAGTGATGAGTAGGAGGTATTGTGTTTTAGCCATCATTCTGATAAATACAACTGTGGCATTTAGCAAGAAAACATTTGTTTTGCGTGATAAGGGCAGCCCACTTAGAAAACAAGTCATTATCTCAACAAAAATATGGGCACCAATAAGGTTAACAACATGGTTCATTGTCATTTTTTATATATTCATGACAGTTAGGATTTTGCTTTATGAAAAGGTTATATATTTAGGTATAACAATATTTCACAATGGGTGGCGCAGTGGTAGCGCTGCTGCCTCGCAGTTAGGAGACCGGGTTCAGCTTCCCGGGTCCTCCCTGAGTGGAGTTTGCATGTTCTCCCCGTGTCTGCGTGGGTTTCCTTCCACAATCCAAAGACATGCAGGTTAGGTGGATTGGCAATTCTAAATTGGCCCTAGTGTGTGCTAGGTGTGTTTGTGTGTGTCCTGCGGTGGGTTGGCACCTTGCCTGGGATTGGTTCCTGCCTTGTGCCCTGTGTTGGCTGGGATTGGCTCCAGCAGACCCCCGTGACCCTGTATTTGGATTCAGCGGGTTAGGAAATTGATGGATGAATATTTCACAACTACTCTGTATGGGTGAAAAATTACTACATTTTAACTTATTTAAGCTTTAATCAGTACGTATACACACTTTGATTTCTTAGAAGCAAAAGTTAGCAATCTTTAAAGTAATCATTAAATTACTTAAACCACAAACTATAAAGTCTAAATTTCCAATATAAAATGTCTTGAGGCACTTGTACTGTAATTTAAACAGAAGACAAACACGTTTTAATGAATTACTGTCAAAGCACAACTGAATCTTACAAAACAAACATATTTGAGCTTGAAGTGTAGCAATATAGCAGCAAGGAGATCATATTGTTCAGATGTCTGAAATAAATATATACGGAAACATTAATATACTCAATGCCTATAACACCATCCATCCATTTTCTAACCCGCTGAATCCAAATACAGGGTCACGGGGGTCTGCTGGAGCCAAACCCAGCCAACACAGGGCAGGAACCAATCCTGGGCAGGGTGCCAACCCACCGCAGGACACACACAAACACACCCACACACCAAGCACGCACTAGGGCCAATTTAGAATCGCCAATCCACCTAACCTGCATGTCTTTGGATTGTGGGAGGAAACCCACACAGACACGGGGAGAACATGCAAACTCCACGCAGGGAGGACCCGGGAAGCGAACCCGGGTCTCCTAACTGCGAGGCAGCAGCGCTACCACTGCGCCACCGTGCCGCCCTGCCTATAACACACCAAATACAATTCTTTTCTTTTTGTGGAATTACTTCATTTGAGTTTACAAAAGCCTTTTGGCTTTACATGTGATTACACAGCAGCATACATTACAAAGGATTTGCAAGGAGATGGGAGAAAACAAATTTCTGACAATTTGATTTTGAAATGCCAATTTCACAGACATTATTGTTTGTTAGCTAACAAGTAATAAGGAATTCTGTAGTATATCGACTAAGAAAAAAACAGCAAGGGGTCTTTCTGAGGAGAATGCAAATGCTGTGCAAAAAACTGTATTTGTTAAAGTGTGAAACTGCTGTAAGGACTGAGTCTGTCTGCATTGAAAGAGATAAGTACAGGGTACATACAGGGAAAATAGACCAACTGCTTCTTCATGTATGTTTTCTCTTAAATATGTAGTATACTATATATATTTAACTGACTAAAGCTAAAGCAGGAAAAAATGCAAAGATATTGCTCTAGAACCAATGTATGCACCTTTTCCTTTTCTTCTAAATATGAATTTGTGTTTTATGTACATAGTTGTTGCATGATTGTGTACTTCTCTGTTGCTATTTTATGTTTGCAATTCTATGCAAACATTCTGAGTCTTACAACAATTCAGGATATAAGAATAAAGTGAAATACTGCAAATTAAAGAACAAAAAATATTTTACTTTGGCTGTGTTAATTTGACTGCTGACATTAGATTAGCCTTGTATGTGTGGCTGAGGGTTTGTACATGAGTGTGCCCTGTGATGAAATGTGCAGACAAACACAGTTAGTTCCAGATGGAGGGCCAGCATTGTAATATACATTCCCTTCTGGTTCCTCATGTCCTCTAGTAGCCAGGAAGAAGTGCCACACATGGCATTCCCCTCTGCCTGTGTTCTCTTTTCAGCTAAAGAGCCAGACATCTCTGTACACGGGTAGGTTGCCTTTCCCCTATAGTCTTAAGAAAGCATTATATGTTACTGTACAGACCATCATGCTGACTGCACACAAAATGGGTGTGTAAGGAGGAGCTCTCCAGTGTAAGTGTATCTCTCTCTCTCTCCCTCTTTTCCAAGCTTTGTTGTGTTATCCTGGTAAATCCATTGACTCTAGTATCCCCTTACCCTTTACATTTACTAATATACTTTAATTTTCTTTGTTCTCTTTTGGTTTAATTTTAGGGTGAAATGAGACCTAAATTAAATCAATGAACTGTGTGAAAATATTTTCAAAACATATGAAGAGCTGTATTTAACTACATAACTTAGAACAGAATCAAATACTGTATATCATACATCAAAAACAAACTAATAGGCCTGTATCAAAGGAAAACAAACTTCCAAATGAAAAATACCTGGGACCTATATACATTTTCTTATATGCCAATTGAATGCCACTAAGAATGGGTTACTATTACTTATAGAATCTGTTATCAATCATATTTTCAATAATCTGTGAATCACAGTCTTGCTGCTCTTTCTAATATACACAAAATTTAAAAAATGGGCAAATCACAACATAAGTTCACTTTCTTTCACATTTTTGTCCTTGGCTATGATGAGAACTCCCTGGTGAAGTTTTGTAAAGAAATAATTTGGGCCCAATTTGGCGCTTGCAGGCTGCGATTTGGTGTGGATGTGCATGAGCATTTGTCGCTCCAGGATCACACACTCACATGCAAATGCGAGCGGGTCATTGAAGTACCTCATTCACACCTTGACGGAAGCAGAGCATCAAACCTGCACCAAATCAATCAGGGCAACAAAAAAAAAGAGACAGAGGAGACAGAGGTTAAAGGGATAAGAGAAAGGCACGATGGGTAGAAGAGAGTCTGTGTGAGAAATAATGGAGGCAGGCAGCCGGGAAGAGTCCCAGGAGAAGAACATGTGGCCGCCACTCAAGAGGGGACTGAGGGTCACTCCAACTGAGCGATTTGGGGAGTAACAATGACTGACTGCTCCGGGAGGGCTCCCTCATAAGTCCATAGAAAGCCAGAGGGAGTTGGAAGAGCGAGGCTGGGAGCTGGTGACAGCAACAGGGGCTGGAGCCAGTCAATGGGTTGGCTGTACCGGTCAGCATGACATCTCCTCTAGCTGCAGAGGAGATTTCGGTCTTCAGAAGGATGCACCAAGGCATATGTCTGTTTTTTACAGAACTGCTTTTCGCCTGAGATTTTAACCTTATTTATAATGGAATTATTTAATGGACAATTATACGTTGACTGGATTTTATTGAATTTTGTATTGAAGGAGAATCTTATGCACTGCACTATTTGCATATTGGATTGATTTTAATAAAAGCTCAGAACCAGTTATGCAGCAACCCCCTGCAGAATGTATGTGTCCTTTTTTTCCTAGCTCATCTCGGTCTATGATTATCAACGGTTATGGGTTGAAAAGGCTCCCAGAAACAACCAAGGTGCATAGACCTCATCATCACCATCATACTGGCTTTTTAAACATCTTCTTTAAGTGACAAAAAAATACAAACAAACAAAGTAAGGCCTAGGTACATGTCTTAAAATTACAGTATATATAGTAGAGCAAGGTAATAAAATCTCAATAAACAGCAAAAATAGGAACATTAAATTGCAAAAACAGCTAAGATTACTGCACTATTCAATTCATACACTGGAAAATGCAGCATATTGAAAGGATAAGGCAAAGCACAATACTTTTTAGCTATCTATACAAACACAGGATACTATATAAATCAGAAGAAAATGCAAGAGAAAAAATGGAAAAATGGACAATAGCAAAAACTCCTTCTTTATGAAATGAATGACCACAGAATAACCACTTCCCTGACTTGCTCCGTAACTGGTAACATAAGCCATACTCTTCCTGAAAGATCACTACTCAGCTGGATTTTACTCCTTGTAAGATGCTTTGGATAAAAACAACAACAACAACAACATTTTTTTATATAGCACATTTTCATACAAAAAAATGTAGCTTAAAATTTTTTACATAATGAAGAATAGAAAAATAAGAGACACAGTAAGAAAATAAAATAAGTCAACATTAATTAACATATAATGAGAGTAAGGTCCAATGGCCAGGGGGGCAGAAAAAACAAAAAAAAAAGAAAACTCCAGACGGCCGGAGAAAAAAAATAAAATCTGCAGGGATTCCAGGCCATGAGACCACCCAGTCCCCTCTGGGCAATCTACCTAACATAAATGAAACAGTCCTCTTTGTATTTATGGTTTTCACAGAAGGATTTGATGATGATGATGATCACGTGGACTTCTGGCTTTTAGTCCATCAATGCTGGGGCATCATGGTGCTTTGAGTAGGTTGGTGGTGGCACAGGCCGCCACCACAGAGAAACCGGAAAAAGAAACAGAAGAGAGAGTAGGGGTCAGTACAGATTTTAGAGCCACCATGAATAGTTATTATGATGAATTGAACATATAGAGTATCAGGATTAAGATAAAGTGAAGTTATAAAAAGGCCATGTTAAAGTAAGTAACCTCTAAATGAATGAATGAATGAATGAATGTATTGCAAAATTTTCCAATGCAATTGACTGTGTGGATAGAGCATACATATTTATCAAAGCATTCAGTGTGAATGAAGGGTACAATTGCATTGTTCTGTTTTATAATCTGATGTATATAGATTGAACAGGACCGGAGAAAGTACAGTCCCCTGCGGCGCCCCTGTATTGCTGAACACAATGTCAGACCTGCAGTTCCCAAGACGCACATATTGAGGTCTTTCTGTAAGATAGTCCACAATCCATGCCACCAGGTGTGAGTATACTCCCATCTCAGTCAGCTTGTCTCTAAGGAGCAGAGGTTGGATGGTGTTGAAGGCTAGAGAAGTCCAAAAACATAATTCTTACAGCACCACTGCCTCTGTCCAGGTGGGAGAGGGATTGGTGTAGCATATAGATGATGGCATCCTCCGCTTCCACCTTCTCCTGGTATGCGAACTGCAGAGGGTCGAGGGTGTGACGGACCTGTGGCCTCAGGTGGTGAAGCAGCAGCCACTCCATGGTCTTCATCAGATGTGACGTCAGAGCAACAGGCCGGAAGTCATTCAGCTCACTAGGACGTGATACCTTTGGGACAGGGGTGATACAAGATGTTTTCCAAAGCCTTGGGACTCTCCCCTGTTCCAGGCTCAGGTTGAAGATGCGCTGTAGAGGACTCCCCAGTTCCAACGCACATGCCTTCAGCAGTCGTGGCGATACACCATCTGGACCCGCTGCTTTGCTGGCATGGTCTTTTCAGCTCTCTGCTCACATGGGCTGCTGTAATTGTGGGTGGGGATGTCTCACCTATGCTGGTATCATCAGAAGGATGGCTGGAGGATGCAGTACTCCGAGGTGAGAGTGGGTTACTGTGATCAAACCTATTAAAGAAGTTGTTCATTTGGTTTGCTCTCTCCATGTCTGTCTCAATGGCGGCACCCCGCTTCGAGCTGCAGCCAGTGATAATCTTCATCCCATCCCACACTTCCTTCATGCTGTTGTTCTGCAACTTCTGCTCCAGCTTTCTCCTGTACTGCTCTTTTGCCACCCTGAGCTGGACTCGGAGTTCCTTCTGCACGCACTTGAGCTCATGCTGATCACCACCTTTAAAAGCCCTTTTCTTCTGGTTCAAAAGGCCCTTGATGTCACTTGTAACCCATGGCTTGTTGTTAGCATAGCAGCATACTGTTCTTACTGGAACTAGAATGTCCATACAGAAGTTGATGTAATCAGTTGTGCATTCAACAGCCTCTTCAATGTTCTCACTATGTGACCCAAGCAATATATTCCAGTCTGTAGTTCCAAAGCAATCTCTCAGAGCCTGCTCTGCCTCAGGGAACCACTTCCTGAAGGAACGTGTAGTTGTAGGTAGCGCCCTCACTCTTGGTTTGTATTGAGGCTGAAGAAGAACCAGGTTATGATCTGCTTTCCCATGCGCAGGCAGCGGGGTGGCGCTGTATGCGTTTTGAACGTTTGCATACAGTAGGTCGATAGTCCTGTTTCCCCGAGTGTTACAATCCACATACTGGAAGAAGGCAGGTAATGTTTTGTCCAGCGTTACATGGTTAAAGTCTCCAGCGATTAGCACAAGTGCCTCAGGGTGCTGCGTTTGTAACTTAGCAACTAGGGAATGGATGATGTCACTTGCCACCTCCGCGTTCGCTTGAGGGGATGTAAACAATAACAGCAACCACGTGTCCAAACTCTCTGGGCAAGTAATAGGGGCGCAGACTTATGGCCAACAGTTCGATGTCCCTGCAGCAAGTGGAGATTTTAACGTTTACATGTCCTGAGTTGCACCATTTTGTATTGACACAGAGATCGAGTCCTCCTCCTTTCTTCTTCCCGCAGGTACTTGCGTCTCTGTCCGCTCTAACTGTGCTAAACCCGGGTAGCTCCACGTTAGCATCTGGGATGGTAGACATTAGCCACGTTTCACTAAAACACAGCAAGCTGCATTCTCTGTAGGTTCTGACATTTTTCACCAGCACAGCCAGTTCGTCGATCTTATTTGGTACTGAGTTTACATTTCCCAGGATCACAGAAGGCACCGACGGTTTATAACGCCATTTTCTCTCAAGTTGTCTCGATTTAATCTTATCTTTTATCTTTGCGCCGGCTCGGCTGCCCCAATATCGTCTTCTTACCTCGTCAGGTAAATAAGAAACCACACCGGCATAAGCATTTCTTCTCAGTGCTTTAAGCTGACTACTTGAATAGGCGATTCTCGGAGTGTAAAAATCCATGTCATGTAGTAAAAAGTGTCCAGGGAGCAATTCCACATAAAAGAAAGTGGTAGAAGTGATCAGTGAAATAGAGAAAAAATAGAGATAAAAAGGTAAAAATATAAAGTCATATACGGAGCTGCTGGAAAGGCTGCCACTCGGATGTGGCGCCGGAAATAATATGGTACCATACGTACCATATTAATATAATAATAATAATAATATATAATGGTACCTTACGTACCATTTCGCTCTCTCAGGTCAGCAGAACAGATGCTTTTACGTGTTCCCAAGGCATGATGCAAACTCCGAGGTGATCAAGCTTTTTCAGTTGCAGCCCCAAAATTCTGAAACGATTTGCCGTTGCACGTTAGGCAGGCTCCTTCACTAGCTGTCTTTAAATCCCTTTTTAAAACACATTTTTACTCTGGCTTTTAACCCAGTATGATATGTTGGCTATCTGTATACTTTTTATTAAGAATCTCTTCAGTTCTTATGTGTTTATGTATTTCTGTTTCATTTACCCTTTGGTTTTGTGTGTCTGATATGCTGTGTTTTCTTTTTTTATTGTACAGCACTTTGGTCAGCCTTGATGTTGTTTTTAAAGTGCTTTATAAATAAATAAAGAAAGAAAGAATTGTTCTGTATTCTCATCTGACTACCGTAACTGTCTTCTTTGAAAATGGAACGTTTTCATCCATGACATTCAGTGCTTGACTTATAAGGGCTAGTAAATTTTACTCCAAATGTGTTAAAACATGTTAAAACATCTGGATCAAACTATCTGGAATTGTGTGAGCTAAATGAAATCTGATGTTCTTGCACCGAATAGTCCGATGGTGTGAAATTGCTCTATAGTAAACCTGGATTCATTTTGAGACCCATGATTTTCTAATCTTAGTTTCAGGAATACAACCACAGTTTTGGCTGATGTGGCCAAACCAATATTGGTTGAAACTAGTCCATTTTGATTTACTTGGCAACAACACAGGTTGTATAGAAAGTTTTTACCTATCATGTTAGCACCCACATGAGAAATTAAGTTATTATTCTTATTTGCTTAACTTTAATTGTTTTTGTTGCAATCCCACTGATGAATTGAGATACTTGTGAAATATGTGAAGTATGAGTCCAGTATTTTGTGTTTTAGTTCTTTGATGCTAGTGCCCCTGAAGGGTCCATATCTGGACACCTGCTTGTATGACTAATCCAGATCAAAAAGAAAAAGTATGAAAAAAATTAAATACTGTATTTCAGGATTATAATGTCTGTAGTACTAGGGTGTTGTACCATGTTAGCCATTATGAATGTAGTGAAAAGTCAAGCAAAATGACACCTTGTATTGGCTAACTAAAAAGATTACAATATGCAAGCTTCGAGGAAACTCAGGCCCCTTCTTCAGGCAAGATGACACACACACACACCAAACACATTCCAGAGCTAGGTTTGTGTTGCCATATCACCTAAACTGCATTTCTTTAGACAGTGGGAGGAAACCTATGGAGAGATGAGAACAGGCAAGCTCACACATGCAGGGAGAACCTGGGACATAGTCTCTGGTTTCTCTACTGCAAGGGAGCAGTGCTACCACTGCACCACTGTGCCACCGAGTTATTGACACATCTGGTAAATTACAGTATTTCTAGCAGGGTTGCCTTTTTACGCATCACATATTTTTATGTGAAAGGGCACCCATTTTTATCCTGTTTCATAGGTAAAGATAGGAAGTGTAATAAGATGGGTTCAGAATTAAGTAATCATTCTGCTCAGAGCAGGTCCCTTTGAAATGAATGAAAGAAAAATAGTAGCACAGAAGTCTAAAATATGATTATTTATTATGGCTGGTAATAACCGTGATCATAATGATTGCAATAGTGCAAGAGCAATAAAAAGCTCACATCAATCTAATTATATACTAATGAGCATACTACATATAAGTGATATCAAAAAAAGCAAAATATATTATGATATATGATTAATGAGGGATGCTGGTTAATGGAGGGCGGCACGGTGGCGCAGTGGTAGCGCTGCTGTCTCACAGTTAGGAGACCCGGGTCCGCTTCCCGGGTCCTCCCTTCGTGGAGTTTGCATGTTCTCCCCGTGTCTGCGTGGGTTTCCTCCCACAGTCCAAAGGCATGCAGGTTAGGTTTTCTAAATTGGCCCTGGTGTGTGGGTGTGTTTGTGTGTGCCCTGCGGTGGGTTGGCACCCTGCCCGGGATTGGTTCCTGCCTTGTGCCCTGTGTTGGCTGGGATAGGCTCCAGCAGACACCCGTGACCCTGTGTTTGGATTCAGCGGGTTGGAAAATGGATGGATGGATGCTGGTTAATGGATGTTTTAATGCAGAAAACATTTTTTATATATGTTTCCTATACAAAGATAAATTAACATGCTTATTTCAGAGTTCCGTTCTCTTCCAGGAAGCTTAAATCGGCCTAAAAGACAAAGTCAATTTACAGTAATTGTTTATACAAATGAAAGCAATGGCATGTGTATCTAGTTAGTTTCATATGGTTCAGTTCCTACTTTCCTTATTCTCATTCAGACTCCTCTCCAGGGGCCTCATGTATAACGCCGTGCGTAGAATTCGCACTATAACATGGCGTAAGCACAAAGTTTAAATGTGCTTACGCACAGAAAAATCCAGATGCAGGAATCTGTGCGTACTCCAACTTCCACGTTCTTCCACTACATAAATCCCGGTCAGCGTGAAAGGTAACGCTCATGCACGTGCTTTATGTAATGCCCCAACTCCTCCCAGAATTACGCCTCTTTGAATATGCAAATCAAGTCCGATGCGAGAGATGGACGTCTGAAGTGGAGCTCCGCTAGCAGTGGTGCTATTTTTCATATTATTTGCTTATTATTCTGAGATATCCTGTATTTATTCAACCCGAGAGGGACCGCTACAGTATATGTAAACACATATAAACATGGCCAACAAGAAGGGGGTCCGAAGAATCAAGACTAAAGCTACATCCAAGCTGCGATCAGCAAGCCCTAGTTCGAGATACGGCCTCTCAGAGACAGACCTGGATCAGATGGGCGAAGTACAGACTCCTCGGGACCACGGTCCGCTACATCGTCGCCTGCTGAGAGCGAAAAGGGGAGCGAAGGTGCGATCGTGAGTGCAGATGTGGATAGCTCGCCGATTGGAGAGGATTACCTGAAACTGGAAAGGCCGGGAGGTCCGCGGCTTCAGTTACGCAATCACGCGGGACTGGAGCAGCGGGGACACCGGCTTCAGCAGAGTCTGCTGCTTCATCTACGGTACAAGAAGGCACATTTGAGCTATCTGAACTGAAAGTGTTGCTCGCTGACCTCAGGCAAGATATAAAGAAAAGCGAAGGCTAATGAGAAAGCAACGGCAAAGGCACATGAGAGACTGAAACAGGAGATGAAACAGGCCAATGAATGTCTGCGACAGGAAATCCAACAGGCAAATGAAAGGCTTCGTCAAAGAGGTACAGCTTGAACTTCGACAGGTGCTGGGTAAAATTGAAGAGCGCATTGAGAAAAACTCGGCTAAACTGAGCACGCTTGCTGATCGATTGGAGCATCTTAGTGAGACATTCACGAATCGGATCGAAATAGCCGAACATCTAGCTGCCAGTGCCGAGGAAAGAGCAGTAAATGTCAGTTCGGAATGTAAAAAACTCGGAGAAAAACTTGGAGACAGACTGGCTGCTTTAGAAGATGGGAATAGAAGGTATAATGTCAGAATTGAAGGCTTGCCGGAGAATCGAAAGTTTAAACCCGTGAAATTCGCAACTGAACTTTTTCTAAAATAATCGGGGCGACTTTAAAGCAGAATCTGAGATAGCAGCGGCTTACGCGTCTGCTGATCAAACACCGTCAGACCCCGACCAAGATCTTTTATAGTCCGTTTTGAACGATTATCATTTAAGTTAGAGGTGATGGAACTCCTCAGGAAAAAAAGGAAGATATTATATATGAAGATTGCCAATTCGCGTTCCCTGACTTCTCTCCAGCAACAGCTATCAAACGCGCCGCCTTCTATAATATTAAACAGCTGCTACGGCAAGCCAATGTCAAATACGGCCTCCTGTATCCGCAAAACTGAAAGTGGAATGGCAGGGTCATTTCTATGTTTTCGCTAGCAAGGAGGAGGCAGAAAATGAGTTAAGAAAGCTGATCCCGGACTATTCTGATACATAATTGTGAGTCATGGCGGTAAATGATAAAGCTAGGATTAATAATCTACTGTCTGATCTATTTGTTTTAAAATACGGGTTTTTATCAGCATATATTCTCATATTCTTATATTATTATTACTTACTTATTACTTATCATTACTTAGTATTACTAGGGCTAAATGTTTGTGTTTTATTGTGCTTAATTACGTTTTCCTCCTCTTTTTTTTTTTTTCTAATTATTTCATGTGTACCCTAAATGAGACTGTTCAATATCATACCCTTGGTTTGCTGTTATTGCTATTACTGCATTAAGACTTGTTATGCTTGTTTTGGACACATCTTTAACACCATCACCTGGGTTTATTATCTGGGGATATCATCTTAATGCACTAAAATTGATGAAGATTATATGTATGTATGTATGTATATATATATATATATATATATATGTGTATGTGTATATATATATATATATATAAGTGCAAAATTCTTTTCTTTTTTTTTTTTTTCCTCTTTTAAAGACTATATTGGTAACAGATATCTCTATCTTTTAACCTTAAAGCGCCACTGCATGGGGGCTTGATGTGCTTTGGACGTGCTCTGTCTCTGGGTATGTCAGAGGACTGGGACTGCATGAAGTGGGTTTTAGCCTCACCTGGGGAGGCAAAAAGGGAGGGTGGGGGTTAAGGGGAAGAGAAAGAGAGCAGGCTTGATCTATATCTAATCTATCATCTCAATCTTTATAATTATAACTATCAACGTAATAATAAGCTGCATGGCAACAACTCTTGGGGGAATAGGAAATTAAGACCTAAACTATTTCACTTCCAGTTAAGACTATAATATGACACCAAAAACTCAGAATCAGTGTCTCCATGATGGGACAGTTAACTTCGTAAGCTGGAATGTTAAAGGCCTGAATCACGAATTAAAGAGAAAGAAAGTACTTTCTCACCTAACAGGTCTAAATGCTAAAATAGTATTTTTACAGGAAACCCACTTACTAAGTAAGGATCAGTTCCGGCTGCAAAAGACTGGACTGGCCAAATGTTCCATTCTAGTTTTACAAAGAAAACTAGAGGGGTGGGAATTCTCATACATAGAACAGTACCATTTGTAGCATCAGATGTAGTATTGGATCCTGAAGGGAGATATGTGATGGTCATGGGAGACTTATCTAACTGTAAAATGATTTTGATAAATGTTTATGCACCTAATGTTGATGATAAGGAATTTATACAAAATTTATTTGCATCCATTCCCAATCTGAACACTCATAAACTTATAATGGCTGGGGACTTTAATTGTGTTCTAAATCCACTTTTAGATAAGACTTCCTCCCCAGGGGAACAACAACTAACACCGCAAAGATAATTACAAAGTTTATAACTGATCACAACTTATCAGATCCCTGGAGGTTTTAAACCCAAATTCAAGAACATATTCTTTCTACTCACCAGTACATCATTGCTACTCAAGGATTGATTACTTCTTTATAGATAATAACTTCTTGCCTAAGATTAAATCTTGTAAATACGATGCTATTGTTATTTCAGACCATGCTCCGATGATCTTGGAGCTGAAATTACTAAGCCCCATACACTCACCCGCAGATGGCGTCTCAATCCGCTTCTATTAGCTGACGAGAATTGTACTGAATTTATATCCAAACAAATTGAATTCTTTCTAGAGACAAATACATCCCCTGAGATCTCTGCAGGAACACTCTGGGAAACTCTTAAGGCCTTCTTAAGAGGACAGATTATCTCATATCTTTCCCACAGAAATAAATCCGCGAAGAAAGTAGCAGAGATAAAAGCGAAATTACTAAAATAGATGAAGAACATGCCAGACTACCAAGCGAGACTCTACATAAGAGGAGGCAGGCTCTACATTCAGAATTAAACCTCTTGACAACTAAAGAAACCGAACAACTAATTTACAAATCCAGACATCATTATTATGAACATGGAGAGAAAGCTAATAAGCTTTTAGCGCAACAAATTCACAAGCAAGAAGTGCGTAACGCAATCTCGTAATTACTAACACGAATGGAGATAAAATCATCGAACACAAAAATATAATGTGCACTTTTAGAGACTACTATAAATCCCTATATACTACTGAGTTTAAAGAAGACAATATACAATCTAATGCATTTCTGGATAAATTACAGATACCACAAATTGACGCTATTAGTGTGGAGGAGCTCGATAAACCTCTGTCATTATCAGAATTACTGGATGCTATAAAGTCACTCCAAGGTGGAAAAGCAGCAGGCCCTGATGGCTACCCTGCAGAGTTTTACAAGAAATTCTCCGCTCAGCTAGCTCCCTCCTATTAGCAACATTTACAGAAGCCAGAGATAACCAATCTCTTCCACAAACCTTTCGCCAAGCACTAATCACTGTCTTTCCAAAACAAAATAAGGACTTATTACAATGTGCATCATACAGACCAATTTCACTTCTGAATAACGACGTTAAAATACTCTCTAAAATCATAGCTAGAAGGATGGAGAAAGTGCTCCCTCAATAATATCACAAGACCAAACTGGATTTATTAGGGGCCGACACTTATCTTCAAATCTTCGACGCCTGTTTAATGTAATATACTCACCAACTAAATCAAACACCCCAGAAATATTATTATCATTGGATGCAGAAAAGCATTCGACATGATTGAATGGAAATACCTTTTACTATTTTGGAGAAGTTTGGGTTTGGCCCAACATTTGTGCATGGATTAAATTACTGTATACTAACCCAGAAGCTTCAGTTTGCATCAATAACATTTGCTCAGACTACTTTAAACTAGAACGTGGCACAAGACAAGGATGCCCTTTGTCACCACTGCTGTTTGCAATTGCCATTGAACCACTGGCAATACATTGTCGAAATACTGATCAGATAAAGGGGATTAGCAGAGAAGGACTGGAACAGAAAATCTCATTATATGCAGATGACATGGTACTGTATATATCGGACCAGAAAATTCTGTGCCTGCAGTCTTAGCAGCACTCACAGAATTTCAAAAGCTCTCTGGTCTCAGAATTAATCTGAATAAAAGTGTACTCTTTCCGTGAATTCGCAAGCATATAATATTAGATTAGACACCCTTCCTTTTATCATTGCAGAACAGTTTAAATACCTCGGGTAAACATCACAAGTAAACATAAAGCTCTTTATCAAAAAATTTCGTGTCTGTATGGAAAAAATTAAACAAGACTTGCATAGATGGTCAACCCTTCATCTCACACTAGCTGGAAGAATTAACACTGTTAAGATGAATATTCTTCCTAAGCTCCTTTTTATTTCAAAACATACCAATATACATTAATAAATCGTTCTTTAAGCAATTAGATTCAACAATAACCTCATTTATTTGGAATTCTAAACATCCACGCATCAAAAGAGCGACCCTACAAAGACAAAAGGCAGAAGGCGGCATGGCTCTACCTAACTTCCAGTTTTATTACTGGGCGCAAATATACAGTCGATAAGAACCTGGACACAAATAGAAGAACATACACAGGCATGGACCGCAATAGAAGTAAAATCCTGCAGTACTTCTTTGTATTCCTTGCTTTGTGCTCCAATAAACACACGTTATCGGCAATACACTAATAACCCAATTGTGCTCCACTCACTTAGAATCTGGAACCAATGTAGAAAGCATTTTAAGACGGAGAAGCTTCTTTCTGTGGCACCCTGCAAAAGAACCACCTCTTTCAACCCTCACAAACATATGCAGTTTTAATATCTGGAAAAATTTGGAATTAACTTGCTTAGAGACCTTTATATAGACAACGTCTTTGCATCCTATGAACAATTACGTTCCAAATTTAACATTCCAGCTACAAATTTCTTTCACTATCTTCAAATCAGGAACTTTGTTAAACAGAACCTTCCAGATTTTCCTCATCTTGCACCCTCATCCACGCTGGAAAAATTATTGCTCAATTTCAAGGAGTTAGACTCCATCTCTACAATATATAAAATCCTTTTACAATCCCTTCCTTTCAAAGATCCAAGAGGACACTGGGAAAATGACCTCTCAATTAATATATCAGAAAAGGAGTGGAAAGTAGCAATGCAGAGAATTCACTCAAGCTCCATATGCAAAGCATACAATTATACAACTCAAAATTATATATCGAGCACATCTGTCTCGACTAAAACTCTCAAAATGTTTCCAGGGCATGATCCAACCTGCGAACGTTGCAACCAAGCCCCAGCCTCACTAGGTCACATGTTCTGGGCCTGCTCCAAATTAACATTATTCTGGACAAAAATTTTTAATTACCTCTCAGACAGTCTTGGACTCACAATCCCTCCTAACCCATTAACAGCTGTGTTTGGGGTTCTTCCAGAGGGTCTTAAAGTGGAGAAAGACAAACAAACTGTGATTGCATTCACTACACTGTTGGCACGCAGACTTATTCTGATAAACTGGAAGAACCCAAACTCTCCTCTTTTAAGTCAGTGGGAAACTGATGTGTTATATTATTTAAAATTGGAAAAAATCAAATACTCAGTTAGAGGATCTGTGCAGACTTTTTCAAAACATGGCAGGATCTAATCAGTAATATTTTGAAATGATTTTATAAAGCACAGAGAATTTGTTGATTTAGGTATTTTTAAAAGCCTTAAATTTTACACCGTTTGGCTTGCTCTCTCTCTCAAGGGTGGGGATCGATCTGTTCTTAGCATAATTTTTTTTTTTTTTGTAAAACTTGATTGCTATGTATTGATTGTAATAAAATTAATAAATAAATAAATAAATAAATAAAAAAAAAAAAAAATGAATATGCAAATCAATATAAATCACCCTTAAGCTCAGCCTTCTGTGAAAAGACAATGGGAAAAGCACTGGGGAAAATATAAGAATTTCAGCAAATGCCAAGTGGAGGCAAAGGAAAAACATACTATTTGTTCAAATAAACCGTGGTATAATCAATAAAAGGAAGTTGATCGAATGACATAACGTATTGGAGAAACCTGAAAGCTCACGTTCACAAAATCGCACAGTGCCGGAAATAAAAAAGAAGTCACATATCAAAGTGGCCGTGAAAAGGTGAGTTGTAGCCCACTGTCTGAGTGTCATATGAAAGTTTATTAGGGTACAGAGAAAAAAAAAAGGCAAACAGTGGGGAAAAAGCACGAAATGTCAACTTCAATCTCGAAATTTCCACTTTAATCATGTAGTTTATTTTGTCATTAAAGTAGAACATCATAAACTTCATCTTAAAATCGTTTAATTAACCAGTTTCTCAAACCACATCGTAATTAAAGTAGCACGTTAAATGCTTTTTTTTATATGTGATCTTCTATGTGCTCTATGTGTGTGAATCACTACTTGCTTCTTAAACCGGCTCTCTTCCTCCAACTGGACACAGAATCCAATAAATTCGTGATATTTCAGCTCTCTGAATAACTAAAATACTGAGATGTATACGTGATATCATTTTCATGATGATAGGAGTTAAAGCACGTTATTAAACATGGGTTTCACGGCGCAGTGATTGTGTGCAACCTTCAATGAAGTTATTTATTGCAGCAGTACTCATGGGTGGCTCTAGGCTTGTGGCGGCCCTGGCCAGAGGAAGAATCGGTGGCCCCTTCACCCGCTAATGTCAATATGGTATCTTACACACAGTGGATGGCCACGTCCGTTGCGGACACTGCATAGCCGCCTCGTGCTCATGACACAAGCATTTAACTTTTGCCGAAATCTGTCACTGCGTTTTTAGCTGTGTTGTTATTTTCGCTTTCTGTTTTATATTCAATATATATTGGCATAGCCGCCCCTGCAGTCCTTGCTTTTCTTTCTCCACGTAACCGATTGCCACACAATCAGCTCTGTAATAGACGTTAAGCCATCTGTAAGCTTAGAGCGCCGATTCTTCAAAACATTTAAGGAACATTGAAATATCTTCGTAGTACATGTTTAATTATTCTATCCTTCACGACAGTCCCAGTGAAGAATATAGATTATTTAAATGAAGTTAAAGTTTTATCTGTATAATATAATAAACATATTTTGCTGCATTTCATCTTAAACATGATATCGTCATCATATGTAAATACGTGCTTTATAAAGTGGCTCAGGTTGTGCAATATTATAACTGTAGTGCAAGTTTACAGTGGGGTGATTGTACTTATAAGTACAACCAGTTCTACAAGGAGCAATTGATTAAGTGTGTTTAAAGTTCTTGGGATAAAACTGTTTCTGAACCACAAGGTCCGTACAGGAAAGGCTTTGAAACATTTTGCAGTGGCTGAGGTAGCGTGAGCTTGAAGCTGTATACCGATAATTCTCTTTCTGATCAGCTGCTGCTGTGATTCCCACTCAGATACAGTGATATAAATACTCCGAGTGGTGCAGTGAGAGTAATATGGAAAAAGATGATCCGCTGTGGCAACTCCTAATGGGAGCAGCTGAAAGAAAAAGAAGAAGAAGGAGAAGGTGCAGTGAGAGTAGTAATGCTAAAGCAGTTATAGTATTTGAAATACTATGGCTATTCCCTGGACCATTATATTGTTACAAGTTAATTACAATCAGATGCATTACACTAATAAACAATATGCGGTTAGTTTCAGTGTATTTATAAAGCCGCGTCAGGAAAATAAGGTGTAACCACACAGGAACAGTAGCATTGCTTTGATGCTGGGTGCCGCCAGTCTGCAAAACTGAGCGGAGAACTTGCGTACGACAAGGTATGAGGTACCATGGAAAAGTGTGTGCCTTTACGCCAAGTGTAGGTTTTATACATCTCAATTTGAATGTGGAAAAGTTCTTACGCAACATTTCTTTGCGTACGCACCATTTATACATGAGGCCCCAGGATTGTTGCTGTCTGTTCATCATTTATAATTCTCGTTTTTAAAAACAATATTGACCCTTGAACTTAATAAAATCACAATTAGGTCTGATTGTCATCATTCCGTTAGCATGTTGCTCCTTATAAATTAGATTGGCTTATGCAAATTTACATTTTGTATGTACACATACCAACAGATCAAAAAATACATTAACCGAATTATAGGTACTTAATTTTGCAAGCAATAGTTATTTGTGTATCAATAATTACAAAAAAAGATAAGAAATACAGTAGCTTTAGTGTGCTTTCCTCAATATGCCTAGGAGACTATACATTGTTAATTCCTCTGACATCCATCACTTCATCAAATCAATTTTGTCTATGAAGAAGTATTTTAGAAAAAAATCTGTGCTGATGATCAAAGGGATGAAAAATATTTTTAAAAGTCTAGTAAAAAGAGAAATATTAATTACATTGTTGCACTTTTTCATCATTATGGACTAGAGTTTCTTGATAGAAACAGTCTCTGGGGAAATAACAATATGAAATTAGAAAGCTTCCCACTCCCAAAAGGCTGATGAAAGTAGTGGTAAATATACAAACAACAATGTACAGTAAGAATTGAC